>NC_141386.1:6874186-7474186 GCF_017979445.1 Akebia trifoliata | reverse complement strand
ACAGTGTTTTAAAGTACCTAAGGCGTACTTGAAGTGTGTTGGATTCTTGAGGCGATGCGTAAGCCTCAATTAATTTAAAAAAAAATCATAAAAAATATATATAAATTATAATAAATTTAAAAATATATAAAAACAAGTAAACAACCTTCAAGCATCAAATAAAACATTAAACAATAAAAATTTAGGGAAGTAGTAGTGTATCATCACTCATAGAGTATAAAACATCAAATAAACAACTAGTCTAGGCCTAGGAAAGAATTTTTAGACTCTATTATAAACTAGAAAAGAATTTAAAAAAAAAAAAACAAGAGAAATATGAGATTTTGAAAAAAAGAAAAAGAAAGCCAAAAAGTTCAAGAAAGAACATAGAAAAATCACATATCTAAAAACCTAAGAAAATCCTTGATTTGTTGGTTCTATTTGACCACAATCTTCGTAAAAAAAAGTTATAGGAACTGACGGATTCGAAATCAGATGAGTATTGGAACCTCTGGGAAGAAATCTCGGTGTAGGGAGTTTTTAGGGTTTCAAAGAGTTATTTTGAGATATCTCTTGATAACCTATGTTTAGAAGACAAAAAACACTCTTATTTAGTAGTCTTTAGTAAATGAAAGACATGGGTTGGGATGGTGGTGTGTTTGTGTAAAATAAAGCAAGAAACAAAATTTGAATTTTTGATCCAGAACATTGGGGTCTGCCGAAGAAACTGAGGCTTAAGCCTCAGTTGTTCTTGAGGTGTGAGGCACGAGGCGTACGCTTTACATCTTTGAGGCGTAAGTCTCATTAATTTCTGCTGAGGCATACGCCTTGAGGCATGAAGCATACGCCTCGCCATGAGGCGTACGACTTTTGAAACACTGCTACTGTAAGTTTTGGGATGAAGTATCAAGTCAAGAGGTTTGATTGGTTTCTTCTGGATAATTTGATATATATATTTTTGGTTAGACCTTCCATGTTTGATTCAGAACGTGCCATATTTGAATCACTCCCAGTTTACCTAATCATACGGGGCCTCTGGAAAGTCGCTTCTTTCTTATGGATATTCAGGCCACAAGTGCTTGATTTCGATTCTGTTGACTTGGGAGTCCAAGCATGGTCGAACTTTGAATTTAGGTCTATTGATTTATAGTTTCTCACTAGTTCACTACTGATTTATTTTTCTTTTAACACACCGTAATCCGTGTTTCATGTAATGTAGTATCCATCTATGACATCTTTGCAAGGAGCACTACCGAACATGGCAGCTCCTCCAGGCTTATTGCGTACTTACAGCCTTGGTACCCCCAGCCATGGTACTCCTTCCCCACGCTGGATGACTCCCCAGTCACCATCTTATGCATCCGCAGTGCCTCCAAGTAAAACATGTTTCTTGTCGTTTATCTCCTCTTCCTTTTTCTCATGTGGCATAATATTACTGGCCCTTAAGTTTTTCTGACTTTGGTCAATAATCTCAGGTGCATACATGGGGCAACAAGTACCACCCAGTAACGTACCAGCTTTGGGGTAATAATAATTATCTATTTCTTGTTTCATTTTTAGTTTATTCTCGATTTTTTTTCCTGATCACTGGATTGCATTGAATTTTATGAAATGTCCAAAAATCAGAATGTGGTTTTACACATTCCACTGCCAACTCGGCAAAGTGGCATACCACAGAGGCAGACTTTGGATCAAACGCCACCTCCCCCCCCCCCCCCGGATTCACACTTAAAACCTTCCCCAAATGAGAAAAGAAAACAGAAAATCAAGAGTAACTGACTACTATGCCAATAAAATCTGATCTTCTAAGAGCACATAAATCCCTGCATTCGGATTACAAGTTACCAGCCTAGTGAAATCCAGGGATCCCAAAAACTAAATCACGGCTAACAACCAAAAAAGTAATTTTGGAACTTAGTACTACTATGGCCTAGACTTGGCCAGTTTTTTACAGCAAGGTAATTTTGATTTTGGTTGTCCATTTCATACAACCCAGGCCTGATTTAAGTAACATTCCACAAATTTCCGGCACAACCTGGTTTATTATTATTACTACTACCACTACCCCTAACCCTTGAATACTTCTTTACCAGGAATGTTGAAGATTACATTGATTTTTCTCAACCATAATTTTTATTTTTTATAGATCAAATTTTATTAAAGACAGATGGTGGTTGTGAAGAATTCAAAACCATAAATTACTTTAAATATCTTGCACTTGCATTTTAAAAAAAAGTTCTACAACATTTTCCAACAATATTGGCTGATGGTATTTTGTAAACCATTGCAGACATCAAGGAGGTGGGGGCTTCGGTGGTGAGGCAGCTTTATTCGGCTCTGTAGGTACAGATCAACAGCTGGCTGGAAGATATTCACAACCTGCTACCCCGAATTCTTTCTCTTCCCTTGGAGGAAACCCATTTGGATAGAATACAGAGAACAAAGGCTTCCTGATGCCATGGCATCTTGCTTTTCAGTCTGCTGGGAAAGAGTTATTTTATTTCTAGTTGAAGATCAAGTGAAATGGCCCTGTTGAATCAGAATGTTTTCCAGGGACATCTTTGTCCAATTTTACGGTAAAAAAAAAGTCTGAAACAGTCATTGTGTACGAAGTTGAATGAAAAAAGAAGTGATGCAGAGAGAGATTTGGGGGGACAGTGTTTGGACAAAAGAGGAAAGGACACCTCTCGAAGGTATTTTTTCGTGGTCATGGTTGTGTTGTAAATTTTATTGTTGTTATCATATAATTCATTGGGTATATTGTATGTTTTCAGCCTCCCAACCCAATGGTGTTTGTATCTTTTGTATTAGTCTGTTGTCATACTTTTCTACCTCTGCACTTAGGGTTTTGTATTTTTTTTTTTTAGGTTGCTGTCACACCATATGTACCGTGGTGGTTGCTTCAGGTCCATGAAAAGTACATAATTTTATAGAAGTTCTATGTCAGTGGGAATGGAGTTTGTCTTGATAATGAAACATAAATCTATAAATATGGTTCTGATTGTGTTGATTCTTAGATCATTATTGTTTCTGGAATTTTTCCTTGGGTGTTCTTGAAATGATTTAATTACATTCACTTTTGGAACAAGTCTTCATTTAGATATCATTAGTAATTCTTTTGCTGCCTATTTGATTCTTCTACTTACCTGTTACAATCTTCTCTAGTTCTTGGGTTCGTATGCAGACGTAGGTTTGCTCGCTGGAATTGAAATAGTTACCGAAATAATTCTTTTAAACAAAGGTATTCGTGCTTGGATGGCGGCTAGAGATCGGTCTCACGAAAACCAACCTTACATTCCTTGAGGAGGTTCTATCCTGTGGAACTTTAGCTTTAGTTAGTCATGATCAAGAAACCACCGGTTTCATTCAATTTGATTGGCAAACTACTCGGGATGCACTGGATTATCGTATTTTGTGTTGGAGCATTGAACCTATTTGAAGTGGCTCTTTCCGTATCGGAGAAGCCCATGTATGAACAAGGATTGATTTTACCTGCAGTCGGTCCTGTGGGTCAAACACCTAAGGTGAACATATGGGATCTATTTCTCTCAATTTTCTTCAAAATATGGAGAATTACAAGTGCAGTGAAATAGTTATCTAGGCTTTTAGCCGAATATTGGAGCGAGAGCGGGCAGCATGAATATCTTTCCACCATTTCTTCCTCAATTCATTTGTTTAAAATGTAAGAATCATGATTCGTAGTTTTGCTGCTAACCTGACTAAATCTGCCTCCTTTTTGTGGCTCGGAATTAAGCATTGCAGTGAAAGAAAAACAATTCGTTTAGGCCGAAGAAATGCTTTTGAAGTTCATCCCAAAGATATCAAGACTATAAAGAAAGTAAGGGGTATGTATGATTTCCCCCGAAAAGGGCTGAGAAAATGATTTTTTAATTTTTTTTTTTGAAAATTAAAAAAAGAAGGAAGAAGGAAAAGCACTTACAATGGTGTGATTTTATAGTAAAAGCACTTATGGTGTGAATTCATATTATAATGGGGTGGTAATATCACAGCTCTCATAGTTTTGGGTGTGTTCCTATTTCATACTTTAGTAAAGAAAAATACCTTGAGAAGTTTTAAACACCATGTATGTAGTGCTCATAAATTCTAACATGAATCCCCATGATCTTATGTCAGAATTTAAGATACTAAATAGCACTCCATAAACGATAATAGCATAAATAGACATAACATGGTCAAGATTATAATATAGTAGTGAAATAATAATAAAATTGAACTACAAGCATGATAACATACTCATAAAGTATTTGAGTGTAAGAGTACTCAAATATTAAACTTAAAATATTATAGGCGAAATAAATTGCATAATATTGCCAATGTACGAGAGTCCTCTAACTAACTTAAAATCCTACCCTCTCACTCACAAATTAAAAAAAAAACCCTAAATTACAATTGGGCTGAAGACCAAACTGAAGAAAATAGTTCCTTTTTTTATAAGGATTCCAGTGAATCACCATATGGGAAGAAAATTTGACCTGATAAGAGTGTGAGTGATGATTCCGCATCTCGAAAAGCACCTTCCATGACACCAATCGCTCTTAGGCAAGTACCATAGGAGAAAGCCTATTAAAGAAGTATACGAGTTTGAAAGGATAGGGTGGTCGTAGATCAGGAATATTGAAATCGATTAACTGCCTACCTATTACCTCTGTGCTTATAGGATGCCTTACTTTCCTATCCCTTTGCTTGTAGCATAGGCTTTCGCCACTTCAAACGACCCATATCCCTTCGCTTGTGGCATAGGCTTTCGCCTTACTTATTCATGGAAGATGAAAGACAAATGAAGAGATCATCAGGCTGGAGAAAGGGAAGGGGCGTGGTTGGTGTGTCAGGTAAGGGAACCCGTAGGAAGGGGAGACGACCTGCCGAATTCACATCATCAATCGCCAACATGCGAATGAATTTCGTATAGAAACAAAACGAACCACAAATCTTCCAATACTCTCTTGGGAGAGTGGAAGGTTTAACCCCATCTTAGTCTTCTTATTTTCTTCATTTTTCTTCTTCTTGTCATGGGTTGAGCTTCCAAGGATTTTTAGAGAGGTTTTGAGAGAATAAGAAGGCTTAAAGAGGTTTGAACAGAATTTTAAATCACAAAATGAGATCCTCCATTTACTTTAGAAGGGTCTTTTATTTATAGGATTTTGGGAAATCATTGGGGATAAATTGGTTCTAATTCTTCAAGTTCCCAATAATTTTACTAAAATCTTCATGAAAAACATCACTTCTACCTTTTTACCTTGGTTTTGATGGTCTTTATCCTCTTGTTGGATTTCACCAATCTTGATTATCAATGGGTATGATGGTAAAAATTCAAAAATTCTTGATGGAAATTAAAATGGTCTTAAGACTTTGACTTTGAATCAATTGTGAATAAACCAAGCCAAATGACGTGCAATTAGATGATAGGTTTTTGGCTACTTTGGTCACTTCCCTTAAGAGAATCTTTAACAAACTAGGGATATATTGGTCATTGGGTAAAAGTTCTAAAAAATTCTCTAGGATGGACAAAAGTGACATAGACTTTGGAAATTAGTCAAATTACATTGAATACCAGGGAAGCTCTTTGAATTTTGAAGAATATGGAAAAGGTAGAAGAGGGATTTGCCTTTGATGAGTCTCAAGAAATCAAGGTCAATGGAGGTAATTGCCCTTAAGTGGGGACCAAGCAAGATTAAAAGTCTTTATTGGAAGAAAAATAAAATTTACAAGCAGACCATGATGATGGGTTTATTGAAGAATTAAAGGATAGGCAAAAAAGTAAAATAGATGGACTTTCTTAGAGGGAAAGGTTATTAAGAAGGGGGGTCCATAATAAAATTTGAGCACACATGTGTTTGTAACAAAAATGGCTTTAGGTGAATCAAGGCTTGAACAAAAATTATGCATGATCGTGAGTCACCCTTGAACTAGGAAAAAAATACTTTTGGACATGAGTTACCCTTTGTTAGGCAAACAAATATGCTTGGCCAAGGTTGACGTATGGTCAGGCTTAAAATTAAGCCTAAACAAAGGTTATGTACGGTCAGGCTTTACTCTAGAATCTAAAAAATGACCTGATATTTGAAAGTTGTTTTTGAACCATCTTAAAAATTGTCTTCGATCAAGTCCCTTCTTGAAAGATTTTTGGTGCTCTTGAGCTTGACCTAGGTAAAAATAGGGTATCTATAAGTGGTTACTAATTTTTTGGGTGGAGGATATGATGAGATGTGTCAAAGAGGTGAGGGGGTGTGTGTTAGGTGAGATGGTTAGGGAAAAAGAGTGTGGGGGTTTTTTGTGATGAGGGATTTGGAAAGAGTAATAGGAATATGTTATGACATTGGTGTGGGTTGAGATGTGTGTAGGTTGATTTTTATAGAAAAGTGATGGGGTTGGTAGATGAATTAGGGAGGTGGTTGGGGTGATGACATGTGTCTAATTGTGATGATCATTGGTGATTGGTTATGATCATTGGGCTTGGGTTGAGCTTTGGGCTTAAGTTTTGGGTTTTAGGTTGGGTTAAAAGATAAGATGGTTTATGGCTAACGGGATTAAAGGTTAAGTTGTATTTGGTTAGGTTAAGGTATATGTAGGATTGATTTGGGTTGAGAGATGATGTGGTGATGACAGAAAAGAAGGAAGAATTTTTAGCTCATAAGCTAAGCAAAAAGAGCCCTAGTGTGAAGGCCATGCATTTTGACACCTAAAGTTAGGTGTAGCTCACCCTAAAGTCACTTGGGAGCACCCATGTAATCTTATGAAAGGCTCACATATGAAACCATATTAGCCCCATGCCAAGGCATATTTATTAGCTTAGTGGCATTTTAGTAATAAGGGAGTATGACCAACCTTTACTTTTAATGTTTCCTTCTAGAAACTTCGGAAAGACTTAGCGTACTCTTTGTAGGAAGGATTTCTAATGTTCCAATCTCCAACCTACACCCACGTTGACTTCAAGCCCTCGTGCCAAACTACATGGAGTCTCACGTGTCATAGATCATCAGTTGCTTGGAACACATCTATTTGCTTTTGTAATGTATTATACCGTGTAATTTGCATGTATATCAACAATATTGCCTCCAGACTTTGCCTAGTGTTGCCCTTGTTTTCTTCCTTGCTAGGTACGTATTATGTGTGTGGAGCTTATTTTTACAGGTTTGCTTGTGGATTAGCACCCCTTGCGCCGCATGACCTCATTTCAAAAAAACACAACCGTGATAATTGGTATCAGAGCCAAGTTGGTTTCAACACCAAAATTTTCCCCAGTTCCATTTAGTTCAAACGTACAATGGCAAAATGAGAGAAAAATACTGTGGACTAACCCATTCCAATTCTATCATCCGCACGTACAAACAAGAAACGTATTGAGCTACTCGAAGATAAGATGGCCTAGTTATCGGGTCTCGTTGATGGTATTGCATAACTAGATGATCGTCAGAACACGTTGGACAATGAATCCGAGACAATCAGTGCTAGATTAATTGATCTCGAGGAAGATACCCGATGATTCCTAGCCAACTTACAAAAACAGATCATGAAGCTAACTACCAAGGTAGATCTCTTGGTCAAAACTGTCGGTAATGAACGACCTACCAGTAATGAAACTTCTCCCTCGCGATTGCGAGTTCCTGAGTCACGTGCCTTCAGTGGTGTTCGTGATACAAAATAGCTCGAAAATTTCCTATTTGATATGGAGCAATACTTCCGTGCAGCTCGTCCAGATTCAGAAGAGGTAAATGTCACCACGTCTATTTATCTCACAGGTGATGCCAAACTATAGTGGTGAATAAAGTACACTGAAATGAAAAGTGACCGATGTTCCATTGATAGATGGGATGACCTTAAATGCGAGTTGAAAAATCAATTTATACCAGAGAATGTGGAGTTTATTGCCCGTAGAAAGTTGAGGCAACTTTACTAGACACGTTGTAATGACCTGAAATCCTAAAATGTATCTCGAGGAAAGAATTTTAGATCCGTGCATTGATTTAAAAGTTATCAAATCCTCGAGTTTCGCATTAGATATTTTTCCAATAGGTAAACAACACCTTAGAGACGTAATTTGAGGAAACCGATCATACTATTAGATTCATGTCGAAAAATCACCCAAAATATAGTATAAGTTTGTCCAATTCGGCATTCGGGAAAAATAATTCCCAAAATGCCAAGTATGTCCCAACTTAAGTGATATAAATATCTAAATTCTATTAGAAAAATCAGATTTTTCTTATTCTCCTCTCCAAAAAAATCTCAACCCTTTTCCTTCAATATTTGAAACTCAGATCTACGCCAAACGAGAACGATCCGAGCTTAGGCGCAAGAAGGAAAGTTGTTCCTCTCGCCGAGGGTTACGCGTGGACGCAAAGAAATCCGATTTTCGCCGGAAGAAAATTTTGGAGATTGGTCGGAGGCGATTTTAAAGTTCGTTCAACCGTTGAAAATAGCTTGAAGTAGGTTGCCTTCCCTTCTACCTTCTAGTTATGCGATAATTTCATAGAAAATCCATATGATTGTTGATAAATCGATTATTTCATTAAGTTTATACATATTTGAACGATTTGAATCATGTTTACATGCTTATTTATGATTGGTTTTAGTTCATTTGATGTAATATAATCATTTTATAGTTAATATGATATTTGGATCGATTTTGGTCGAGTTTCGACGAAAAATCAGCAATTCGGAAAAGTATCCGAATGTTGAGTTTGGTTCTAATTTGTTTTGTGTTGCTTCCATATAGTATGTATACCCATTTCCTACATTTATCTCATTAAAACTAATTAAGTATTACTTTAAGTTCTTTAATAAATAAATAAATAGTTCGTTTTCAATTTCGACTTTGAAAAAAATTATTTTTCAACACTTAGTTAAATTTTCATAGATTTTCAACTTATGGTTTTATCTTTGTTTTCGAGTCTCTCGACTCAACCAAAACCATCAAATGGAATTGGTTGATGCTTTATGGATTTCGAATTACTTTAAAAGTAAAATTACTTTAATAGATATGTAGGAAATTAGATGATAGATTGATCGATTTAATTGATGGATGGATAGAGAGAACGTATGTTCTCGACTGATTGATGGGACAGTGCCTCCAGTTCTACGTAGTGGCCATGCCACGTAAAACGTAATAGATAGATAGAGGGAGGAGATGGTTGATGGATGAAAATGACAGATAACTGTCACTAGAAGGCACTACCAGACTTTGTTTGTATTTTCGATTAAAAAGAAATGATATATTATATACAAAATAAATTATTTTGTTTACCAGTAAAGATTTGTAGAAAACCCATAAAGAGTGACGCGTTGCTATGTATCCGGAAGCGGCGAGTCAATCTAGGATAACACTAGATGTCATATGCTCTTCGGTAGTATGGGATACCTTAGAGCATATTACAGCTTATGAAATCCGAGAATTTCTCCTACTTATTTCCTGGAAAACGTTGTGTGTAAAGGCGGTCTCTGTATAGTGTAGAGCTAGGCGGGGTTCACATGCATTGCCTCTTGATAGGTTTCGACGCGAGGGGTCTCCTGGGCTAGTTAGTGATCACTATTAGTCTGTAGTCGTCAAACGGTCGACCTCACCGTTAGTTGAACTCAGTATTGGGTTCTTGGTCAACGGCCAGTCTGAGCCGGATAAATGGTCATCCAACCGTGGTATGCTAGACCGGCCACAAAATCAGATTATAACGATGGGATTCCACATCGGATGTTAAGTTTGGAATATCGTATTGCCATAGCCGAGGCAGTTATATCGGCGTGTTCCTCTGCTCTCTTATCGATTACACCGTCGTGTTCTTATTATATATCTTTTTCTTATTTTGTAATGATTGATAGATGTTTTCATTTAAAAGATGCATATGTTACTTTAAATGATAGAAATGATAGGTTGAAATTATTTAACTGTTTATTGAATATGCTTAGACATTTATCGTATGTTACATTATGAAAAACTTGCATTATTTAACTGTTCAACTGATTACTCGTGCATGTATGACTCGTTGTTAGAACGGCGTTCATTCTGCTGAGTAACATTCCCCTGGTACTCACCCTATCCTTCCCCTTTCAGATTATTCAACTTTTGAAGAACCGTTCTTTGAGGAGGTCCTCGAGGAGGATCAGATTGATGTCTTGCCGCCGCCATGTCTTTGAGGACTAGTAGAGGATCTTAGCGGTTTTTGGTTGTAGATAAGAAACATGGTAGTTTAGAAATTTTTGTAACCTGATGAATTATGAGATTAAAGATCTTGACTTATATCAGTGTTTGTCGATTTCTTCTGTTTACTCTAGACTCTCGTATAGATGTTAGTTAAATGTTTATTCCGCTGCGTATATTTTCTTTTCATAAGTATTATTATTTATGAATGTTCTGTCAGATTGTGTGATTGATTACCTCACACCTCGAGATTCTAACCGATTAATCATAGGGATTCGTGTTGGGATTTTGGGGCGTGACACATGTACAGTGCACGACTATGTCAAGTAGTTTTTCACCTTGATGCTTGATATCCGTGACATGTCCGAGAAGGACAAGATGTTCTTATTCCAATAAGATATTGGATCAGATCCTTACCAATGTCCAAATAATCAATCTAGATCCGAAATTATTGGATTGGAACTGATCAGATTCCAAGTCTCAACTGATCAATTAACATCCCTACCTATATCGATGATCAACGCTGTTGTTTCGGGTTGAGAATTGAGAACATGCTAGGACCATAAGCTGTAAATTAATGGATTCGGGTCTATGTTGGCATGATCATGTAACGATGCCCAATGTATTCTTTACAGTTGAAGAAATTTAGAGGTCTTCCACTGCCGTATCAACTTGTCGTATCAAAGGTAGATTAATTATTATTTGTTTATCAAGAATGCACCCCATCTCTTCACATTCATCCTCTTCTAAAGTTGAGTTTATTTCTCTTCCTCTACGTAAAATGTGCAAAACTTGGAAATTCTCCTTCATCATCTGTCCAAATATTTTATAAAAGCAACACATTTAGGCTTTGTTACCCATTACACCATCATCGGTTGCAACCATGGTTTTTAAACTCGGTATCGCGTCTCATCTCATTCAACTCAGATACCAAGTCATCTCGGACGAGTTTTCCGATACATTTGAGACATCTCGTGAGATAACTCAAAAAATTATACTGTGAGACGTAAAACTCGGTCAAAAAATGATTTTATGAGTTGGTATCGTTCAGGTCTGATACCAAGTTAACTCAGGTGATACGTCTCGGTCTCGGACGAGTTTAAAAACCATGGTTGCAACTTCGCTTTCTAACATTGAATTGTCGAATTGTTACACTATCTCATTAATATGTCAATTCGTTTAAGTACTAATGTTGTTGGTCAACCCATAATCTTGGTTTTCTTCTATGTAAATGTTGGACTCGGGTCAATCTAATATCGAAAACATGTAAATCAAACATTTGTTTTTATTCCAAGAAGAGCTCAAACCTTGAGTTCAAACATAACTACAAAGACAACGTGTGCAAGATCTCGTGTCTGTAATTGTTGTAATCAAAAGGTTGACTAATTATATTCCTGTGGATGGGAACAAACAGAAGGTACACCCTCACTTGAAGATGTAATCCCAGCAACATGAGCATACCCAGAAGTCTTCTAATGGTAAGAATGTAGATCACAAACACAGTTCTAGTCAGGGATTTAAAAGAAATTCCTCCCTTTTGAAGAGCTAAAGTACCTCGTTTGCCAAACACTACCACAAGCTTAAGTGCATTATATGTGGTGCTCCTCACAAGATGTTCAAGTACCCATAGAGAAGCAAGTTGAACGCATTATTAACCTCCTAGAGTGACCCTAGTCACGAGAGTACAAGTGGGTGAGATGATGATGATTCTCCTCACATAAGAGCCACACATTTGTTAAATGCAATGAAACAGACCTCTGAGACTTAGAAGATCCATCCATGGAAAGGTCTCATGTATGTTGACATCGAATTTGGTGGCAAGACCACCTAGGCAATGGTCGATACAGGAGCTACGCATAGCTTCATTTCCCCAACAGAGGTGAAGCACCTCAATATCCGACTTGAGAAATATTCAAGCCGTATGAAAGTTGTAAACTCCTACGCTATTTCTATCTAAGGGTCGGCCAAGTCCATGTCTGTCAAGATAGGCACATGAAACGGTAAATTTGATTTATTCGTATTTTCACTCAATGAATTCAGAATTATCATTGGGATGGATTTCTTACGACAGGACAGGGTCGTATTGATGCCATTCGCCAACACGTTGGGCATGCTAGGTAAATGTCCAAGCTTCATTCCCCTCCCCACAAACAAAAAAGAGGGAAAGATGATTTCAGCCCTTCAATTGAAGAAAGAGTTGAAAGAAGGTGAGCAAAAGTACATTGTTACCTTGTTGAACCTGATGATCATAACTATAATTCAACTCCCACTCAGGTTAAACATGTATTGACAAAATTTGATGATGTGATGCCGAATGAGTTTCAAAAGGTTCTACCGCCACGTAGGCCAAGTGATCATTAGATCGAACTAGTACATTGTACATGCCTCTTATGAGGAGACCGTAAAGGATGATTCCTCCGGAACTAACTGAGTTATGCAAGCAACATGATGGACTTTTGAAGTCGAAGTATATCAAACCTTCCAAGGCACCTTATGGTGCTCCTATTTTGTTCCAAAAGAAGAATGATGGGTTATTACAATGTTGTGTTGACTACCGAGTGTTGAACAAGATTATTGTCAATAACAAGTATCCTATCCCACGAGTTGCCGACTTATTTGATCAACTTGTGACAACCAAATACTCTTCAATGTTGGGTTTGAGATCATGTTACTATCAAGTTTAGGTTGCAGATGAAGCCTCTTAGTTACTTCACAAGTATGTCATCAAGTATTGGGGTGTGCCAAAAAGTATTGTCAGTGATAGATATTCTAGATTCAAAGGAAAGTTTTGTACCGAACTGTTCAGATTACTCGGGTTTCAACTTGATTTTTCAATCAGTGAACATCTTCAAACAGAATGACAAACGTAGAGATTCAATTTCATGTTGGAATATATGAGGCATTTTGCCAATGCTAATCTTAAGAATTGGGCGAATCTTCTTGATGTTGTGCAATTTAATTTCAACCTTCAGAAGAGCTCTTCCTCCAATAAGAGTCTTTTTGAACTTATCACTGGCCAACAATATTTAACTCCTCACACTATTGTTTCAGGCTTATCAAGGATAGAGTCCTAGGAGATTCAAGTTTGCTAAGCTTTGATTGCCACACTGGTTACACAGCATTCACCCTATCTTCTATGTAAACTGTCTCAAGTGTTCCAATGCAAATCCAACAGATCTCGTGTGTAGCCTACCAACACGTACACCTTCTCATTTAGTTATTCAGTCAGAGCATCTTGTCGACAAAGTTCTCAAAAGCGTCAAGTCAACAATAATACGTGGAACACTTCGTCAAATGGAAAAACATGTCAGAATGTGAAGCTACCTGGGAGAGTGCAGAGAACCTACTTCCTTTGAAGTAGAAGATTGAAGAGTTTGTCAGGGACAATACGATGAGGACGTCTGTAAAATAAGTGGAGGAGACTGTGAAGGTTATGCATTTTGACACCTAGAGTTAGGTGTAGCTCGCTCCGAAGTCACCTATGAACACTCATGTAATCTTATGTAAGACTCACATGTGAAGCCATATCAGCCCTGTGCTAGGGCATATATGTTAGTTTAGTGGCATTTTAGTAATAAGGGAGTATGATCAGTCTCTACTTTTAATGTCTCATTCTGGAAACCTAGGAAATACTTAATGTACTCTTTGTAGGAAGGGTGTCTAATGTCACAATCCCCGGCCTACACACACGTTGACTTACGTGGAGTTTCGTGTGTCATAGATCATCAATTATTTGTAATATACCTATTTACTTTTGTAATGTGTTACACCGTGTAATTTGCATATATATTAACAAAATTTTCTCTAAATTTTGCCTTGTGTTGTTATCGTTCTCTTGTTTGCTAGTTACGTATTGTGTGTGTGGATATTATTTTTACAGGCTTGCTTGTGATCAATACCCCTTACGCCGCATGACCTCGTTTCGAAAGAACATGGTCGTGACACTTAGGCCATTTATTAGAGAAATAAACAAGTTTTTTTGAAGTTTGGGCCTTGGGACTCATTCCAATTTTCATGTATTTTTTGACACTTTGCGTTGAAGGGCTGTTCAATTTGGGTGTCTATAGAAGTCAACTATTTTAATGATGGAGTCAGGATGCCTTGACTCATGAAAAAAATGCATGGTCTGAATCATTTAAACACAAAATTCAACGGTTGAGATTTATCCTTAAGATAAGTATCTCCTAGATTGTGCTAGCAAGATATGCATAAATCTTTATGATTGAGGCAATGCCTTCCTATCTTCGAGATATTTTACATGTTTGGTACCCTACAAATTATTTTCATTTGCAAATGTTTTGCAATGCAAATAGTTTGTGGTGAAAGATTTATCATCGCTTGAGATCCATTGGGAAATCTCTAGCAAATCTTTTTTTGTGGCTGGTTGATACTTGAAATTATTAAAAAAAACAAAAAATTATTGTGATTTCTTATAAAACAAAATTGGGAAACAATTTTAATTGTTCAACCTCATCAAAAAAGTTATTTAAATTACAAATATTCCCTTAGTACTTGCTACATTGACATTCATATGAATTTACAAAAAAATATCCCTATCAACATGTACAGTAATCTATATATTGGAATTATAAAAATACCCATCAATAACATGCATTTGAATTTACAAAAATACCTTCGTGACGAGGCATATTTTGTAATAAAATTGATGATTATTATTTTTGTAATTTTCGTATGCAAGTAAATGTTATGAAGAGATGTATTTTTGTAAATTCATAGTCGTTTTATTGCAGTAAGTATTGAGGACTATTTTTATAACTTAAAAGTTTCTTTGATGAGAGGTGTTTTTGTAATTTCAATGTGCAATTTAATGTAACTTGGAAGAGGGGTATTTTCATAAATTTTGTACAAATTGTTGAACCAAGTGCTAATGACATAATTTGATTAATTTCCTTGATAACGAGGCATTATGGTAATTTTGATCTGCAAAGGTTGGAGTCAAATAATTTTGCAAAATGATTTGCAGTACTTTTTGTACTGTAAATCATTTGTTGAAATGTCCTAAGAATTTATGTGATTCATGAATTTTTTTCAGCAATGCAAAGTGAATCAATGAGTTACCTCTTCATTCATTGCAAGGTAGCTAATCAAATATGGTATCAATCCTTTGGCATTTTCAACAATCATTGGCTTCCTACATTTATAGTCAACATTGCTTAATTTTTAATCCTTAACTATTCTCAATTTTAGGAGAAGAATCTATATAGAAAACTTTCTTTTTCAATCTATTGGAGTATTTAGAAGAAAAAAACAAAAATGAGAGTAGTTAATGAAGTGGTGGAGATAGCACGAGTACGATTTTGAAGAACGACATTTTGAAAACCCATCCAGAGATCACATATTTCCATTAATTCACGTGTATTGAGAGACATTCCAAAATTACAAAAAATACTCATATTATATAAATTGGGATGTCCTTTAATACACATGAACCAATGAGAATGTATATTTAAAGAGAACAACAATCACCATCTCTTTCATCTAAATTAAGATGCATGGAAATGTACAATGATTGTCATGTGAAAAGAAGAATGGTGGTATGTATCCACCTTTTGGGCCCACCACCTCATCAACTTTGAGGTTGGAAAAAAAAACCCTCTCCTCTGCCACTGTTGATAAGAGTTGTGGACTGTAGCTTAAGAATAGAAACATGAAATAAAAAGGTAGGGCATAGTGTGTCTATGAAAAGAAAAGCAATAATAAAGTGGAGAAGGCAATTCATTTGTCAGAGGCAGAGTGAGTGGTTGCGAATGGATCGATGCATCTACTGTTCACAAGTGAGAATCACATGGTACACCTACATGCCTAGTTAGCTACATCTACGACTGTCAATGGATCGGATTCGTCCATTTGGTACTGATTTGACAATTATTGGATCGTACCAGGACCTGATTTGATAAGCATTGGATAGGTCCCGAATCCGATGAGGCTAAGCTTGACTAATTTGATATAAGAGAGATTAACTTGGCAGACCTATCTGTCCCAATTTTATTACAAAAACTTTACTTTATCAAGTTTCTTACTTCAACAAACCTTACTAAGAATCAGGCTAGCATGACTAATTTAAAACATGATTTAGTAAGGGTAGTTGGGCCCACATTGATTATCAAATAGGAAATCCAAACTCAGATTCAAAAAAAAAAAAAAAAAAATCTTATTGAGCTTTATCATATTTGTTGAAAATTGATGCCTATCAAACTCTCAAATTTAAATTTAAAATTCAACTGTTAAAAAATTGATTTGAATTTTTATTATTTTTTTAATTCTTAGAATTTTATCTTTTATAACCATCTGACATTAGATTATGTTTTTAGATGTCATAAATTGATGTGTTTAGGATCCACTCCAAGGCATATTAAATAACAAATGAAGCCCATTAATTTAAATTTTATGACGTGGACCATCGCTACAAGGTTTGCTAAGTAACAAACTTGATAAAGTAAGGTTTGACAGGTAACAAACATTATAAAGTAAGTGGAGCCTTTTCCTTAACTAGAGGAGGGTATGGTACTATCATTCGAGATCACTCTGGTATAGTTAAGGCGGCTATTGTAGGGTGTGATACCCCTAAATCAATCATCCATCATGAGCTCCAAGGTATTTTAGAGGGTTTTCTTTTAACAACTAGTTCCGATTGTAGAAGGATTCAGGTGCAATCTGACTCTTCTATGGCTATTAACATTTTCAAGGAGAAGTGGAACATCCATCCCTTTGGCAAGTTCATCACTTGGTGTTGGCAATTAGAAGATCCCTTACTAATTTTTCAAGATGTGTCCTTCATTCACATTTCAAGAGAAGCCAATAGGGTTGTTGATTTGATTGCTTCTCTTCAAGCAAACGTTAGGTTCCCAAGAACTTGACTGTAATTCTTTTTCGAGTGATCTTCTGTCAATCCTTGATCAGGATAGTAGAGGTATGGTGTACTTGAGGTTGTAGCTAGTTTGGGTCAGCCTTAACCTTGATAATCTTTATATATATAAAAAAAAAAAATGTGGAGTTGTCAGAACTTCAAAGGGGGTTTTTATAGTAAAAATGCAATAGTTAAGTTTGTTGAGAATAACTTTCATATTTAAACAAATATATAATATAATTTATATACTTTCTCACATTTTATAGATTGAGACATGGTTGATCAAGATCCAATAAGATATTGGATCAGATCCTTACCAATGTCCAAATAATCAATCTAGATCCGAAATTATTGGATTGGAACTGATCAGATTCCAAGTCTCAACTGATCAATTAACATCCCTACCTATATCGATGATCAACGCTGTTGTTTCGGGTTGAGAATTGAGAACATGCTAGGACCATAAGCTGTAAATTAATGGATTCGGGTCTATGTTGGCATGATCATGTAACGATGCCCAATGTATTCTTTACAGTTGAAGAAATTTAGAGGTCTTCCACTGCCGTATCAACTTGTCGTATCAAAGGTAGATTAATTATTATTTGTTTATCAAGAATGCACCCTATCTCTTCACATTCATCCTCTTCTAAAGTTGAGTTTATTTCTCTTCCTCTACGTAAAATGTGCAAAACTTGGAAATTCTCCTTCATCATCTGTCCAAATATTTTATAAAAGCAACACATTTAGGTTTTGTTACCCATTACACCATCATCGGTTGCAACCATGGTTTTTAAACTCGGTATCGCGTCTCATCTCATTCAACTCAGATACCAAGTCATCTCGGACGAGTTTTCCGATACATTTGAGACATCTCGTGAGATAACTCAAAAAATTATACTGTGAGACGTAAAACTCGGTCAAAAAATGATTTTATGAGTTGGTATCGTTCAGCTCTGATACCAAGTTAACTCAGGTGATACGTCTCGGTCTCGGACGAGTTTAAAAACCATGGTTGCAACTTCGCTTTCTAACATTGAATTGTCGAATTGTTACACTATCTCATTAATATGTCAATTCGTTTAAGTGCTAATGTTGTTGGTCAACCCATAATCTTGGTTTTCTTCTATGTAAATGTTGGACTCGGGTCAATCTAATATCGAAAACATGTAAATCAAACATTTGTTTTTTTTTTTTCAAAAATTCAGTAAGGACTATAGTCTCCACTCATCCCAAGGTAGCTCCCTCCCTGATTCCTTAGTTGTCAAATATTCAGAAAGTTTTTTTTTCTTCAATCCATATTTTTTATTGTTTCTAACAGTTTTTAAAAATTTTAACTTGCAAACCAATTGAGTCTGTCTTTGGCATATAGTGGTCAAGGCCTCCCTCATAAATTTGTAAGAATTTGGGTTTTCACAAACTGAGCAAATAATCTGAAGTAATTAGATTGAACCCATTTGGAATTTCATAAAACCATTTGATTTTGACATTGCCATTGAATCGATCTACAATTGGAGTGTCGTGTGAAGATTGATTCTCTTAAATCTTTAATGAATTACAAACAACCCTACTAGGATTTATATAAAGAAACAATCCAATAACAAATCTAACAGATATAATCCTCATCTGATCAGATCCCTTATTATAAGGATGTCCAATATGAGATTTATCATAATCTCTAAGAAAATATTTGGTGTATAACATCACATCTTAATACTCAACATCTCGGACCATCTGAATTAAGAATTGAGAACTACATGATGGTAGGGTCTAATCTAAATCTAAATGTCTGAACCATGAGAGGAAATTTTCCATCAATGGAGCTGAAAGGAAGTTTTGTTTGGTGTCAAACATCAAGAAATAGTTCTTACCCAAAAAAAAAAAACACCTTGTACCGGACATGTTCTTTTGAATCTAAGACCTTTAGAGAATTTGAAAAAAAAAAAAAAAAAAAATCAACACACGTCAATTTCCAATAGAGAGAACCATTTCTTTCATTCAAAAGAACAAAACAAGAATAATCAATGCAAGTAAATGATCATGATCATACCATTAAATAGAAAACAAATTGTGATAAATAAAGAAAATAACAATAATAATAGTACTAAACTCACAAAGCAGCAGCAGTAGCAGAAGAGTAACTGCTATCTCTAAGCCCTGATTGTCACCAACGTTCATCCATCATTTTTTTCATGAATCTCATTACCTATACATAAATTTTTCTGCAACCTAGTTTGGCTTCCCTCTCTCTCACCCACATTTTATTCACAATTCAAATGCCCATAATAATTCAAATAACTATGGAGAGATATTTCTCCTCCTCTCACTCGTCTTTCTTGCCTACTCTTCTCTTTCACATCCCTTCTTCGCCGTTAAATGAATGCCAACAAACAGATCCCTCATAGCCAAAACAAATCAATAATTGCTCTGAATTACAAATTTTGTTCATCCTTCATTGATACTCCTCCTTGAGCTTAGGAGGACATTTGATAGAGAAAGTGAAAGATGAGCTGGTAGACAAATTAACTGAAATGCTTCACTCTCTTTTCTAAAGAAAAGAAGGTAGGAGAAAAATTAAAAAAGAATCAATAGAAAGGAGGCGGCGGAGGAGATGCGTATGGAATACCCACAACTGGCGGCAATGGACCCTCATATACCGGTGTGGGTGGTGGTGGTGATTGAGAAGGTGGAGGAGGGGTTTCACAAGGAATGGGAGGTGGAGGTGAAGGTGGTGGGGGAGAATGGTAATGAACCGGTGGTGGTGGTGGTGGTGGGGAAGGTGACGGAGGTGGCAAATAGTGAACTGGTGGTGGTGGAGATGGTGAATTGTATACAATTGGAGGTGACGGAGGTGGCAAATAGTAAACGGGTGGTGGTGGAGGTGGTGAATTGTATACAATTGGAGGTGATGGAGGTGGCAAATAGTGAACCGGTGGAGGTGGCGGTGGTGGAGAATACTCTTCACATGGTGGTGGGGATGGAGGCGGAGGCAGTTCTACACATGGAGGTGGTGGAGGAGGTGAATTGGGTGGGGGAGGCGGAGAATACACGGCTGGCGGTGGTGGTGATGGATAGTAATAGGCAGGCGGTGGTGGTGGTGGTGAATTTGGCGGTGGAGGTGGCGAATGCAGTGGTGGTGGAGGTGGCGATGAATAGTGTGGCGGCGGGGGCGGTGAATTATAGTAGTAAGGATTCGGTGGTGGTGGAGAATGTAAAGGTGGGGGTGGTGAATTCAGTGGTGGAGGCGGAGATCGAACACAGTAAATTGGTGGTGGGGGTGATGATGTAGGTGGTGGAGGTGGAGGTGGAGATGGTGAAGGTGGTGGTGGTGAAGGTGGTGGAGGTGGTGGTGGTGAAGGTGGTGGCGGGGGAGGCGAGTAAATTGGTGGTGGTGGCGAAGGTGGGGGTGGTGATGGTGGTGGTGGCGGTGGTGGTGGTGGTGGTGGTGGTGGAGGCAAATAAACCGGTGGTGGTGGTGGTGGAGGCAAATAAACCGGTGGAGGAGGTGGTGGAGCCAAATAAATCGGTGGTGGAGCCAAATAAACTGGCGGTGGGGGTGATGAGAAAGTAACAGGAGATGGTGGTGGTGGTGGTGGAGATGGAACAATAACAGTAGGAGGCGAAGGAAGTACAGGAGTCGGAGGCGAAGGAACAAAAGGAGTACATTTAAACGAACTACAATCAACAGGACGAGACAAGAACGATTTACATTGCGTATCCAATCTCTGCTCTGGCCTTCCAGCCAAACAATTTCTCTTATCATCGGAATTTTTAAGACGGAAACACGCAGGAGGCTCACCAGTAAAGAAATTATACGAAAATGTAAAATTCTGCAAATTCGGAAGCAAGCAAATACTTGCAGGAATCGATCCTGAAAGCATATTATGAGCAACATTCAATTGTTCCAAACTCACCATTCCACCAATCTCATCTGGTAACGGCCCCATCAACTGATTAAAACTCACATCAAACACCGTTAAATTCTTCAACAATCCGATCTCTTTTGGTAAACAAGATCTAAATCCATTGTTCATAAAGATTATCTCATTTAAGGTTTCAGCCATGTTCCCCAAACTCGCTGGAACACAACCATGAAACCTATTATTCGCAAGAACAATTACAGAAACAGGTGAGTTTCCGAAATTATCCGGAAGATCGAACACAAATCTGTTATCGTTGATGAAAATGGCATCCAGATCTTTATCAAAGAGTTCTTTCGGAACATTTCCTTCAAACTCATTAAATCTCAGATCTAGAAATTTCAGCTTAGGCAATCGAAGAACAACTTCTGGAAATCTCCCAGCGAATCGATTATTACTCAGATCTAATTCGAACAACAGCTTCAACTTCACGAATTCGTGAGGAACGGTTCCGCAAAACCTATTCGAATTAATATGAAACAATGCCAGATCTACAAGAAGCCCTAATTCTTCAGGGAGATAACCAGCGATATCTCCATGATTGAGATCGATACCAGCAACGGTTCTGATTGAAGGATCATCAAGAGATTTAGTACAAAACACACCAGTGTAGTTGCAAACCTCAGATCCAACCCAGTTTTCAGTGAGATTCAATGGATCTGAGATTATAGCTTGTTTCCAAGCTTGTAACGCTATGTAAGCGTTCTTGATTCTAGGGTTTTCGAACACAAGTGAAGGATCAACAGAGATGTTCTCTCCTCTGTCACCGAATTCATCTCTGTAGTATAAAAGCTGTCTTTGTTGAATGTATTTTACTTCAACATCTGTAAGACCACCACCATTGTTAAAAATGGTGGTTTTTTCTCTCTCTAAAGAAGAGAAGAGAGAGAAAGAAGAGATGAAAAAAGAGAAGAAGAGGAGGAGAAGGAGATCAAGATAAAGATGCTTCTTCTTCATCTCAGATTCAACATTGTCTTCTTCTCTGTTAAGGTTTTTGCAGAATTTGAGAAAATTGTGAGGAGAGAGAAAGAGAGAGTTTTTCTTCTTTCTAGGGATTTTGGAGAGAGAGAGAGAGAGAATAATAAGATGAAATACAGCTAAAACACAGCTCGAAGGCCACACACTCAGACTGGTCTTCTCTTTATTATCTCTTTTTGAAAGAGAAAGGTAACTTTATTCTTTCCTTTGAATACCATTATTACTCCTCACATGGATACCGAGTTGACTCATCCAAGCCAAATTATATAAATTAATTAAATATTATAAAATTATATTTAAATTATTATTTTATTTTTTTCTTATAAGGTAAATTAGTAAATACTCAAGTACAAATAAATAATTAATCTGCATAGGAATGTTCAAATTAATAAAAATTTAATTATTTCATATAAAAAACTATAACTTATTGACTTTGACCAATTGTTTATTAACTCAGCTAATATTTTCCAAAATCTTAACAAGTCAACTAGAATATTAGAGGAGCTGATCTGATACACGAATTCACGTTCAAGGAAAAATTGGTATGACTCCATCATGTCAAATGAGTTTTAAAACCATGTTACCACTCTATTTGTGCTTATGGCTCCAAAAATAATATTTTTATTCTTAGATTGATTTTTTTTTTTTTTAACTCAATGAGTATTATAGTTTTAAAATTCGTTTGAGACTAAGACGTATCGCCTGAGTTAATTCAATATCATGACTGGACGAAATGAACGCACAAACTCATTTGAGACAGTCGCATATTATGAGATCAACGAGACGTTTCGGACGGATTTTATAAAATCCCATTTGACACAAACGAGACAACCCAAACAATAAGTTATTGCGAGATAAACAAAATATCTCGGATGAGATTTTCTAAAATCTCGTCTGAGTTAAACAAGACAGTGAGTTTTCAAACTTGAAACTCTATGCTCTCACTCCTAAATCGATTTTTCTTTATCTTTTTTTTATTTTATTTCATTTTTTAATAGGAATTATTTCTGAATTTTTTTAGATTTTTTAAATGATTAAAAATCATTATTTCAATGTCGAATGAGACAACTCAAACGAGACGAGATGTATCATCTGAGTTAATTGGGTATCTTGGCTGGACGAGATGAGACGAGACGTGACGTGACGTGAAATCGAGTTTTAAAATCATGGTGAGCATCCTACCTTGGGTGGGACTATTCCACATGGGGTCACACATACCAACCCACCTAGCATGTGTTACGATAGGTAATCTACTACATTTATGTGGAGGGGCATATTGAGACTCAAAGGCACAACCTAAGGAGTACACCTAGTTAGGTCTTACCATCTCAGCTAATCCCTAGTGGATGATAGATTTAGATTTGTAACCAAAGAAAGCGAATCTAATTTTTTAATAGACAATCTAATTCAACTTAGTGGAATTAAATCCTCTCCAACCAATTTGATATAATTGGCAAATTTATATACAAATATTTTAAATATTTTATTAAATTAGGTTAGCATTGATTATATGTTGATCATAAAAAACCATCAATTCTGTTAATTAAAACTCAAAATCCAGCCATTGAAATGTATCTTAAAAATATAAAATGCATTGTATCATTTCATGTTTAAATGTCCAATTCCAAGTCCTTTTTATTATTCATTTTTTCGTCCTCATTATACATATAATTCATAAGTGCATATTCAAATTTCAAAATATTAATATTTTATTATTATTATAGATCAAGGGACCCACTTGTTGCACACCACCCACTATCAATTGCACCCCATCACTTAAAAAAATTCTCTTTTTGCATTCCATTCAAATGATTGCACTCAAAATTAAAATAAAACTATTGCTCTTCTTTTTCTTTTTTCTTTTTTCTTTTTTGTTATTCATTCTTCCTCTTCTTCAACCAACTTGCACAAACTATTTTTGGTTCTATAATTTTCGTAAGAAATATTTGATCGTATAACAAACATTTTTAACAATTTACACGAGCAAAAAAGATGAAATCCCGAGAGGGTGAATAACTTTAAATCTTAACATTGCTAGTAATGAAATGCAATTGGTACATTAAAACATAAGTTATAAAAAAAATGGGTTATTTTTTTAGTTCGGTGTGCAACCAACTACTAGCGGTGTGCAACTACTCATTCCCTTAGATTAATAGATGTTACAATCATAAAATTTTACTAAAATTTAAACTCTTCTAAATAAATAAAATATATTCAATTATTTATAATTATATGTAATAGTTGAAATCAAAATAAAATGGAATTTTAGGTTTTAGCTTTTGGTATGCGTGAATCCTTATTAGGAATCTCCCTTTTAATTCTTGAAAAACTCATTAATTTTTTATTTTTTCAATGAAAGTATTATCCTTGGATTATTGAATTATTCTAAATAATTCACAGATTTTAAATTTGAAAAGAATAAATCAGGATTTTTACGAATTTAATAATTTTTACAAATTTTTATAAAATTCGGTGGGAAAAAAAAAATACTACTATAACGTGTTGTATGTTGCAAAGTGTAAACTTATAAATTATGATGTGTAACACATATCAACTTTAAAGCGATCATGTTTCAAAATTTTGAAAAAGTCCACATTTTTATATGACAAATATCTTTTTTATCTTTAAAAAAATAATAACATAATTATTTTCATTTATTTGAGAGTATATCTTAATTTTTTAAATTGATGATTTGTCCCTTGACTTTGGTCTGATTAAAAAATACATATATCAATGGAACAATAACCTCAATTTATCTCTTCAAGAGTTCTCGCGAGAATTTAGTATTGTTTGTGTCTTCTACGGGATTTTGCTTAATTTATTTCTTATACATTATCTTCAATCTACTTTCTAGGAAATATTACAAATCCCTAGAATCTTAATTTGTTAAAATCAACTTATTTCCACCGTTCGTTAGATCTTAGAAAGTCGTTAACATAAATTCTAATTTGACATAAGTTGTTTAGTTGTCAGATCATGAAAAGTCCAACGCTTTCTTAAATTATTATAATACCCTTACTTCTTTTGCCGTCCCTGATAACTGTTTCGGGAATTGTTTGTATAAAGATGGGTAATTTAGACATTTCGTGTTAAATGAAGACAGCTCAACTGATACCAATAACTAACTAAAAAGAAACTATCTTTTTCTATCAACTTGTTTTAAAATATTTGAAAGTCGAACGGATGAGAAATTTAACATATTAGTGTGGGTCCGACACACACACTCTCTCTCTTTCTCGCAGATCTAAGAAAGCTTATCATTCAAGCATGTGAGTAGGCCCAAAGTTTCACGTCCTGCCTACGCGGCTACGATGCGCTATCGTGGTGCACTGCATCCCCGTGACTACGACACGCCTTGCCACGTCAGCAACACATTTCTTGGACTTTCTTACCATCCAAACGACAAGTGTGTCTGTGTGTGTCTACGATCACAAGATTCATACCAGAATAATAGAGTGTATGTTGGATTGGTTAGAGGTCAAGTTAAAATCCAACCAACATGAGTTGATTCCACTAAAGAAGAATTATAATCGAATCAAATTTCATTAAAATTAAATCAATTCAAATTGAATTAAAGTCGATTTGGTTTAGTTTAGTTTAACGGATTGTCAATATTTTATATATTGTAAGTAATATTTTTTAATAAATATATAATAAACATAAAATTTTACACAATAATTACTAATTTCTCTATAAAAAATCATTAGTTTATTCATAAAAATCATTAATATATGTCCTAATTTTTAAAATAATTTATAATAATTCTTATATATATTTATTGTATAAGGGTTCGATTTTCGATTTGGTTCGATTTTATACAAGATTGATCCAAGAATCGAACCAAATTGATTGGTTCTCTATTTTCGTAATTCGAAACCGAACCACAACTTGTTTCAAACTGAACCAAACCACCCCAAAGCTATCAATTTGGTTTGATTGTTGATTTGAATCGGGCCAAGTTGCACACCTATCAGAATAAATACGTTTGAGGAAGGTTTCATAATTGTAAGTCTATAATAATGATTTGACTAAATTGCCATGTTGAAGTAATGACTTGAACTAAACTTTAATTTGTAATGTTTGAATAGTGCATTCTTATATTTACTTAGGGTGTCATAAATAATTTAACGAAATTGAGGTGAAGTAAGTAAAAGTTAGGGTGCCAATAGAAGTTCTCAAAATTTTGATTATTTTAGACTTACCCTCCTCTTTTTGGTGAATATTTGAGATACCTTATTGTTTTTCAAAATGATAAATGTCTTGCTTGACCTCATTTTTTTTTTTTTGGGTTTGTTTATGGGGTATCCAAACTTACGTTTGACTAGTGGAATTGTACCACGGCATATGAGTCTTTCCCCTAGGCATGTGCAACGCCCGCATATCACACACAATAGGTAAGTGAGGGTACTATCTTGTAAGTGGTGTCAAGGGGCCACTACTCATATTGGGTATTGAACACACAAGTTGTAACCCCTTAGATTTTTAGCGCATCTCGAGAAAATTCATAGGTTAACAAATACGAGAAAAATTTTGAAGTTGTAATTTTTCAAAACCAATTACACCATTAGATCTGCACTAAAAAATTAACTGAAATAGACTATAAGATCGCGAAAATCAGAGTTTGGGACACATAATTTTTAATGAAAACAAAATAATGTAAATAATTACTATAACGTCCTTTAACATTATAAATACTACGACCCATGAAAATTTTAAAAATTCTTCATCTATTTTCCACGTCCTTTTCTCTTAAAGCAAAACCTTAACCCTAGCCTGCTTTCATTTCCATCAAGGTTTTCATGTATATAGAGATTTCGTTGGGCTTCGACATAGGAGAAGAAATTGATCGGTTCGTCGCAAGTTCCAAGGAGAAGAGAATAAGGAAACCTTTCGATAAAGTTGGGAGGTGAAACCTTCAAGCTTCAAACCTAGATCTAAAGTCATGGAACAAGAACAGTGAATCAATGAATAAGAGTAAATGCCTCATCTTCTCGAGAACTTCAAGTTGATCAAAGGAAATCACATTTTGCTAGAGAAAAATTTAAAGAGTAGACGATGATTATTACTTCAAGACGGATTGGAATCGATCTTTCGTAAAAGATGCGATTAGATAGGATGCCTTCCCTTCTACTTTCTAGTTATAAGAATTTTTGTAGAACTCCATCTTTAAATTATGATATTGATTACATTTTCAATTTATGATCATTCTCTAGAAATATCATACATGATTAGATGTTTTGATTTGTGAATTTTGGTTCAAACTTGTAGATCTTGTGTTTAATGGTATCAATTGAACAAGACCATGATTACAAAATAATGGGTAGAATTGTGGATGATTTTTGGACAAAAATTTGAATAATATTTTAAGAAAACTTGATTCTAATCGTATATTTTTGGAGACATCGACACCCCTTTTGGTGGCACCGAAAGAAATATATATTTGTCAACGAATTTTTGTGGCATCAATTGCCACCAATTCTATTTTTTCGATGATACCAAATATGTCACCGAAAAATCCCTTCATTCAGAATTTCAGTACTGAATTTTTCCTACAACTTATACACTCTCTGCATATCTTATTTCCATTAAAAAAATTTTAATGAAATATGAAATTAAGGAATTACCCTCCCATCAAAAAATAATGGGAATGATTTAAAAGTCTAAATCTTTACATATCAAAATCTAATTTTTGATTCTAAGAATAAAATGAAAATTACAGCATTTTTGTCAGATTTTCAAATCTTAATATCTTTTACGTTACTTTGAATTAAGCTATAAAAATTACTTAATGTTATTACATTTATTCAGAACTTTCATTCCCAAAAACCCATTTTACGTTTGGAGAACTTTGAAAAATCACATTTTCAAACACTTAGCCAAATTTTCATAACTTTTACTATTTATGATTTTATCACAATTTTTGAATATTTTCTACTCAACCAAGACCATCACAAGAGATTGGTTGATTAATTTGAAATCATATATATATATATATATATATATTTCGAAATCATATACTTTGAAAAATACTTATAACAATAAATGTTTATCGATTGATAGAGAGAACTTATGTTTTTAACTGATTGATGGTATAATACTTATAAATTTATGTAGTGACTGCCACATTATGTATGATAAATAGATAAATGGATATATATTTTACATTTCTACGACCACATGACATATTTTTTATGGACATATATATATATATATATATATATATATGCAATAAAATTATTTTTGTTTACTAGAAAATGGTCGTAAAAAATCTAGAAAAAGTGATATGTTGCTACATTTCTAGAAGCGACAGGTCAATTTAGGATATCACTTGACGTCCTATTTTCTTTGGTAGTATGGGATATCTTAAAGAGTAGTAAAGCTCGTAAGATCTAGGAAGTTTTCATTTTCTTTCCTAGGGAACAACTATGTGTGTAAAGACGATCTTTGTATAGTGTAAAGAAAGTCAAGGTTCATATGTATTGCCTTTTGATAGGTTTAGACATAAAGAGGTCGCTCTTAGGCTAGTTAGTAATTATTAAGAGTTTGTAGTCATCAAACGAATAATCAATGTAATTAGTTCAACCGTTTGAACATTGGTCAATAACTAATTCTGAGTCAAATAAATGATCACCCAAGCGTGGTAACACAACGACTGGCCACAAAAATCAAATGCTAACCATGAGATTACACATCAAAGAAAATTTAAAATATTTGATTAGCCATGCCGAAGCTGTTGTATCAACGTATTCATCAACATTCTTATTGATTACACTGTCGTGTTTGTATTATGTATCTTTTATTTGTATACTAATAGATAGATATTTACTTTGAAAGCATATTTGAACTGACAACGATATATTTGATAGAACTGATAGATTGATAATTATCTAAATTGTTTTATATTTTTTTTAATCCTTATTCGAATGTTATGTTATATCAAAGCTTGCATGATTTAAATTTTAATATGTTTATTCGTTGCATATTTTAACTAGTTGTTAGAATGGTAGATATCCTTCTGAGTAGTTCTCATTACTCACCTTACCATTCACATTTTTAGATCATATGACTTTAGATGAGTCAAGCTTTGAAGAAAAGATTTATGAGGAGGCACTAGAGATAGAGTATGTGAATGAATAATTGCCCCCGTTAATTTGAATAGTCTTAGAGTTTAGTAATTGTTTCAATTTTATGTTTCATTTTGAGAGATTTATGTCAAGCCACTGTGTGCCATTTTTTATTTCAGTATTACTTATTAACTATCTTTATATACCAATTTTAAAGTCATCAATTTATGATATCATCAGATTAAGGATTATGGATTATTATTCAATTGATAGCTTCCGCGAAACTCTTATATAATATTTTTAGTAATTATTCTGCTGCATTATAACTGTTAAATAAGATTTATTTTGTTATTATTGTATGTAATAATGGGATGGGTTAGTTAATCACACCTAGAGATTCTAACACTCTTTCATGGGGATTCGTGTTAGAATTTTGGGACGTGACACAACCTACGAACTCTCACTGCTTATTGGATTTGAAGTTGCCATTGAGCCAACCCCTCGGGGTTTGACCACATTCTTCTATAATAGAGTAATATGAAATGACCCAAACCTCGACCTTTAATCAAAAAATCCTAGATTTTTTTTTTCAAAAACCAGTCATCTTTTAGTTTATAAGATTGTATCTATGGCCTTCAATCGTCAATGTAAGATAAAATTTTGAAATGTAAAAAAATTAGAAAATTTTGGTTAGAAGAACTTAGGACTTTCTACAAAAGATTAAGACAACATTAAATAATTAAGGTTGATAGATTATAAATAATTCACTATAAAGAAGAGAGATAGTTATGAATGGAAGATTATGGTCAAGGGTTATGGGTGGTTATGTCATCAATTTTAATATATAGAGATATTTCAAGTATTCAACAAAATGTGGAGAGGGATGTCTAAATCACCATTTGTTTGATTGTGTGTGGAAAATGGACCAAAAAATGAATCTTTTAGAAAATATAATTTGATTATAGTCATAGATTATGTCATCAATTTTAATATCTAAAGATATTTTAAGTATTCAATAAAATGAGGAGAGGTATGTCTAAATCACGATCTGTTTGATTGCACATGGAGAATGGACCGAAAAAAGCAATCTTTTAAAAAGTATAATTTTTTAGTACTTGATTATTTATTTTTGTTAGAATTCAAATTTAGCACTATAAGTGATTTTTCCATCTTGGGAGGGAAAATGGATCCCTATCCCACTAAGGGAAATGAATTTTCTACTTCTTAATGTTATTCTCTTGAAATTATTTTCACCTCCATAACTAAAAACATAGATTTCAAATTCAAAATCTTTGACTTTGAATGTACATTGAGTCAAATCAAGTGGGCAATTGGCAAATTGATTTTAACAAGTTAAAAAAAATAAAATAATAATAATAATAAATAAAAAAATATTTTTATTATATTTTAAAGAATTATATTATTATTATTATTATTATTATTATTATATATAAAAATGAATAAGTTGATAGAATTTCAACTTGGCTGAGGTGAATTGTAGAAGTAACTTGATGAATGGCTAAATTGACTCATGCCTTAAGTTGGTTAGAGCAACTCCAATTGGTGTCTCTATTTTTTATCTCTATTTTGGCATATTCTCACATTTTAGAGATAATTCTCTTTTCGAAACCTAAATAGACTCCAATGGTCTCAACCTCTAAATCACTATTTACGTCTCTAATTCATTATTCACATAATAAAAAACAAAACAATAAACTTGCTATTGGCATCCTATCTTTACTTACTACACCCTAAATTAAATATATAAAATTTGTTATTCGCAAGTCAACTTTACTTGTTACACCCCAAGATAAATATTAGAAAACAAGAAAAAAATGCTATTTGCAACCTAACTTTACTTGCAAAATATAGATATATAGAGATTGGTTGAGTGGTTGGAGTTGCTCTTACATTGAATTTCGAAGCCAAGTCATCTCAAAACCCACTTAAATCAAGTTGACAAATTTTAAAATTATGTTAAAATTCAACAATTTTTTTTTTTTTTTTTATAATTATTTTCCCACGAACATTCTGTCAAGAAATTCATTCCCCCTTTACAGCGAATTTAATGTTCTTTTAAAGATGCCACGTCATCATAATAAATCTCGAAATAATAGTAGTTAGGGATATTATGCCACGTAACACTCTATGCCAAATTGAATCTGACAAAAGACAGCCGGCATGACAACTGTAATCCTTTAAGTGCCATTAGCAATTAGAAGCAACGAGACAAGAAAAAATGGGGCCCACGAACCCACCACAAGTTGCTCAGATTGGTTGTTATAGGTTGACCAAAGTAACCTGCAGAGTTGTTTAAAGCTTAAACTTTTAGATATCGGTTCAAAGAAAATTTAGAAAGGAATTCTAATTTAACTCTATTGTGGAAACCAAATATGAATGGACCTGGTCCAAACTTATATCAAAATGACCAAAATGTCCTCCATACTCCTCTCAATGGATTGGACCAGATCCAAAACCGATCCAAATTTCAGATGAGAAACTGGTTGATTAGTTAATGTTTGAATTCGATCTCTTATTGGATCGATTATGGATTAAAAATATTTCGATCGGATACGGACCTCATTTTATATCCATTTTTTTAATGTTATTTGCAATACCACCGTATGCCATGGATATTGTAAAATGGATGACATCTTGGTGGTGTAAAAAATATTGTATAAAAGTTGTCTGCTTCGATTCTAACTTATGACTTAAATCCAATGTCTAGCCCATTATAATCCCATTACCCATGTCCAAACCCTAAAAGTGATGGTCTTACATATTTTCTCAGAAAATAGACACATGTCACCTTCTAATTGGTTTAATTTTATATTATTTTTAAATTATTTATAAGAGAATCAAAGTCTACTTTGCACCTATCACATTACCTTTACAGATGTCATTCTCCCATCCTTCATCCCAAAAATATTTTTTTACATTTTTTTTATTTACTATTATTTTATGTGTTATTTACAAACGAAACAAGATCTACTATTTTACTCACTACATTACCTTTATGCATGTCACTCTCTCATTTACCCTTCAAAAAATATTTTTTGTTTCTTATATTTATTTACCAAAAAAATCAAAGGTCAAATAATATTTTAAGGTTTCACCTCCCAAATTCCACATCTACTCTCATGAAGATGAAAATTTTCAATAGAAACAACCAAAATCCCATGTCTTTTCTCTTTGATTTTAGGTTGAACCATTTTATATCAATTTTTTTTTTTTTTAATTCTATAAATATTCTTACTTTTTATGAGCAACTCATGTCCTAAAGCCCATCTCTCTCAACCTAAAACTCTAGAAAAATCTATACCCAGTACTTTCAACATTTTCTCAAGCTACCACTCAACTCAATAACCGTCAACCATCTTCTAATCTTCAACCCTCCATACAACAATTTTCAATCCCTTTACCATAAACCACATACTATTAACCCTCAACTTATCATCCACCTTAAAACTCAAGCTTAATTAAGAACTCAAGAAAGCATGTTAATGGACAATGTGGATTTAAGATGTAATTTGCTTTTAAATACTTGCATTCTTTCTTTTTCTAACCCTCTCTTTTATTTTCTTTGTAGAAAGTCCTACGATGTTATTAAACACCCTCTTCCATTCCTAATAAGTTAGACTTCAACCTTGGGCATATAAATCTTAAGACAGTTTGACCGAAAAGGGTGGGGGTCGATGGCTTTTTAGCTTATTTATCTCGCATGCATCATAATGTACACAATGCACATACCACACATGCTTAACTATGATGATGAAATGTGTCACCCTTTTGTTAGGATTGAAGCACTAAATTGTTATTCAAATATACATGCATCAAGGTCATGAGTCCAAGCGAATTCCGTCCATGGAATTCCCTCTTTCATATATTCGAGTCTTCCCATTATCTGACTTTCCTTCTTCCAACCTCTCTTTGTCCGATCTTATCAAGAAGTGAGATTTGATAGGTTGGATTCTTCTTGTGTTCTTGAGTATCAAGGTTCGACATTTTCTCTTTTATGATCCCAATGTGCCACATGTCTTTCTCTGATGTCATACGAAAAATATTCTCCATATATATATGAGAAGCGTCTGGAGGTCCTAAAGAGAGCCAAACATTTTTCGAAATAGGGGTTAGAAGTTTTGGAATGGGCTGATTTTTTGTGAGGATGATCTCTATGGTGAACATCATCCTCATAAAAAATTAGCTCATTCCGAAACTTCTAACCCCAGTTTACAAGTTAAAGAATCGTGACGTTTGATTTTTATAAACAACTTTTGATGGGGTTACAAGTTTCAAAATAGGCTGATTTTTGGTGAGGATGATCTCCTCATCAGAGATATCACCCTCACAAAAAATCAATCTATTCCAAAACCTTTAACCCATACATTGAAAAAAATGTTTGGCACAATGTTTGACTCTTTTTAAGGCCTCCGAACGCCACTCTATATATATATATATATATATATATATATATATATATATATATATATATATATATATATATGTTTGAGTTCAAGTCTTAAGATAATTTTTTTTCATGTACCAAAAAATCCTCTTATACGAGGGCATTCTTCATCGAATACTAGAAGTTGGAATGTGCAAATACACATGTATCAAAATGACTTATATGTAATTTAGAAATATTGATTAAGGAGTTCTTGAAGATTTTTTTTAAATACCTAAACTACCCTTTCAAATATTTGGGTTGCAAGAAGTCTTAACTTATTTTAGGTGCCCCTATGTTTTGGTGAATGTTTGTGCAACCCCTACTTTTAAAAATTGATGGCATGCACCTCGGCCTTGATCTTCTCTAATAGTTTTAAGGAAAATCACACAAATGGTCAAAAACCCGTTTTTTTTTTTTTTTTACTTTCCAAACCTAATCATTTCCAACCCACCAGGATGATGACATTGAAGATGGAAAGGCAAGGATGGGGGTGATCGTGAGGATGATCATAATCATAGTTACGATGATAATGACAATGACAATGATGATGGTGGTGGTAAATCTCTCTTCTTATAATGTTTGTCCATTATAGTCCATATTAGCTTTTGTTGTCATTGTCCCCTCCCTATGAAAAAAAATAAAAATAAAAAAATAAAGGATTTTACCTTAAAAGTTGGAAGACAATGGATTTTTAGAAAATGTGGAACGCGAGACTATTTTAGTTATTTTGTTTTGACTGAAAGACCAAAGTCAAGGTGTGTGTGTCCAATTTGAAAATATGGTACCTTCAAGTTTCATCAAAATCACAAGGGATTCTTCAAAATTACCCAATTGGTGTGCAATCAATGTATCTTAAGTTTGGGATGTATGATCAAACTAGAGTTGTGTGGCAATGTCACAGATCTTATTAAATATTAATTTAGATTTTTAATATATTTGGTGTATGTTAATAGTTGACTCATGTTTAATTCAACCGATTTATAGAAAGTTTATGGTCTTTAATTAATTTATGTATTTTTAGAAATATTATAGAGAAATTGAATATTTATTAATCTTAAATTTTCTTTTCTTAATTTTTTTATATATTTTATTTTAAGAACTGGTCACTCTATAATTTCATAACTTAGTTCTTAATTTAGAATAAGAGCTAGTCAGAAATAAAACAAAATGGTGAGATTTCCAAACTTAATTGAAACTTGGAGTTAACATACTCAGACAATCTTGTTTTTGTTGTGATTTCTAACAAATTTACATCCATTAAATACTCAAGCCATTTTCTTTCTCCAAGTGGAATTTTTTCTTTACATGGGAAACTTAGGTCCACTTGAATGTCCACAAAGAAGTAAGAACTTCATTTTTTTTTTCTGAGATATTTACGAAAAAGTGATCAACTTTTGATGAATTTACGATTCTGGCTCACGGTTCATATTAATTACCAAAATGTGAATGATAACCAATTCGGAGGTTTTTAAAGTGACTATTTTGCTTCACTTTGAACTTGCAAAATTGTCACTTTAAACCTGCGAAATAGTCACTTCGTTACCTAAAGTTGAAAAATCATTTTGGATTTATAACTTGAAATTCCTAGGCCAATGTGATCTAAAAAAACATCTTTACCTAAAGTTGTTTATACTCATAAATATTATTCTATGGGATAAAGGTAAAGGTGAGTAGATGAAGAAAAACATGGACTGAACAAATGGAGGGATTTATTTTTTATTTTATTTTGTAGTGAAGATGTGTATGTAATTCTTGTTTTTTTTTTTTTTCTTTTTTTTTAGGGTTAAATTGGTTAAATTAATTTTCTAGAATTTAAAGATTTAGGAGTCTGGAATCTTAAAACAATAAAAATGCACTTTCCATGGAAGAATGAATGGTAAATTAAAGTACTATGTAAATATTCTTTAAAGTTTAAAGTTAAATGAATGGAAATGCACTTTCCATTAATTTATATTTTTTAAAGTTTTTCCCGTGTGGACCCAAAATTAAAGTACTGTTTAAATATTCTCTTAAAAGTTGAAATAGCTTCTTCCAAACCTTACTTTTCTTTATTAATATATTATAATAATTATAGAAGGTTGAGTATTTTCAAACTAATGAGATACTCCCTTGATCTATGTCTTCTCTTATTATATACTAATGTTAAATGATTCAAGTATGAAATACCCTTATCTTTAAGCACTTTAAACTCTGCGGTAAGTTTTATATTTAACTTATTCAATCTCATCTTCAATTAATCATTTTTCAACTTCTCTTAAATCGTCGTAGAAAACTCTTGATGTTTCCAATTAAAATTTTAAATTTCTATCTTGCCTTGAGGTTTGAAGGTAAAAGTAGTAAGAATCTTATGATTGAAGATTATCAATTTTTGAAGATGAAAAATTAAGGGTTGAAGATTACTTGTTTTCGAAAAAAAAAAACAAGGAATTTTGGCCATAGGTTGAAGAATTAAATTATTTATATTAAGGAAAATACTGAAGTAACATTAAAATTGACATCGATTTTTACATTGTTGACATGGATGTATGTATAGAGCAATAGACACTTTTCATCGGGATACGAGTGAAAAGCAATTATGGTTGTGTGTGCACCTACACATCAGTAGTGTGAGAATCAATGTCAATTTTAATGTTACTCTAGCATGACTCTTATATTAATCTATCACAAAAGATCGAATGCAAGGGCGCTTACCATTCCTTTGAAAACATTGGGGGGATATCACGCCCTGAAATCCTAACACGAATCCCTTTGATTCATCAGTCAGAATATCAAGGTGTGAAGTAATCAATCACACAACCTGATTGAACATTCACAAATAATAATACTTATGAAAAAGAAAATATACGCAGCGAAACAAATATTGGACTAACATCTAAACAAGAGTCTAGAGTAAATGGTAACAGCCACTAAATATTTATATCATAAAAATCATCAATCTCATAATACATTAGATTTCAAAAAAATTCAAACTAATATAGTTCTTATCTACAAGCAAAAATTGCTAGGATTCTCTACTAATCTTCAAAGACACGGTGGTGGCAAAACATCAATCTAGTCTTCCTCAAAGAATGGTTCTTTAATAGTTGAATAATCTGAAAAGTAAATGATAGGGTAAGTAATAAGGAAATGTTACTCAGTAGGATGAACGTCATTCTAACAGCGAGTCATACATGCACGAGTAATCACCAGAACAATTAAATAATGTAAGTTTTTCATAATGTAACATACGATAAATATCTAATCATACTTAATAAACAATTATAAAAGTTTTCAATCTATCATTTCTATCATTTAAAGTAACGTGTGCATATTTCAAATGAAAACATCTATCAACATTACAAAAATTAAGAAAAGATACATAATAAGAATACAACAGCAGAAGAACACGCTGATATAACCGCCTCGACTATGGCAATTCGTTATTCTAGACTTCTAATCCGACGTAGAATCCCATTGTTGTAATCTGATTTTGTGGCCAGTCTAACATACCACAGTTGGATAACCATTAATCCGGCTCAGACTGGCCGTTGACCAATAACCCAATACTAACTTCAACTAACGGTGAAGTCGATCGTTTGACGACTACAGACTAACAGTGATCACTAACTAGCCCAAGAGACCTTTCGCATCGAAGCCTATCAAGAGGCAATATATGTGAACCCCGTCTATCTCTATACTATAAAGAAATCGTCTTTACATACAACATTTCCCAGGAAATAAGTAAGAGAAATTCTCAGATCTCATAAGTTGTAATATGCTTGAAGGTATCCCATACTACCGAATAGCATATGACATCTAACATTATTCTATATTGACTCACCACTTTTAGATACACAACAACACGTCACTCTTTGTGAGTTTTCTACTAATTTTTTTGGTAAACAAAATAGTTTATTTTGTATATAATATATCATTTCTTTTAATCGAAAATACAAATAAGGTCTAGTAGTGTCCTCTAGTGACAATCATCTATCATTTTCATCCATCAACCATCACATCCCTCTATCTATCTATCACGTTTTACGTGGTAGGACCATTAAGTAGAACTGGAAGCACTATCCCATTAATCAGTCGAGAACATACGTTCTCTCTATCGATCGATCAATCAAATCGATCAATCTATCATCTAATTTTCTATATATCTATTAAAGTAATATCACTTTTAAAGTAATTTGAAACTCATAAGATATCAACAAATTTCATTCGATTGCTTTGATTGAGTCAAAAGACTCAGAAAACACAATAAAATCATAAGACGTAAACGCTGAAAATCTATGAAAATTTGGCTAAGTATAAAAAAATGATTCTTTCAAAATTATCGAAATTGAAAATAGATTTTTGTACATGAAAACCCTCGATAACATGAAAAACACCATACATTTCTTTATTACTTAATTCAAAGGAACACTTAAGATTTCGCGTATTGAAAATCGAGAAAAAACGTCGAATTTTACGTTTTATTTTTTAAACCAAAAATCACATTTTGATACGATAAGATTTGAATCTTAAAACCATTCCCAACGTTTTAAAATGGGGCGTAAAACCTTAAAGAACTTAAAGTAATTGAAAATTACTTAATTGTTTTTAAAGAAATAAAAATAAAAAATAGATATACATACTATATAGAAGCAACATAAATAAAAATTGGAACTAAACTCAATATTTAGATTTATTTATTTATTTTTTAATTGTTGATTTTTCGTCAAAACTTGACAAAAATCGATACAAACCTTATACTACTCATAAAATGCATAAAATACATTAAATGAACTAAAATAAATAAAAAATAATCATGCAAACATGATCCAATACGTTCAAATATATATAAATATAATAAAACAATCGATCTATCGAAAATCACAATAATTTTCTATGAAATTATTGCATGACTAGAAGGTAGAAGGGAAGACAACCTACTTTCAGCTATATTTGACGGTTGAACTTCTAACCAATCTTCAAATTTTTTTTTGATAAAAATTGAATTTCTTTGCGTCCACGCATAGTCCTTGACGACGTGCACAACTTTCTTTCTTGCAACAAAGCTTAAATCATTCTAGTTCGACATAAATTTGAGTTGTAAATTTTAAAGAAAAATGGATGAGTTTTGTTTGGAGAGGATAATAAAAAAAATTAGATTTATCTAATAGAATTCAGATATTTATAACTTAAGTGGGACGTAAGCATCATTTTGGGAGTTATTTTTCCCTAATGTCGATTTAGATAATCTTATACTCTATTTTGGGTTATTTTTCGATATGAATCTAATGATATGATCGGATTTCTCAAATTATATCTTTAAAGTGTCGTTTATCAATTTGGTAATTACTTTATGCAAAACTCGAAGATTTAATAACTTTTTCAATCGACTTCTGATTAAGTCGTGCTTACAGGCTAAAATATGTTTCTCGATCATTCTAAATCTATTGGTGAAGTTAATTTTTCTTAAATATTAGAAATTAAAGACTAATACTTTTGAATTAACGTAAAAACTTAAAATTATTTTATTGGGATACATATTAAGATTTTCAGGTCATTATTTCCTCCCCACCTTCATAAGAATTTCGTCCTCAAAATTAAACATACTTCAATTAAAGATTAATTTCAAAAATTGAGTACACATTTCCATTTCTTTATCCCAAATCGTTTCCTTAACATTGTGATGTCTCTAAAGCACCTTATCCAGCGGAATAGTTCGTGACCTCAACATTTTCTCCTTACAATGAATCATCTATACTGGCCCCTCCTCATACGATATGTTTTCCTCTAGATTCAAAGACTGCTAATCCATAACATGGGATAGGTCTGGTTCATATTTTCTCAACATTGATATATGAATTATATTATGAACCCTTTCTAACTGAGCGGGTAAAACCAATTTGTATGCAACCGTGTTAACTTTGCTATGATCTCAAACGGTCCTACATACCTTGACTTTAGTTTACCCTTAATCCCAAATCTACTGATTTCTCTTCTAGGAGAAACCTTCAAGAATACAAAATTACCGGCCACGAACTCTAACGATCGTCGACGATGATTTGCATAACTTTTCTGCCTGCTCTGTGCTACCCGCAACTTTTCTAGAACTATCTTTTGCCCCAGCATAATACTATCCCGACTTTTGCCCAATAATTCAGCGATATGCACGGTCTACCATATAACGCTTCAAATGATGCCATGCTTATACTAGATTGGTAACTATTGTTATAGGCAAATTCAGTTATTACCAAATGATTCTTCTAGTTACCTCCAAAATCTAGTGCATAAGCCTTCACACATGTTTTTCAATATTTGAATAACATGTTCTGACTGCCCATCAGTCTGTGGGGTGGAATGCTGTATTCATTTTCAATTTTGCACCAAATGCAACTTGAAAACTCTACTAGAATTAAGATGTAAAACGTGAATTCCGATCAGATACAATATAAATTAGGACTCCATGTAACTTCACAATCTCTGAGACATAAATCATGCTCAGCTTATTTACAATATAGGTCATCTTGATAGGTAGAAAATGAGTAAATTTAGTAAGTCTATCTACAACCACCCACATAACATTAATCCCATTACTAACCTTCGGCAACCCACTAACAAAATCCATAGTCATGTGCTCCCATTTTTATTCTGGAATACGAAGTGGTTGCAACAGTCCTATAGGTCTCCTATGCTCAGCCTTTATTTGCTGACATGTCATACAACGACTCACATACTAGGTAATATATTTTTTCATCCCTGGCCACCAAAATTTTCTCATGTCCTGATACATATTGGTACTCTTAAGATGAATAGAAAAATGTGACTTATGGGCTTCATTCATTATGTCTTTTCTCAATAAAACGTCGCAAGGAACCCAAAGTCTACTTTTGAACCGTAGGCTACCATCATCATGAATTCTCCAATTCTGATCACCAAGGTCCTCGACTTTCTCTTAATACCCTTCCAATTCTATATCCATCTTCTAGGCTTCAATAACCCTCACAACAATCTAGGATTGTAATCTCATGTAAGCTACTTAAACGTCTGCTATTATATTGGCCTTATCAGGATGGTAATGGAATGTAAAGTTATAGTATTTTAGGTATTCCATCCATCAACTTTACCTCATGTTTAAATCCTTCTTCGAAAATAAATACTTGAGGCTCTTGTGATCTGAATATACTTCGAAAGTCTCCCAAAATAATTAGTATCTCCAAACCTTGAGTGCGTACACTATAGCCACCAATTCTAAATCATGGGTATGACAGTTCTTCTCATGGATCTTCAACTGTCTCGACGCGTAAGCAATTACCCGACCATCCTGTATTAATACACACCCAAGTTCCGTATGAGAAGCGTCGGCATAAATAATATATTTCTCTCCTGATTTAGGGACTATCAAAATGAGTTCGTGGTCAATCGAGTCTTCAACTCTTGGAATGATGTTTCACAGTTATCGGTCTATTCAAACTTGATCCCTTTCTGAGTTAACTTCATTAATGACGAAGATATCTTGGAGAATCCTTCTATAAACCTACGATAATATCCCGCAAGTTCAAGAAAACTCCTGATCTCAGTAATTGTAATCGGTCTCTGCTAGTTCATGTATGCTTCAATCTTTGAACGGGTCCACAAATATTTTATTCTTGGAAACCACATGACCCAAGAACTTTACTTCATCTAACCAAAATTCATACTCAAAGAATTTCGCATAAAGCTTCTCCTTGTGCAACCTGTGAAGTATGATATTCAAATGATCCTCATACTCAAACTCTATTTTCGAATAGATCAAGATATCATCAATAAAGACATTCAAGAAATTTCAAAAGACTCGTTGCATAAGGTCTATAAACATTACAGGTGCATTAGTCAAACCAAACAACATTACTAGGTACTCAAAGTGCTCTAATCGTATTCGGAATACTATCTTCGAAATATCCTCATCTTTGATCCTCAACTGGTGGTATCCCATTCTTAGATCAATTTTTTGAGAAGTACATTGAACCTCTTAGTTAATCAAAAAGATCATCAACCTTGGGGGAACGGATACTTGTTCTTTATAGTTACTTAATTCAATTTTCGATAGTCAATGCATAACATCATTCACCCATTATTCTTCTTCAACAATAAAATTAAAGCACCCCAAGGCGAGCTACTCGAACGAATGAAACCCAAACTTATCAACTCTTTCAATTGACTTTTTAGTTTCTTCATTTCCGTTGGGGACATTCGATAAGGTGGAATCGATATGGGTCTAAATCCTGGGATCAGTTTAATCAAAAAGTCATTCTTCCTAGTTGGGGGTAACCTAGGTAACTCTTCAAGAAAGACATCGGAATAATTGCATACTATTCAGATTGTCTTTACCTTCAGTGATTCTTCTTTTGTTTCACTAACGATAGCATTCATACCATACAATCTATCCAAATCAACCCCATTCCTAGATAGTTCTATTACTTGGATTACACGATTCTGAATTCTCTTAAACTTAAACTTAAACTTCAACTCTAGCTGTCCCGGCATACCAAACCTAACTATCTTGGCATAATAATCTATAGTTAGGATGATGTTGAAATCTCGAAATTTTAAGACTATCAAGTCCAATTCAAACGAACTATCTCATATCTTGATAATGCACGCGTTACACACCTGATGTGGTATTGTTTTGTTTCCCAGGGGAGTCATCAACGAAAATGTTCTATTGGTGTCTGTTGTAGAAAGTTCTAACTTCTTTACTATGCTAGACGGTACAAATGAATGTGTGAAACTCGAATCAATCAGTACATGTGCTAAACAATTGTATAACATGATTATACCTCACACGACATCCTTTGAAGCTGTAGCGTCAGCTTGCGCCATAGCATAGCCTGGGTCATCGAATCACGGGTCTATTGGGAGATCTTGGGCATTGTCTTCTTAGATGTCTTAACTCTCTGCATTCATAACATCTAATCGATTCCCTATTGGTCTGACCCATAGGTGTCATCTATGGTGGTAGTGGGGGTCTAACAATCTAAACATGAGGCCTCAAAGTCTGTCCCTAGCCTCTAATCATTTGATTTTGCTCGCGAGTAACTTGTCTCCTGCCTTATATTGGAATAGTTGTCCTTTACGGGTAGTGGCTTATAGATACTGGGGGTCGGAAACTGTCCTGACCCTATGGTTGGCTGGTTCGCTACTGTCTTGAACTACTGGGTTTGTAAATCATCTATCTCTTAGCCGGTGAGGGTACCATCTTCATCATAGTACTCTGTTCGTGGATGACCTTATCTGTCATTTCTATCATTTGGGATCTCGTGACTACTTTAGAGTAGCTAGTAGTCTCAAATGCTGCCATCCTACTCTTGAAGGTGATTTTCAACCCTTTAACGAACTTCTTGACTTTCATCTGGTTGGTGGAAATCAACTCCGGAGCATAACGAGCCAATTCAGTAAAACGAGACTCATACTGGTCCACGGACATGTTGCCATGCGCCAACCTATCAAATTCCATCCTTTTTCTATCCTTGGAGCTAGCGGGAACATACTTCTCTAAGAACATCTCTAAAAGATCATCCAATTGTTCTGGATTTTCGATTGATTGTCCTTCACTCTTATCCACCAATGTGTTGCACCTTTCTAAAACATGAAAAATGCACACAAGACATTTTAGGTGTCTAAACATTTCATTGTGCATAAGTATTTGTCGGACTCTTCCAATTATTCCTTTGCCATGGTGGGATCCGTAATTCCATCAAAGTTGGGTGGCCTCATACTCCTATACTCTCTTAAAAGAGTACCTGCAAGACCTTGATATGATGGTTACATTAACTGCACATATCTCGATATCTGTGCTGGTGGGAGTATACCCTGATCAGGTGTGGAGTCGGGGGTGTGTTCCGGAGCAACCTTAGGTATATGTATACCTGACTAATTCTGCCCCCTATGATCCTAGTTAACTATCTCATCAAGGCCGCCTGATCTTCTATCATTTTCATCTACCTTTCTTGTTTTCTTTCCTAGTTCTAGGACATAACAGTTGTAGCTTGCATCATCAATTCTATCTCTATTGGTTGTTTAACCTCAAATGTCCTTGCATTTGTGGGTTGGGGCCTCTTGCTTGGCCTTCCTCTACCAACCATCTAATAAAATCTATAATTTAAACAATCTTTATTGTGGACACATAATTTTCATCATTTTTAAAATATCCTTCCACTTTGGGGTGTTTTGGAGTCTTCACCATTCATATTTGAAAATGGGTGTGAATGGTTACCCGATGTCATATTTTTCAAAAAGTATGTCATTTTGACATTTGATGACTCTTCTACGGATAAAGTACATGGCCCAAATTTTGATCTAGGTAATTTATGGAGTAAGGAAGGGGTTAGGCACCCTACTCCATCCACCATTGGTGGTAACCTCGAATTCGGTCATCTTTTGAAAATAATATAAAAAAAGAATCGAAAAAGTCCAATATGTGCCCTCAAGTATGAGGGGATTTGATGTTGAATCAATCCATAGAGGGCACTCTTATTACAAAAAGGGCCCTTAAATAACTCAAATCATTGTGGTGTGTGCAAAAGTATAGAGAAAGGAATGAGTAGAGAAGGGGAGTTGGAGGGGGTGTTCTTTTGTCCAAACCCACCTTACTCATTTGTTGACTTTCTTTGACTTTTCTTGATGAATCCCTTTGACCTTCTTGGATTTGCTTGAGAAGAAGTTAAGAGTTGAAGTTGAAGGTAATGGAGGTCAGTTGAGAGTAGAGGTGATTTCTTTTTTTTTTTTTTATCTTTTTTGGGGGTTGGATTTTGATTTTTTCATTAGGGGTTGTGAGTGGAAAATAGGAGTTGAGGAGTTATTTTAGAGGTAAGATTGGGTGAAATAAATAGAAATGGTAGAATGGTGTAGGGTTTAAAAGAAAGGTGGGGTAAATTAGAGGGGATTAAAGGGTATTTATGTAAAAAAGGGTAAATGAGTTGTTTTACAACCCAAATGGGTTGGATCTTTCAACCCATTGGATTGAGTGTTAGGTGAAAGATAATAAATGATGAGGATGGGATATAAGAGAGTGATGGATGGGTTAAGTGTTTGGGGAGTAGTTTTGGATTTGAGAGAATGTGGGGTATAAAAGGGTGGTTGATATTTTGGGAGGATGTGAGAGGTAATGCCATGTGTTAAGATGGGTGAAAATGAAGGGTTGAGATGAGTTGATAGGAGAGGATACGTGTTTGATTTGAGAAGAGGGGTGTAGGTTTAGATTGTAGATACGGATTTTGTAGGAAATGATGATGGTAGATTAGGGAGAGGTATGGGTTAGGAGTGTGGGTAGATTATATTTTTTTAAAGAAAAGCTGATGGGTTGATGTGGGTAGATTAGGGGGAGGTATGGGTTAGGGGTGTGGGTAGATGATGTTTAGAAAAAAGGTGATGGGATAGGTTAGGGATGAGGGAGGTGAATTGAGGTGGTGACATGTGTCCCCCTTGATGATCATAATGATTGGTATGATGTTGGGTTGGGTTGGGTTGAATTGGGTTTGGGTAATGAGTTGGGCTTTGGGATTTGGTAGTGGATTAGATTAAATAATGGTTGAGTTTTTATGTTGCAGGTTGGGCTTAGGTGTATTGATGAATAGGGTTAATTTGAATGGGCTTAGGTGATGGGTTTAGGTTGGGTTGGGGAGTGTAGAAAGATCCACTCATGAACCGTGTAAGTGTGCTTGGGGTATTTATTGAAAGATAGGACTTTTGGAGGTATGGGCTTTGAGATGCAATTTTTACAATTTTTTTAGGCATTTTGCGTCGAGGGCCTAATCAAATTTGGGTGTCTACATTTATAATTTCTCCAAATCCAAAAGACATTTCATTAAATTTTAGGCAAAGTACCCATCAAGCATTTATCCATTCAAACATATTTCATTTAATACTACTCAGTCCATTAATTCATCAAATAATTATTGTCTTATATTTCATATCTTTAATGTATTTCTTACTATTCCTGATCCTATCTCCAATTTAGATTCTAACAGATTTATAAACATCGAAGAGTTCTCGTCCATTCGGAACTAATATTGAGCTTTGATACCACGATGTTATGCCTCGAAATCCCGACACGAATCCCTATGATTCATCAATTAGAATATCGAGGTTTGAGGTAAGCAATCATACAACCTAATAGAACATCCATAAGCAATAATACTTATAAAAAAATATATATACGCAGCGGAACAAACATTGGACTAATAGCTAAACAAGAGTTTAGAGTAAACGAAACAACCACCAACCATTGATATCATCAAAATCCTCAATCTCATAATACATTAGATTTCAAAATTTTCTAAACTAACATAGTTCTTATCTACAAGTAAAAATGGCTAGGATCCTCTACTAATCCTTAAAGACACGACAGTGACAAGACATCAATCTGATCCTCCTCAAACGACTCCTTGAAGAACGACTCTTCAATAATTGAATAATCTGATAGGTGAAGGATAGGGTGAGTAACAAAAGAATGTTATTCAGCAGGATGAACGTTATTGTAACAACGAGTTATACATGCACGAGAAATCACCAGAACAATTAAATAATGCAAGTTTTTCATATTGTATCATACGATAAATGTCTAATCATACTTAATAAACAATTATAAAAGTTTTCAATCTATCATTTCTATCATTTAAAGTAACGTTTGCATATTTCAAATGGAAACATCTATCAACATTACAAAAATAAATAAAAGATACATAGTAAGAACAAGACAACAGAGGAACAAGCCGATATAACCGCCTCGACTAGGGCAATTCGTTATTTTAGACTTTCAATCCGACGTGAAATTTCATCGTTATAATCTGATTTTGTGGCCAATCTAGCATACCACAGTTAGATGACCATTTATCCGGCTCAGATTGACCATTGACTAAGAATTTAACATTGAGTTCAACTAACGATGAAGTCGACCGTTTGACAACTACAGACTAACAATGATCACTAACTAGCCCAGGAGACCCCTCGTATCGAAGTCTATCAAGAGGCAATACATGTAAATCCCACATACCTCTATATTATACAGAGGTTGCCTTTACGTATAACGTTTCCCAAAAAATAAGTAGGAGAAATTCTTAGATCTCATAAGCTGTAATATATTCTAAGATATCCTATACTACTGAAGAGTATATGACATCTAGCGCTATTTTAGATTGGCTCGCCATTTCTGGATACATAGCAAAATGTTACTCTTTATGGGTTTTCTACGAATCTTTTCTAATAAACAAAATAGTTTATTTTGTATGTAGTATATCATTTCTTTTAATCGAAAATACAAACAAGGTTTAGTAGTGTCCTCTAGTGACAATTATCTGTCATTTTCATCCCTTAACCATCTCATATTTTTATTTATCTATCATGTTTTACGTGCATAGCTACTATGTAGAATTGGAGGCACTATTTCATTAATCAGTCGAGAACATACGTTTTCTCTATCAATCCATCAATCAAATCGATCAATCTATCATCTAATTTCCTACATATCTATTAAAGTAATTTTACTTTTAAAGTAATTTGAAACTCATAAGGTATCAACTAATTTCATTTGATGATTTTAATTGAGTCAAAAGACTCGGAAAACACGATAAAATCATAAGACATAAAAGTTGAAAATCTGTGAAAATTTGACTAAATATAAAAAAAATGATTCTTTCAAAGTTGTCGAAATTAAAAATGGATTTTTATACATGAATGCCCTCGACAACATGAGAAACACCATACATTTTTTTATTACTTAATTTAAAGGAACGCTTAAGATATCACATTTTGAAAATCGGGATAAAACATCGAATTTTACATTTTATTTTTTAAACCAAAAATCACATTTTGATACGATGAGATTTGAATCTTAAAACCATTCCAAAGATTTTGAAACCGGGGGGGGGGGGGTAAAACCTTAACTTCATTAAAGAACTTAAAGTAATTTAAAATTACTTAATTATTTTTAATGAAATAAAAGTAGAAAATATGTATACATACTATATAGAAACAATACAAATAAAAATTGAAACTAAACTCAACATTTGGATTTATTTATGTATTTATTTATTTATTTTTGAATTGTTGATTCGTTGAAACTTGACATAAATCGATACAAACCTTATAGTACTCATAAAATGCATAAAATACATCAAATATATCAAATGAATTAAAATAAATAAAAAATAACCATGCAAATATGATCTAATACGTTTAAATATATATATAAATGTAATGAAACAATCGATTTATCGAAGATCGCATAGATTTTTCATGAAATTATTGCATGACTAGAAGGTAGAAAGGAAGGAAACCTACTTCGAGCTATATTCGATAGTTGAATGGACTTTAACATCGTCTCCAACCAATCTCTAAATTTTTCTTCTGACAAAAATCGAATTTCTTTGTGTCCACGTGTAGTCCTTAACGACATGTGCGACTTTCCTTCTTGCGGTAAAGTTTGAATCGTTCTAGTTCGGCGTAAATCTGATTTGCAAATTTTAAAGGAAAAGGGATAAGTTTTATTTTGAGAGGAGAATAAGAAAAAAGTTAGATTTTTCTAATAAAATTCAAATATTTATAACTTAAGTGAGACGTAAGAGTCATTTCGAGAGTTGTTTTTTCCGAATGCAGATTTAAATAATCTTATACTCTATTTCGGATTATTTTTCGATACAAATTTAATGGTATGATTAGATTTATCAAATTATATCTTTAAAGTGTCATTTATCAATTTGATAATTACTTGATGTAAAACTCGATGATTTAGTAATTTTTTCGATCGACTTCTGAGTAAGTCGTGCTTACAGGCTAAAGTATGTTTCTCAACCCTTCTAAATTTATTGGTGAAGTTAATTTTTCTCAAATATTAGAAATTAAATATTCATACTTTTAAAGCAACATAAAAACTTAAAATTCTTTCCTTGAAATACATATTAAGATTTTCAGGTCATTACAGGAGATATCGCAAATATCCTTCAGAATGAGGGCTAGTTATGCCTAAAAAAATATTATATGGTTTAAACTCAATCTCAAATCCAAGTACTATTTATATAATTCCCTAAAGTTGAAACTCTTCCAAACCTTGTTTTTCAATTTCACATAACTATTTATTTTTACATGATAAGATAACCATTGATTACAAGGATAGAGCATAAATTACATTGTCAACAATAGTGGACACAAAATACACGACACCATTAAAACATTATTCATTTTTCAAAAGATGAAAAATACTCTCCATCTACAATAGGATAAGATACAATTGTTTCTTTTAGATAGAATATAAAAGATAATTATAATGTCCTATGGTATTGTACACAAAAGGTCTACCAACATCAAGCTTGTATCATATGTATATTACAAATATGAAATCATAGCAAGTTTCCTAAAAAAAAATTGTGGTCTTTTTTTTTTTTAACAATCATTTCCTCAATTAATACAGATAAATAAGAACACAAAAAATATTATAACTTTTTTCCATTATATATATATATTGCAAAGGATGATTATAGTGTCCAATGGTATGGTACCCAAAAAAGGTCTATCACCATCAAGATTATATCATCTGTTGGTTAAACATCTAAAGATTATGGTAATTCTATTAAAAAAATTTCTCCTTTTTACAATCATGTCCTCAAATAATACAAATAAATAAACTATAAAAAAGGAGAAATTTTTTCTATTATTAAGTAAAATGTTAATAAAATATATTGTCAAATAATTAAAATTAAGTAGATCATAATCTTGTTGCTCTATGTGTTGTTTAGAACTATGATAGTGAAAAAAAATAAAGATAAAAGGGTATAAAGGGCGCCAACATGATATTTAGGTTTATAACATATAATAAGATAACTTGAAAGACTCAACTAAAAATAAAGGATATTTTATCTTCTATAATATGTAATAATTTAATGGTGTTATGGCCACATAATTATTCTTTTGTAATTTATTTATAACTAATGGGTGGCATGTGCCAAATGCATATCTATTAAAATGGTTTATTTGTAATTTAGAATATTAATTAAAGGGGTTTTGAAGATTATATAGTAAAAAAGATTTTTTTTTTTTTTTTTTAAAACTAACTAACGTGATTATAGAGCTGTCGGTTGCAATTTTCTTGATTTTTGATCAAAATGACATTGATTATATTAAGTTTAAATGTAAAGGTGGGGACAATGGTGAGATCCAAATTTTGGTGTCCAACCACTTGTAGCTCGGCCTTCTCTCGTTATAATGGTAAAAGATTTGTATCCAACAATTCAAAAGATGAGTAATATGCATTGAGAATTCTTGAAGGTGACATGTTCAAACACACATATAAAAAATGCTTATATGTAATTTAAAATATTGATTACAAAAATGCTTATTTGTGATTTAAAATATTGGTTAAAGGGATTTTGAAGATTACATAGTAAAAGATAAACTTTTGTAATTTTGAATATTGTTCTTGGTTGCAATTTTTTTTTTACTCAAAATGATCTTAATTATATTAAATTTAAATACAAAAATGAGAGCATTTACGACCACTCACATTTTGGTGTCCAATCACTTTCACTATGCCTTCTCTCATCATAATAGTAAAGATCATAAGAGACAATTGTTTACTATTGTAATGAGAGGTGGAATAGAAGTGGTTTTGCACTACAAAAAAAATTATATTTAGATTTAAAATAATTTAGGTCATTTTGATAAAAAAACAAAAATTACAACCAATGTTCTAATCACATTCATGGTTTTAAATCTTGCGTTGACTTTTTGTCTCAAACAAATCACCTCGTCTCGAACTAGATAAACTATTTAACTCGTTTTATAATTATGTTTTCTTATCTTTATATAAAAATTATTAGAATTTTTTTTATATATAAAATAAGGTTGATTAGAAAATATTTAATCATGAAATCATATTTTATTTAGATAATTTATATTTAAATTTTTAAAAAATAAATTATTTTAATTAAAACATACGAAATGCTAGTTGAGTAGGTCGAGTTTTTCTAATTCAGACAAGAAGTTGAAAATCTTGTCTACGCCATATCGTTTATCTTGCGAGATTTCAAAAACTTGAGACGTCTTGTGTATCCATCTCATTGATGGATAATACCGAGATGACTTTCTTGAATATCTCGATTTTGGTCCAGCTTTGAAACCATGATCACATTACTTAGTTTTCAAAATTCTAAAAATATCTAATTTTTATTATTTAATTTTTAAAATCTTTTAATTAATATTTTTAAATTAAAAATAAACCCTTTAATGGATATGTGTTTTCACATGTGAATAAATTGAAAAAGCAAGATTTGAATGGAGTTGCTTCAACTTTGAGTGAGTACAGGTAAATAGTAGTTGGAAATCGTCGGCAGGTTTCCACCCACATATGGGCCCCATCTGAACTTTTCCTGGTCGCGGGGTCTACGTGTTTCACTTTGCATTCATCTCCCTTGATGGAATTTACCTCAACAAGTGATGTAAGTTCCTCGCCATGAGTACCCAAAAGCTGCTCTACATGTGCCCCATCCCTATCCATGACATACTCATACTCATACTCCTGGTCATATTAGTACATCATCATCACCATGATCGAGGATTGTCACATCCATGCTCCATGGGACCTTAGGCCATTGGCTAAAGTACGCCACTGACTTCTGTCACTTCTACATTATTAAATTATTGATGATTTCCGATTCTCTACGACACATACACGTGAGATCAATTTATAGTTGAGTAGATCGGATATTCTTCATCTTTGTGTGACAATTACTCTTTAAGACATAAGCACACATAAGTTTGGTACCTGCCATAAATAACTTCCCATGCCTAAAGTAGAAAATTAATTAAAAATGAAATAATTCTAATCAATTAAAAAAATTATGGATCTAATTCAATTATTTAGATACTGTTTCGGTAGGAATACTAATGAGAATAAAGATAACCTATTCCTTGAAAATGTGATTTTACCTTCAAATTATAACAGAAACTATCAAAAAGATTCAATCTTCATAGTTCAAATAGGGAATAGACTAGAGAGGTGAAATGGGTATGCAATAATACCAAAGGGAATTCTCTAAGCTCCCTGATGAAGAGACTAGCATTTAACACCTTCGTCCACCACCTATGGTTGGAGAGATGTAGACGATTATTTCAAAATAATTACCTTCCTTTAGAACTTTTGGAAAGTAAGATAGTTTGAGATGTCCACCTCAGAGCTTATAGGTTGGAGAGTTGCATTGTAAACTCACTCTTCATTAGAGCCTTCATGGACTCATGAGAGCTCAATCCCAAATTTACTTATAGTAGCCTAGTGAAATGCTCGTGGGCTAAGCCCTCAGAATGAAGCTATGTGTTTAATACAAATGATTCTCTCAGAGGTAATGATGGAGGAGAATGTGCAATTGTTAGGAACAACAAGAGAGACATGGTGGGCCCTTGCCGTTAACACTAGAGGGAAATCGATCCTCAACTATAAGTTACAAGCTATTTAAAAAGGCTTGAATATGACATTAAGCCTTCACATAAGACACATCATGGTTAAAGTAGACTTGAAAGTGGCAATTAACATCATCAATAGGGAGAACATAATGTCGTGGATTGAAAAAAGAATTCTCAAGACTATTAAAACAGCAGTGCAACAATTCGACAACATTAACTTTTCATTTTGCTATAGGAAAAGTAATCAAGCTGCAAATTGTTTTGACCTCCTACCTCACGTCTCTTGGTAGTTTGATGTTTGATCCATTGGACCTTCCTAGGGAGTTCATAGAAATTATATGTGAGGATGCCAATGGACACATGTATATAAGGATGGAATTGTCTCCTTCTAATTGGGGGTATACCTAACCCCCTCTTATTCTCAAACAAAACAAAAAAAAAAAATCTACCTCTATTTATAGGACTCCCCCTTTCTCTCAGTGTAGTGGTTTTCTTGTGCCACGTTTATTTCCCTAATCTCGAAAATTTCTTCATGATTTTAAGAATCTTTTCTTATTTGCTTCTAATTAGCTTTTTCTAAGAACTTGTGTATGCACGTCATCTTTATTAGAAATCTTACTACTTTTTTGTAAATCATAGAATTTTGTCTTGGTATGGTCAAGGTCACACTATCCCATGTATAGCTTGGATGTTGATTCAATTTTCCTTGATACATTCATAATCGATCGTCAAATCCATATAATGGGGGGTTCACAAATGCTCTATGTACCTATTGAGATTTGCTAAAATACAATACTAACTTTTGTCACTTCTAATAACCATGGAAAGGCTCCAATTATATGTGAATGATAACTTCTAACCATCGAAAGTCTCTAATTACTTCAACGTTTCTAGTGAGAGCAAAATATCTATTATAGAAAATGACTAACCTAACTCATCTCTTGTAGGGTAATTGGTTATAGCCAACCTTTCTTCCATATGATGCCCTAAAATCATTTATATAGTCATTTTCTATGAAATTACAAATATAAAAAAATATATCTAATGGAACACACATCACCTTAACATGTCTAGAAAATCTATTTCCTACTAAAATAAAGAGGAGCAAACCATCAACAAGAACACTGAAATTTTTACGAGACCCCAACTTATCTGCCATGCATCCTCCAATATTGATGATGGACTATTCGTAAAGTGGAGTTGGATCATTTGAAAAAACGAAATAAAATATATATTTTATTTGTTAAATAACAATATGCTGTAAATCTAATTTAAACAAAAAATATATATGTTCTTCGACTAGACCACATGAGTACCCATCATCAAACATGAATTATGCATTAATACTCCCCAAAACCTGATTTGGGATGAGGAACTTAACTATACGCTTTCATTTGTTGAGTTGGAACTTTGGTACCATGTGTCGCTATCTCGTGTGTCACAAAAAGATCCTCCACAATGTCCCTTTGAAATTGGTAACTATCTATAATATGTGAAGCCATTGAACATTCGGTGTAACACACCCAATGTTGTGAAAATCGACAAGAAATAATAACCACACAATGCAAAATAAAGAAGAAGAAAAAAATCAAAAACACAAGAATCACTTTTTTCACATGTATAATAAGGATCTTTTTGTAATTTAAATGTTAGTTAAGGGATGACTGAAGATGAGACTATATTTGTCATTTCAATTATCTAATTTTAGATGAGGAACTGGGTTGGAAACTTGGTAGTAGAGATACCATCATATGGGGGTATTTTGGTCAATTCAATTATTTCATTTTAAATGAGAAACCTGATAGTGGCTAATGTGAGTGATGTCAAACACGTGTATGTTAAGTTACATGCACTAAACAAATATTAGTTTTTCATATAGATATCTTAAGATGCTGACGTGGATGTCTGTATGGAACCATAGATGTTTTTCATTGAGATACACTACTGTAAATCATCTATGGCTATGTGTGCACCTCCACATTAATAATGTGAGAATCGATGTCAATTTTAATGTTACTCCAACACAACTCTTAAAATAATTTTGAGGTTTCATTACAGATGTGGATTCGTTTTTACACAATTTTAAGAAAATTTTCAAGTGTTGGGTCAATTTCAATAATGAAAATAATTGTTGTGGTTAGTCATCCATTGCCTATCAAGACAAGAGAGTAAAACAGGAATAATAATCTGTAATCTTTTTTTATCTTCCTTCCACATGAAGAAAACTCCTTTATATCACTGTTCACATCTTCAAACATAGAGGGGAATGAGAGAGATTTGAAGGCCTATCTTTATCACTTTCACCTTTTTAAAGAATACCTAGTTTTTTTTTTTTCTTTTTTTTTTTTTTTTAATTTTGAATAATGCTGAAGGGACCTCAAGATTGTACCTCGCATTACACTTTCCTGACGTGGAAGTGTCTAAGAATCATAGATGATTATCATGGACATACGGGTGAAAAAGTGTTTATTATTCCTAGACACTTACAAGTCACAAAGGTGCGATGTGAGGTACAATTTTGAAGCCACTCCAGCAATTCATGTTTTAGAGGAAAGAATAGTGATTTGAAGTTTTACATCAATTGGAGTTCAAAGTGGCGTGGAGTCTTCAAAAATGAAGATGAAAATTTGAAGCCCTGGCTGGAGTTGCTCTAAAAGGGGTCAAAATTCCGTAGACTACTTTCTCTAAAAGATAAAAGAGTCAAGAGACCAATTTTGGAAGAGAGAACATCCACCAAAACACTTACCAAAAGGGTGAATAAAGCACCTATGCTAAACAAATTACTTGTGGAATGTTATTTCCCATCTATTTGGATTCATCCTTGAATGCTATAAATAAAAAAATTTTAAAAAAAAAGAAAAAAAGATAGAAATATTCGACCAAAAAATTAGAACATAAAATCAAAGAGAAAGAAAGAATAAAAAACTTTTATCCAAAGGTATTTTTGAGTGGTTTTGGTGTATGGGTAATGTAGAAACCCTAAATCATTTAGCAGTACTTTTTGAATCTTTTCCTATATTAGACATTCATCTCCATCTTCAAACTTCACTAGAACTGACAGATAGACCTACCGACTTTAGGAAACAAAACTAAGCCAATAAATCTCACCCTTCGTGACAAAATAAAAAGACATACTAACTCATTGAACTTTCTTCAAATTCAACCATCCCTTTTCCAATGCACAAACTAAGATCATTAATCAAAAGAAATAATTACCATTAAAAAGAAAAAGAAAAAAAAACCCCTCAAAAATGCCTCAAAATTATAAAATTTACAATTCATCGACCTCCTTAGTACAGAAGGTCGTTGCCATCTCTTCCTATTTTCAAAATTGACAAGAATTATATCTTTTTTCTTCCAAGCTCATGGGAGATTAATCCACCCAAAATCCCTCTAAGGAATTAATGTATAATAAGCACCTTAAATAAACCCATCCATCTATCATTTCAAAATATATGATGGAAGGAATTAAAAAAAAAAGGTATACTTCTAAGCAGATGCTTTCGATGATGCAGAGGCTTGCAAGGAGCCGGAAAAGCATCAACAAGAGACGAGAGATTTTGCCCAGGTCCTGCTTCACCAATTTACGTAAATTGCTTTGATTACAGAAATATAAAACAAACATGTATAGCCGAGAAAAATTAAAGCAGAAATAGAGAGCGAAGAAAGGGTCACCAGAAAGTGATCCAACTGGATGAGCTCAAAATTGGTTGACACTCAACGTTGTCTCTTGTAGCACCACTGCAAACAAGTCTTTGAAATTTTGTTGAGAATTCTTGGTAAGACCGGACCTCTGATGGCTGCACTCGGCCAAGTCCAATCTTGAAATGTGCCATTGATATTTCTGAAGCATCATGGCTCTCCTGATGAATTTGCGAGTTATAAATCAGTAACATTCTCTTTGATAAAGAGTACTTTTATATAAGGGGTGGAACAAGAACTCAGAACATACTTCAATGGCTGCAATAGCTGCTTCCCTGCAGATTAATGATATATCTGCCCCAGTACAACCATTAGAGAGATGAGCCAGATCTGTTACACTGACATCAGAACTACAAGGCATTTTTCTCATATTGATGAGAAATATATCCTCCCGATCGGCTTCATTTGGAGGTCCTACATACAATAACCGATCAAAGCGTCCTGCCAAGAATTTTAGTCCATTATTAGCCATGTTATCTAGACCAGAAATCTTATATATATATACATATAGAGAGAGAGAGAGAGAGAGAGAGAGAGAGAGAGAGAGATTCCCGGTTACCTGGACCGAGGGATCAGGTAGTTGCCTGGACTGCACCAATGAAAATGTGCTATGTGGATAGTTATGTTAACTTGAGTTAGAACCAGATTTCGGTTAATTATGGAATAGATAGGACTTGATTCATGATTTTATTCTAAAAGTAATTCATGTCACTATTCTTAGCACTTGCCATGTCAAGTCTAATGAGGGTAATTTTGTAAATTGAGGATGCCATTCAATACACGAGAGCACGTGTGATTGGTGTAACCCGAATTTCAAGAGAAAATAAGGGCCCAACTAGCCTTACTAAGTTGGCAAGGATTTCACCCTTACTACAGGTTCTTGAGCTCATCTTGTGGCATCCAAACACATGATCTGATGCTTCCAGTTCTAGAGGAAAAAATTCTATGAACTTTGAAAACTAAAATTATTTTTTACCGTTGAATTTTAATTAAGTTTGGGAGTTGAGTTGAAGTTCAGTAGCCGTCCATTTTCAAAACCATGGATGAAGCTCAAAAGAAGCTTTTATTGAATTTTTTTTCATCAAAGTTTTTCAATGAAATTTAGAGGACTATCATGTTGGATTGCTGATGTGGTAATCCATTTGAGCAAATAGATCCTTACTAAGGTTTAAATTCTTACTTTGTTAGTAAGAAAAGTGTGTGCAAAATATGATATATTACCTTTCGTATTTTGGTGCGTTGGGTTTACATTTTAGGACCACTTTCCTTATTAACTTAGTAAGATTTCAAATCTTATTGACGGTCGTTTAGCTCAAATGGATCACCAAATTGGAAATCCAGCACCACAGCCTTTTAGATTTCTTGAAAAAACTTTAATCCAAAAAAATAATAATCAAGAAATAACTTTTTAGGGCTTGATTCAAAGTTTTGAAATTGGATGGCTACTAACACCTAAAATTTAAATATAATTGGTGAAAAGTAACTTTTTATTATTTTTTTTTTTTAGTTCATAGAATTTTAACTTCTACATCTCTATTGCAACATTTTTCCATATATATAATGCTAATGTCCAAGATCTCATGGGGACATTTGCTTTCTCCACCACATTCACTTTTCAATAATACCCGTCTATTTTGTCTTTTAGGAGAAAAATAAGGGTATGTTTGTCATTTACATAATAAATGCTAAGGGCAGTTTAGTATTTGTATTTAAGCATCTTGTTTACAATAAATAATTTAGAAAATAGCAATATATCCTTGTCTTTTTCACTTAAAGACAAAATGGGCAGGGGTATTGGAAAGTGAATGTGATGGAGAATGCTAACGTCCCTATGAGGTCTTGGACGTTAGCATTGCCATATGTATATATATATATATATGGGAGCGGTTCAGCAGCCCCATTCTGGTGCCACACATTTTTCAAAACATGGGTCACAAGCTTTGGAATGAGCTGATTTTCTGTGAGGATGATCTCTATGATGAGGAGATCATCCTCACCAAAAACCAGCCTATTCCAAAACTTCTAACCCCGTCAAAAGTGATTTACAAAAATTGGATGGTCCACGATTCTTCAACTTGTAAACTTGGGTTAGAAGTTTCAAAATGAGCTGATTTTTGGTGTGGATGATCTCTTCACCGTAGAGATCATCCTCACAAAAAATCAGCCTATTCCAAAACTTGTAACCCCATCAAAAGTAATTTACAAAAAATGTGTGGCACCATAAGGGGCTGCTGAACCGCTCCCTATATATATATATATATATATATATGGGAAATGTTCAGCACCCTAAGTTTTACCACACACTTTAACAAACGTTTTTTGTCCTACATGGGTTAGAAGTTTTGGAATGGGCTGATTTTTGGTGAGGATGATCTCTATGATTAGAAGATCATCCTCCCCAAAAATCAGCCCATTCTGAAATGTTTAACCCCATGTTTACAAGTTGAAAAATCGTGAACCGTCCATTTTTTGTAAATCATTTTTGATGGGGTTAGAAGTTTTGGAATGAGCTGATTTTTGGTGAGGATGATCTCCTCACCATAGAGATCATCCTCACCAAAAATCAGCCCATTCCGAAACTTCTAACCCATGTAGGACAAAACGCGTTTGTTAAAGTGTGTGGTAAAACTTAGGGTGCCGAACGGGACCCTATATATATATATATATATATAGATATATATATATATATATATATATATATATATATAGAGAGAGAGAGAGAGAGAGAGAGAGAGAGAGAACCTGGTCTTAAAAGAGCTGAATCAATCTTGTCTGGGCGATTGGTAGCCGCAATGACAGTAACATCAACTCTTTGGTGCAAACCTGAATAAACCATGTCTTAGTTTGAGTAATTATTAATAATCAAAAGAACAACAACAAAATACTCCATTTAGTATATATAAAAAAATATTGATATAGATCTGCTTAAGACAGTATACAGGAATTTTCCAGCACAAGATAATGTCGGAGCTTTTAAAAAATTTGTTTCTAACAAGTTTTTAGGAAGAAAATCCGTACAAAAGAGAGAATTTTAAGAATAATCAAACATACTTCATTATTTGCAGTTTAATGACTCAAAAGGACTAGATGTTGATGAAGTTTAATTATGAAGGAATACTTGAGAGCAGTTACCGATGGATAAGTAAATATTAACTATCAAATGAAAACGAACTTTTTAAGAACCCAATACCTGGTAAACGTTTTGCTTACCATCCAACTCAACAAGAAGTTGACTCATGACTCTATCAGAAACAGAAGCGCCATCATTTTCCTTCCCACGGGTGACAGCAAGACCATCTATTTCATCAAAAAATATTATTGCCGGGGCATTGGCCCTTGCCTTAGCAAACAGGGATCTTACAGCCTTCTCAGATTCACCAACCCATTTACTGAAAAGTTCTGGGCCTTTCACTGCAAGAAAGTTCAGCCCAGCTTCAGAAGCTACTGCTCGGGCCATTAGGGTTTTGCTGCAACCTGGAGGACCAAACAACAATACCCCTGTTGGTGGTCGAGTCCCAATACGCTTAAAAGCATCCTGATGCTTTTGTGGCCATTCTACTGCTTCAATAAGTTGCTTCTTAACCTCTTTTTGGCCACCAACATCTTCCCAGCTCACCTTTGGAATTTCAAGTATAACCTGAAAAATGAAAGCAGGGCTCAGAGATGGCCTCCATGAACTGTTTATAATTATTTATTCATACACATTAATATAAAAATAATTATAATTTTTTTAATAAATCATATTTTATTTAGATAATGTGTATCTAAATTCCAAACAAATGAATTATTTTAATAAAAATATATCAAATCCCAGTTGACTCGGCTGAGTTTTACTGATCCGGACGAAAATTTTAAAATCTCGGCCAAGTCACCTCGTTTATCTCGCGAGATCTGCAGGCTTGAAATGCATGGTCTATCCATCTCGTTGATGGACGATACCAAGATGACTCGGCATCTCGGTCTTGGACAAGATTTGAAACCACGCCATGAACAGACAATTAGATTATGTAACTGAGATCCATCAGTTTTAATGGAAATCTTACCCTATACCAGACATGTAGTCATGAATTCACCAATCTGGACCAGTTGTAATTTGGTTACCTTTTGGATCATAATGTAGCCCAGAGATCAGATAGGTTGAAATAGAATCTTAACCTTCCAATCAAGACACCCAAAATTTGGATGGCCAAAAAAGGGCAATGATTAGTTGGTGTTGCGTAAGGCCCATCATTATAGATCTTAACCTTACAACTAGAATCAAAACATCTGACAATTAGAGGCGTTCACTCAGTTTGATATTTGGGTTATGCTGTACCCAACCGGTCCAGATGGATGAGTTACTGGGGTATGTGAGACCATGACTTTAAATCCCATCCGAGTCATCTCAGTATCGTCCATGAACGAAATGGATAGACAATGGGTCTCAAATGAGCAAAATCTCGCAAGACAAATGACATGACTTGGTTGAGATTTTCAAACGAGATGACTTGGATGGGATTTTGAACATCTCGGTCGAGTCAGTATAACTCATCTGAGTGAAATGGGATTTTGTATATTTTAATTAAAATAATTAATTTTGTTTTAAATTTAAATTCTTAAAATCTAAATAAAAGATGATTTTATGAATAAACATCGTCTAATCTAACTTAATGTATAAAAAATTATAATTATTTTTATATAAATACACATGAATAAATAATTCTAAACTGAGTCTAATAGTTTATCTCGACCGAGAGTAGGCTCATCCAAGACGACTCGATCTCGTCCCATGGATGAGACGAAACATCAAACGAAGTTTTGAAACCATGTGTGGGACATGGAGATTAGCCATCGTGGATGGGGAGAAGTACAGCCAAAAAAGGAGATAAGAAATAAGGTACCTCTCGCATGGCACTTGGTCTCACTTTCATCTTGGCCCTTTCAAAATCTTCAAAAGTCACTTTAAGCGACGTGTCCTCTGGTGACACAGCTAGATCTGACAATGATGACGACAAAGAATCCACCTCATCAGCGGAAAACATGTGTTTCATAGCATTAGAGAGACCATAACCTTCCATTATATCATTTGAACAATCATCATAGCCAACACACGGGGGCTGCACACCACCATCAAGAAGCACAGCTGAAGAATTGGTAGAATTTTTAAACTTGATATGACGCCTTAGACAAACCAATGCTGACTCGTTGCATAGTGCAGCTAGATCGGCACCAACAAATCCATGTGTACTTGAAGCAATATTTTGAATTTCTGTCTCTACCAGGGAGTGATTGATTTCACTGAGAAGTGTAAGAAGTATATTCAACCGCTGCTTTGGAGAAGGGACTCCTGAAATTGTTTTTTTTTTTTTTTTGCATGAGCATCACAAATGTATGCAAGGATTCATCTTGCGAAAAATGTGCTACCAAGCACATATGCTAGAGAAAATGATCTAAAATTCAGTATCCATATTAAAGGACAATAATTGGATGCTTCTATGTAAAAAATGTATGAAGGCTGTATCAATGTTTTATTTTCATTTTAATCATAGTTTTAAAATGCCTTACTTAGATCATAAATTGGAATAAACCACCATGGTAGATACAATGAAGTCGTTAAGCCATCGCATGCATAAATATGCAGCATATGCAACATATATCGAATATGAGATCACATATTTTCCCAATAGCCAGAATTTTGGGCAAAAACTTAAATTTTTATATATAAATACTATGACCATCCCCACTGCTTGGTTCGTTCAACACTCAACTATTTCTATTCTCATTTACAGTAGCTTCTACTCTCATTTTAGCTCATTTCTATGTTTTAATCTATTTATTTTTATAATCTAACTACATTTTTTTTTTCATGAAAATCACATCAGGCATGACACTTCATCAATTTTTTAGTTGTGTGAACTAGATTACAAAAGGCAATTGTTTGGGCTCTCTAACACTTAGCTTTATCATTTTATGAAATCTGAATCTAGAATGCAAGATGCATATTCCTTTATATTTGAAAATAAATTTTAATTAATTAAAAATTATATAATTTTTCTAACCATCTTTAAAATATAAATAAAGAAATAAGTTCTTTATTGACCTTGATTTCTTATATTTCTTAGAGGTTCACATAGTTATAGTACGGTTTGTAGTCAAGTCAATTCTTATCTGGATTTACACCAATGAATGAGTCAACCTATGTTTCTTAGTTACTTCAAAATGAGTAAAATTCACCAAGACATGAGTGACGTGATAGATTCTTAAATTTTAAGTGTAAACTAAGGTAAGAAGTGCCACTTGGCTATGAGGTAAACCATGTGGAGAGTTGTTCCTACATCCAAGGTTCAAAACACCCTTGAACCCATACTTCTTACGCTAACCACTAACCATATTACCTGTCACAAACCACTAATCAAGCATTTACCTATCAAAAAAAAAAGTTGTGTAAACCAAGGTCTGTGAAGTATCAGAGATGCATCCTCAGTCAGTCTATAGTTGCACAAAGAGGAAGCTGTGCGAGAGGGGATGTGAGAGCTGTGAAGAAGCTGTCACAAAAAACCAGTTCAAATAAAATAATTAAGCGAGTGTGGGAGAGGTACCTAGGTAAAGTTCCTACAACTAAAGGCACATCTAGGTGATATAGGAGACTCAGGAAGGGTAGGTCAAGTGTTCGGAACCCCACGAAACAATGAATTCCTTGGGGCCACCCTCCAGGGTCTGGTTGAACCTCGACTCAACCAGCTGCACATAGGACTTTCCAAGGAGGAGGTGTGTGTGACCGAGGGATTAGTCTCACCCTAAGGATGGTGATACCCACGATAAGCGGAAAAAAAAAATGGAGACATAGGAGACACCTGGCGTAAGCAACAATATCACAAAACCAAGTTCACGTCACAAGTTTGTAACCATGAAAAAAAAAAGTTTCCTACTTATTAGTTTTAGAGAATTGCAGGCAAACAATTGCACCTTATAGACTCGAGTAGCAATGTAAGAATCGATAAGCATCAGATTTTTTGACAGGTCATATGAGGAAAAGCAAGGTCAAATAGTGCCCAATATTGACTTGGTAAAATGGTCCCCAATTATGGCATCATGGACAAATCCCAAACAATTGGATTTGAAGAATAAGCATCTTGACTAGGTCAAATAGTCCCAAATATTTGGAATAAGGTGTAAGCTGACGATTATATAATACTACATATCTGTGTCTAATCATGCAAACTAAAGTTCAAACATGTAGAAATTCAAGATGGAAAAGATTGCAAAATACCTATTTCAATTTCTCGGTCAAGTCTTCCAGGGCGTCTCAGTGCAGGGTCAATACTATCAGGTCTGTTCGTAGCAGCAATTACAAGTATGCCATCAGTTCTACCAATTCCATCCATCAAATTCAACAATGTCGCAACCATTCTTTGAGAAAGCTCTTCACCGCCATCTTTTCGTGATGGGGCAATGGCATCCAACTCGTCAATGAATACCTTAAAAACGGCATATTGCTAGTAATGAGTGCACAAAAAACTGAGCCAAGTTCATTACAGAATTTTGTATGGAATATAATGCATTGAAAGGCAAAGGCAGAGTTAAGGTGGCTGGCCTCTGACCTAAGGGAACCCTTGCTTTTGGCACAAGTTATGAGAATGCCAGCTAAATATTTATTTAAATCCAGTGAAAGAAAGAAATTAAAATTGACTAATTATGAAAGGTTTAGTGTTTGATTAGGGTGTTTGTTGTGTAGGGAGGATTGAATGGGGTTTCTTAATGGGGTTAGAGGATTCTTGATGGATTGAGAGAGAGAGAGACCTTCAAATCACACCAAGAAGGATGGCTTCACACCAATCCCGTGGAATCACACCAAAAGAGAAGACAAGCACCAATCAGATTTTTGTATGGAATATAATGCATTGAAAGGAAAAGGCAGAGTTAAGGTGGCTGGCCTCTGACCTAAGGGAACCCTTGCTTTTGGCACAAGTTATGAGAATGCCAGCTAAATATTTATTTAAATCCAGTGAAAGAAAGAAATTAAAATTGACTAATTATGAAAGGTTTAGTGTTTGATTAGGGTGTTTGTTGTGTAGGGAGGATTGAATGGGATGGGGTTAGAGGATTCTTGATGGATTGAGAGAGAGAGAGACCTTCAAATCACACCAAGAAGGATGGCTTCACACCAATCCCGTGGAATCACACCAAAAGAGAAGACAAGCACCAATCACTGGAGAACTCAGAAAAAAAATGTAAATTCTTTTTCATTAACTTTTTAAAAGAGAAGAGAATTACAAAATTTATAATGGAGAAAGTGGGAAGAGTCGAACTTGACTCTCTCACAATGAATTGTGGTATATATATATATGTAACTAAAAAACAAATGAAATTGCACATGTGCCCTTACAACACATATATAAAATATTGATATATCTAACATTCCCCCTCAAGCTGGAAAATACATATCATATAATCCCAGCTTGTTACACAGAAAAATAACCCTATCACTTCCCCACGACTAAGTAAACAGATCAACAAGTTGATCTTCAGACTTGACATACATTGTGGCAATTCACCACTCAGAAGTTTCTCACAAACAAAATGACAGTCCACCTCGATATGCTTCATTCGCTCATGAAGCACCAAATTAGAAGCTATATGCATGATTGCCTAGTTATCACATAAAAGATTCATTGGTGTCTCTACTGCGTAACCAATCTCCTAGAGAAAATATCTCGATCAAATAAGTTCACAAGAAGCATGAGATATGGCCCTATATTCAAATTCTACACTTGATCTAGCCACCACTATTTGCTTTTTGTTTTTCCATTATACAACATTACCTCCTATGAAGGTACAATAACCTATGGTACTCCTGTCTGAGGGAGAACTAGCCCAATCTGCATATGTATATCCCTCAATCCAAGTACGATCATTAGGCTTGTATAGCAAACCATGTCCTAAAGATCCCTTTAGGTACCTCATAATACGCTAAACAACTAACTTACAATGCTAACAACATGCGAGATGTCTGGGTTTGTGATGGTGAGGTAATTCAACTTTCCAACTAACCTCTTGACATGATCATAAGCCTTTTCAATATCTACTTTGCACACAATCCCCACTTAGCCTAACTTCCTCCTAGAGTCTATAAACTTATTAGCCACTAGAACACCATCTAAGATTTGTTTCCCTTTGATAAAGGCCTCGTGCTCTTTGCCAATAATCTTAAGGATAATCAATTTCAATCTTGGGACGAGGACCTTAGCAACAATCTTACAAGTTGAAGAAACCAGATTTATCAGTCTAAAATCCCTCAACTATTCCGCCCCATCAACTTTATGAATAAGCATGATAAACGTGGAGTTGGACCCATTGTCCAAGAAACACTCCTCAAAGAAATCTCCAAAAACCAACATCAAATCCTTATTGACCATTTCCCAGCAATGCTTATAAAAACCCATCGTAAAATCATTGGGACCAAGCACTTTATCGCTACACATACTCTCAATGGCTTGAATTACTTCATCTTCTCCGAAGGGTCTCTCCATTGTGGGTCTTTCCTCACAAACATCTGAATAAAGATTATGATGGTAGTCCATAATGGATTCTCTAATACTCTCTTCGTCCTCAAGCATCCTACCCCCATTAGAAATCCTCCCAATAAAATTTCTTCTATTGTTAGAGTCTGCAATTCGATGGAAAATTTTTGTGTTATTATCCCCTTCCTTCAACCACTTGACTTTGGTCTTTTGCTTCCAACTATTTTCTTCAACAAGGACTCTTTTTGAAATTCCTTTTTCAAACTCACTCACTTCTCTTCAGCAAGAACACCAACCAACTCCTTTTCCCTATCCAAGACAAAGATTTTGTCCAATAGGGATTTCTTCCTAATCTCAAATCTAACAAAACACTCACGATTCCACTCTTTTAGCTTGCCTTTCAATTCTTTCAGTTTATTCCTAAAACTTTCCCTAAGGCGACCAACCTCTTCAAAACTATTCCACCAAGTTCTAACCAACTCGAGGAAACCATTGTGTTTCAACCTCATATTCTCAAATCAGATCCAACGTCTTAAATTGAGACCCGCCTCAAACATAATGGGTGTATAATCAGAGACCGGCCTAGGAATCGCCAATTGAATAACAGAACCAAAGAGCTCTTCCCAACCAATATTCACAAGGAATCTATCCAACCGAGATAAGGTTGGGATATCCTGGTTGTGGGACCACATGAATCTAGCACCCCCTAAAGGTTAGTCAACCAAGTCATTTCTATTAAGCAAATCTAATGACATTAAACTCACCTCCTATACACCATGGCCTATCCCAATAAGTAGCCACATCATCCAATTCCCCCCAGAACTAGTCACGCTCCCCAGATTTGAACAGCCCATTAACTCCGAAGATCGCCATGTCTCACTAGAACTGACACAATTACACAAGATGAACACAGGAAAGGCCTTGATTAAGAATTCACTAACCGTCACAAATCTAGTATCCCACAACACAAGAATACCGCCTACAAAATCGATCGCAAGAAAAGCCACCCATCTCACACTGTCCCAACCCCACATCTCATAGATTAAAAAATCATCAACGGGCTCCAATTTGGACTCTTGAAAGATCACAATGTGCGGATTTTGAAATCTAACAACTTGCTTGACTGTAGCCCTTTTGCAACGATTACCCAACCCTCAAACATTCTAGGATAGGAGCTTAACTACCACTGAGAATTGATTTGCTCCTCTTCCTCCTCCTATTACCTCCAGAATACAAGGGAAACTCATTAACATCTTTTTCCCAACATTTCCACCTCCTTCAACCGTTTTCCTCTACATTTCTTTTGTTTTGAAGCATCCTCAATATCCTTATCCTCTCCTTGAAACTGGCTGACAGTACCTAAGCTATTGAAGTAAGGGCTTTGGATAGGAGATCCACATCGGGTCTATTGCACGCTAAGACAATTGACTTTGAACACACTGCTAGTCCTGGTGTCATCTTCTTTTAGAAACAACATTTTGAATTCCTTCTTACCCAAAACAAATTTCAATAAATTTCAGTACCAAAAAAGTGATCAAACTTCAACACTCCCATGACTACCCCAATATCCAGCACACGGTTCAGAAGTCATTCGGTCATTTCATATGCTAAAGCCTTCCTCCTTGTGATTGCAACCTCCTCTGACCCCTCGACCCCTACTATAAGATCATTCTCCACATACTCCAATTCCCTAAACCGAATTGATCCTTCCCAACAATACAAGTTTTCCTGGCCCTAACCCCTAACCAGAAGGGGTAGAAGTATGAAAAACTGAGGAACCCAGCCTCTCTCTAAAACTACTACCCTCAGACGGAAGCCTATCAACCTTCCACGAGTGCCTAGATTAGGAAAGCAAGTCAAAGACAATACAAAATGATGTGAGCAACTCACCCTAGACCCTGCAATCTTGGGGGAAAAATCTAACAAAAGGCAAAGGGAATCAAAAGACCAAGCAATGGAGCAAGAAATAAATTTTGGAATAAAACAATAACTCCAAGAAGCTAACTCACCTGCCGCACATTTATGGCCATCTACCGAATCAGCCAAAGGAGAAGCCAGTGAAGGAAGGGGCACTATCTCCGATGAGAGCAGAGCCTTTGTCCTGCTACGCATCACCTATCTATCACAAACCTCACTTTGAGCTGCTATTGCACCTTCAACAAACCCTTCTACAAAGACTGGAGCGAGATCCTTACTCAAAATAGAGTATCTCTGTCGAGGAAAGCCCATCCCAAGTGACTTAAACTGCAGATGGGTTTTGGATCCTGGACTCCCAAACCATATGGGTCGTATCCTGGCTACTAGTACAAGCTTCATCCAAGCAATAAGGTTCCAACTAATGAGAATGGGCCTCAGTCCAATCCACACACGAAACACTAATTTGCTTAACATGGGGGGGGGAGGGGCATTGGCCTCTCAAAAGGACAAATGTCCAGTTCAACACTGCTCAAAGAACCCACAAACTCTTTTAGCCCAAAGGAGAGTGATCTGGACTTCTTACGAAAGTTCCTAACGAGGCCCAAAGTCACAAATTTCCGACACATGCTGGCCACAAGGACTTTGCGTAAAGATAATGTATAATCTCCCCTCTTAGACCTAGGTTGTGCCAACTCACTACTGACCTCAGAGCTATAAGGTCAACATCTGTCCTGCACACAATATCCCTACTAGCCTGCACCGAGTGCTTCTCTAGAGGGTTTGTTAACCCAATCGACGAGTTAGGCACGAATGATTTATCCGAATCAAACAAGAAATCCTCCCTCCAACTGCATAACGATGGGTCATGTTCACTCAAGGCCCAAAAATAGTTCGTGTTGTGACATACCCCAATCGCAGGTTTCTTAAAACCCATCTCCTAACTCTTATTTGAATTCAAACCAGAGGGTTGAGTTGCACATAACCACTAATAACTGATGAAAATCCCTTGGTCTATGATCATATTAGGGATATTTTCCAACCACAAAGACAAAATCCTCCAAACAGAGGATTTTAACCACCACGAGGATATTAAGTACAAATCAGATAAGAAAATTCTGGTTTATACCAAGAGAAAAGAAGAAAAAAAATAAGGAAAAAGAGGAGATAAAACCAAAATCTGGACACTAGAAAAGCTTTGATACCATGAAGAAGATCAGATTAAGGCTTAGAGAAGAAAATAATGGAGAAAGTGAGAATAGTCAAACTTGACTCTCTCACTATGAACTGTGATATATATATAAAACTAGAAAACAAATGAAATTACATATATGCCCTTATGGCACATATATAAAATATCGATATATCTAACAAATTCCAACGTGGATCACTAAATAAACCATCAAAGTTTACAAAGATCTCCCCCCCCCCTCTCACCAATAATTAAAATTGAGCCCAAAAGTGGACCACTTAATGAATAAAAATTAATAACATAAAACTAAAATAAAACCTAAATCTGGGTTTGATGTCCTCATCAAATATGGAAGCCAACGCCCCTGAAATAATTTTAAAATTTTCCCGTCAAATATTAAAAAAATTTCCTTATTTACAGAAACTCAGCACTACAAAAGTGACTGCAACCAACATGATGGTGTTTTTATTTACTACAATGGATCAGATTTTCTTCATAAGAAATATTCAAGAATAATGCGCAAGGATAAATTCTAAGAAATTTTATCAAATGGTTCAACAGGGGACATATAGGAATCAGGAATTTTATCAAGCTAGCCTGATTAAGTCACCAAATTAAGCTTTCATAATCAGGTAAGCAATACATTTTTAATATTTCAAGTGGCTCATGTGGTATCATCAAATAAAAGAAGTCTTACATATAAAAAAAATTACCATCCAAAATAAAAGCACTAGGTTGTTTTTAAAAATCTTACTCTAGCGTACAACCAATGGCAAAATCATGTGAGATGTGACCAAAATAGATTTCAATTTTGGGGGCATTTGGGTTCTGTCATAATTCCCGCTGACTAGAATTATTGATATGTAATGGTAACCTAACTTTCCATAAAAGAGAAGTATGAACAGGAAGAAAAAAAAGAAGACAACACAACAAAAATAACTGAAAAATGTGCCCTTTGAAGGAGGGTACATAATCCTTACCCCAAAGATTCCCTCTAACCAAATTACAAATTAGGTATGTTCTTGTCTTAGCCCTAGGGATCTTATAATATAAAGAATGCATAAGGCATAAAGTAGTACAACATGTATAATCTCATGAGGTGTGTGGATGGTGCAAAACGAATCATAAGGGCATTAAGTCATCTTAATTAATCTATAACAAAGGACTAAGGTCAATGGGTTTTCCATCGATTTTGTCTATAAATAATAATCTAAGGCAACAAAGAAAGGGGTAGGAAACCTAATTTGGGCTCTCTCATTTCTTTCTCTTGGAGGGAACCCTTCCTCTTGCTGGGGGGCTTCCCCTTTGATCTGAGGAGCCAACATCTTTCCTCCTATGATGGTCATCATCATTAACATCATCTAAGACCTTATTCACCATTTACCCCTTCTACAAGGTGATTCTCCACATCCAAAATCTGAATAGTTTATTGTCAATCCAAAACGATATATATCTGCCTAAAGAGACAAGAATCGGTCATACATAAAACTAAGAAAAAAGAATTCTTGACAGGATGAGCACACCTATGTAACATTTACATTCGAAAATAAAGTGGTCAACAAATGAGGACAGAAAATAGAACATAAACAGAAGTTAAGAAGTAATTTTTGAAATGGACTGAGAAAAAAGAGAATCCAACCACAGCAGGTGCAGCTTGGCTAGCTGAATCAAAGACCTCATGCAAAGCTTGCTCACTCTCTCCATGGAATTGACTAATGATCTCAGGGCCATTTATTGAGAAAAGGTTGACACCTGCATCATGAACACATGAACGAGCCAAAGATGTCTTTCCTGTGCCAGGTGGACCATGAAGAAGCACTCCCTTTGTAGTTCGTAGGCCTAGACTGAAGCAATTACAGTAGTAATGAACAACTCAAGATACAACCCAGGATATGGTAACCTTTAGACTAATTAAAAAGGATCCATATAACAAATAGCAGTAAAAATAAGTTAAACTTCATGTTTCTTCCATAGTTCAATGTATTAAACCTCATTCTACCAGAACCCACTCTGTTGTATACCCTTTTTTTAATCCAAACCTACCATTTACCATGGAGAAGGTGGAGGGGGGGACAACCAGATTTTTGAAGGGAAAGAAATGGATCCTAGGGGCACTATCATCTCGGTCTTAGCGCTTTTGTTCTACTGGGGCAAGGTCTAGCAGGTGTTTCGAGGGGTTTTCTTTGAGGATTTCCTAGTAAGGTGGGATAGGGTTTGTAATTTAGAGGAGTAATTGCATTTGGTCGGTCTTTCTTGTTTTGTTTTGGTTTGTCTTTTGTACTTTTTTGCTTCTTCGGGTTGGATATCTCGTCCTCCCCTCTGTAAATTCTTTTCCTTGTTAATATAATTTTGTTTACCTATCAAAAACAAAATGTGGAGGCAATCATCCCACCTTAGTCTGAGCTGTTTTAAAATTCAGCCAAGTTCAACAATATCAAAATTTGGAGTTTTAGATTTTATTCTGTTAAAAGGATCCAGAATGTTAAACTAAAAAGAGATGGAGAAGAACTCAAAACTCTAAAGAATAAAGCTTATATATATTGTTAACCAACCAACTACTCCAAAAAAAAACAATTTGTTGAAAAGGTATGAATATAAGAGGGTCCCAGGGCCTAATAGGGGCTATTACAGACCCGAGAGTGGAGGAAAATATACACTCAACATATATATATAGGGGGGGCGTTCGGCTGACACTCTTAGGATGACAAAATGCTGACAAAAGTTTTGTCCTATGTGGCTTAAAAGTTTCGCATTGGACTGATTTTTTTGTGAGGATGATCTCTATGGTGAGGAGATCATCCTCACCAAAAACCAGCCGAATCTGAAACTTCTAAGTCCATCAAAAGTGGTTTACAAATTTTTGGTAAAAAATCGACGGTTCACGATTCTAAACCACTTTTGATGGACTTAGAAGTTTCGGAAAAAAATCAGCTCAATCCAAAATTTCTAAGCCATATAGGACAAACGTTTTGGCAGCATTTTTTCATCCTAAGATTGTCAGCCGAACGCCATAGATATATATATAATACTTGCTTAATTGAACTAACTATTACACATATTCAAAAAAAAAAAAAATTACTTCTAGATATTTATGACTAAAGTATTAACATATATAATGAACAATAACAGGTCTGACTTCAAACGAGTCTAATATCATGAATACCAAAGACAAAGGAAATTTATGTACGAGTCAAATCGTAATTTTAGCCGATCTAGGCCCTATTCTTTGTGGAACCTAACCCACAGCCAGACTGAAATTGGATTTGAAATCTTTAAAAAATGTAAATCGTACAATTCAATATTCGTATTTTATTGGTTTAAAATTTTGTCATATCCATGAGAAATAAAAAGATTTGTAAAAATAGGTATTAATGACATCATGTTGACATCAACATGATGTTATCATCACTTCCCAATCCTTTTTTTTCTACACCTGTGACAGAAGCTCTAATTTATTTTTTATTTTAGAAAATGTGTCACTTGGTTTTTTCTCTCTCTCTCTCTCTCTCTTTTTCTACCTAAAAACGCATTTTGCAACAAATGAAATCTCAGTAATTGAAAAAAAGACTTCACCTCATGCCTAAGCATCTAAAAACACTTATCTAAACTATAGTTTTTTTCCCAAATTATTTTTTTCCCTTCCCTCCATGAGTTATGATAATTTGAAGGTTTTAGGTGTGGGGCCTATGTTTTTCTTTTCTAGAGTTAAAGCTGAAATAAAAAGAAGTTTTAATGTCAAGAATGGGATTCAAACCCATGCCCTTTCGGACCAGTACCTGAAACTGGCGCCTTAGACCAACATATGTGGTATATGTTGAGTTTGATCAGATTTCTAAGTTGATTGTGGCATGTTCTCTCCAAATTATCTTTCTTCTCTTCTTTTTTTCGTCTTTACTAGTTCTAACTCTTTCTTAACCTCCTTAGATCTTAGACTCTAGTATTGTGCAATTTTGGGATATCTACAGTGAAGGTACAATGTGTTTTTTTTTTTTTTTTGGTTTTTGCTCTTTTATTTCTTTTTGAGAAATTCAGTAACGCCTCTTAATTTTCTTCAAATATATATATACACACTAGACAGTTCAAGGGACAACAATTGTAACAACGGATTTTGTCTTAAACGGGTTAGAAGTTTCGGAATGGGCTGGTTTTAGGTGAGGATGATCTCTACTGTTAGAAGTTTCGGAATGGGCTGGTTTTTGGTGAGGATTATCTCTACTGTAGAGATCATCCTCACCCAAAATCAGCCCATTCCGAAACTTCTAACCCCATCAATAGTGGTTAACAAAAAAATTGGCAGTCCACGATTCTTTAACTTGTAAACTGGGGTTTTAAGTTTCGAAATGGGCTGGTTTTGGTGAGGATGATCTTCTCACCATAGAGATCATCCTCACCAAAACTCAGCCCATTTCGAAACTTCTAACCCCATTAAAAGTGGTTTACAAAAAAACCATTGTCACAATGATTGCCATATCTCCAGATATAATAATCAAGATTTTTATTATGTTTAATTCTTAGATTTTTTTTTTTTAACATTATAGTTGTACTGGTAACTTGCATGCTTTAATCATATAAATATAGGGGAGAACTCCCTCCAAAAGGTCACCAGTGCTAATAGGGCTTAAAAACATTTGAGAAATTGTGTTTTGGAAGGGGGTGGGAGTGATCTCTTTTGAAGATTTTACATTTAGATCGGAATATGTTTTGTAAGGTGTGATCTTTCTTTTTTTTATAAATTTGCTTTATCTATCAAAATACCGAAGAATACTTTTTTTTTTATAAGTAAGAATACTTGTTTTGGCTTTGGATTATTCACCTTAGCTTTTTGTTCTTAATATGGAGACGTTGGATTAGGTGAACTAGCTCATTCTCCTACATCCAGATTAAGTAATCAGATCTTATGATCATTGAACTGGTTGATATCAGGCCACATCAGACAATTTGCAGATTCAAGAAGGTTGAAATCTTTGTTCAATTTTCTTTGCTTTTAATTATTTAGAATACCTTAAATGAGTATGTAAGATGATTTAGTGTCTCCTCTTCATTCTTGAGAAAAGTAGATCTTCTAAGTCCAAGTTGGTCTTGACAAACCAACTTTAGAGGGTGACAAGTTTCACAGTAAGTATTTTCTAAGAACCTCGTCCGTGTTTATGTCATGGAGTGGATCTATATTTTTATTCATTGGAATTAATCTTTTGCAGCCAAAGACCTGCATTGGGTTTCTCTTTCTTTGTTGGGGGGATAAGTTTTTCAGTACTAAGCCAGGCCCTCTGTATCCGACCTCAAGCAAAATCTCTGAAATCACATGTGATATACAGACACAAACTGCAATTCCAATTAGAAAACAGCTTACAAAAATATGGACATGGTGTGGCATAGTTAAAAAGAAGTCACACTTGAGGGGTGAGGAGGACAGCAATTCCATCAGTTTTAACATTAATGGTAAAATTTATTTTGAAGATTATGGTTAGAGAAGAGTTTATGACAAACAAATAGTCCAACTCATGTTTACCTTTCTCGTTTAAATTTTGATAAGTAAAACTCTAATCTGCTGTTCTATCATCCCCAAAATCATAGCATAGACTCTAAACCCTATGCTCCAGTGCACTAAAAGCTTCTTGAAATGCCAAGATATTTTATAAGGACTGGTGTTTATGATTAAAAAAAAATTGAACTTAACATGGACATCAAGAAATAGAAGTAAATCCATCAAGTAATCTCATGCAATTATAATCTCCAAATAAAGAACCTTGTGTTCTTATGTGTCCCTCATCTTCATCATAGTTTGGCAATCCAAAAATATTTCAGATAGAAGCTAATCAAGAAGCTGCAGGCCATGCTCGTTGGAATAATAATTCTACACTTTTTAATAATAATGAAGTCCCTTACTTTTTTCTTTTTTTTTTCATCAAAAAGTATGCAAGTGAAACATGAAGTTTGAGACTTGGTATTGAAAGTAAAAGTACATAATATCCGAGAAATCACAAAAAATGAATGGAAAAAAAAAGTGACATACCTTGACAGAGTGTCTTTCACCGATGAGGAAATAATTATTTCCTTCAGGATAGCAAATTCTTTCGATAAACCACCCAATTTTGAAACATGGCTTGCCTCATCCTTGACGTTTCTACATTCGAGCTCCACTAGTGGCAAACTTCTTTCAACTGGAACTTGTGTTCCTATAGGTAGTGATGAACTTAGATGTAATTTTGTTTTGTGGTCTATGACAAAGGCATCAACCACACGATCCTCATCTAGTATTTGAACCTCGTGTATCAAATCCTTGCTATGACATTCAATCGATAATGTATTTGCACCCACGACACGGAAAACAAATGCCTGCCCACTCCTTGGGATGGCCACAAGATTTCCGTGGAGTAAAAGGCGGGAATGTAACCAGAAAGCAGCACATATCTGAAAAACTTCCCTCGACTTTTCATCCACAAGTGCTTCTCCAATATCATAGGCATCAAACAATGTTCCATTTGAATGACATACACTTGACACTGATTCGTGGCTTCGTCTCGAAAGCGGTCGACTAACACCAGGAGAACTAAGCTTTGATTGGTAGAGCAACGGCGTCTTGGGGGATGAAACCTTTCCATTTTCAAATTGATCGTGGTGTGTTTCTGATGTAGAATTAATATGAGACGAAACATCACCATTTATTCTAAGCCCACGCTTTGATGGAACCAGTTCTAAATACAGATCCTTGCAACTGCAGAGAGAGAGACAAGAAACTGAGGTATCAGTTGTGGTATGCAACTTATCGGTCCCATTTAGAAGGCCAGCTATGGAGTGAATTCGAATGGGGGAAACAAATGTAATGCTCCCAAGAGAGGGATTGCCCATTGTGCTAGATAGGCTCCATGACAATCGCACATCATTCTTCAAAACCTACATGAAGGCATGAATCACTAATAAGGAAAAAGCATGAGCTCAAAAAGGAAAAACAACTACATTTATAAGACCAGCCTCTGTAACATGAAAAGGAAATATTAAAAGGGAAAACGTATGGAAAGATTATTTACCAACTCATCTCTCACTTTGCATAAGCAACAAAAATGAGCTGAAATCATACCTCTAGAGATAACATGATCTACGGTCACAATCTTATTCAAAGCTATGTTTCAAATAAAAAAGGATAAATTGGAAGGGACTTAAGGATTTGGAGCATTGTTGGACTGTTGCATAGGGTTTAAAATGGCCAGGATTGGGCCATGGGCTTAAAATTCCAAATTTCACGAGTCATGGGCTTGGTGATGCAGGACAATGAGGGGAGAGAAGAAAATAGAATTTGGTTTAGGATTTGGGGTAAGGATTAAGAATTTGAGATTGGGTTTACGATTTGGGTTAGGATATGTAAGCCCAAAAGGTAAAAATGAAAATTTTATTTCAATTATTTGTAGGATAAAGAAAATGGTTAAGGATTAAGGGTAAAAGATTTGAAAAAGAGATTAATGAAATAAATGTTAAAGAAAATGGAGATGGATTAAGGGTTGACGTTTGTAGGTTTCAAGAATCAAAAATCAAGAAAGGGATTTCAAGAATCAAGAATCAAGAAAATCAAGGACAAAAAACTAAAAGAAAATCAAGAAAAAGCAAAAGAATAAAAAAGAAAAATAAAGATTAAAAGGAAAAAAATGGAGAAAGGGATAGAAAGATAGAACCTTGGAATCACATTAAAAATGGTGGAGAACTCACTTCACTCCATAAAAGAAACCCATTTTTTATTGATCAAAATCTCCATTATTTATTAATATAAAAAAAAAAACCTAATACAAAAATAAATCAAGAATCCTAATCAAACTAAAATACCAAATAAATAAAGCTAATTTTCGTAACTTTCTCTCTCCTAATTTTCAAACCCTAACAAACTTAAATAAAACAACAAAGTAAAGTTACTAAACTACCACTAAATATTAACTCAGACCATGGGTTAATAAAACATCAAAATAAACCCAAAAAATAAAAAATTAAAGCCCTAACACAGAAATTTAAATAAAAATTAAAATCGACTCTTCAAGATTTGATATGCTCATCAATTATCCTCAGCTGGGAAAATTTCGCCACTGGTGAAATAAAATTATGGTAATTCTCATCATCGGTTGCATTCTGCATTATTCTATTCTGGTTGGAGAAAACTCATCCTCAAGTTTTAAAGTGCTTGAGAATGATCATGACAATTCGTGGTTCATCCCTTTTGGTGAAGATTAGTCCTCGTGTCTTGATCTTGTGTTGAATTATTAACTTCAAATTACGATCTTCTATCTTGGCAAAATATTTATTGTACCCGTCTAAGATGATTAAGTCGGTTTGAAGCAGTGATGGAACAATTGCATCATGAACAAAAATTGTAAATGTTATCTCCAAAAGATCTTCCTTAGGCTCTTAGGCTCTTAGGCTCTTTTGACGTATTTTCCCCTTCATGATCTTGTTCTCCCGTTGATTCTAGAACTATAGGCACACCATATTCTGAATTTGATGTTTGATCTGACTTTTCTTAAATTTGCTCTTGGACTGATAGTACCACAGGAGTTGATTTCCATAGGCATACCTTGAGTAGATATTGTCTGTCTAAAGTAACACGTAAAATATTTCGCTCCACATCAAACGTAACTTGTACATGTAAGACCCAATCTCGACCCAACACAATATGACAATTTTTTAGAGGAACCACCTTACATTCAGTACCATGGATAAAACTTCCCTGACGGAACTGAACGACATAGCCATAATCAAGATAACCACAATAAATCTTATTTTCAACATTCTGCAAAATCTTCATAGAAAAATTTGTGGAAATCAAGTATTCCTCTGCACAATACCCTGAATGACTTCCCAGAAGATAAAACAAATATGGTTTTGACTTCCAATATCATCTCTATCTATTCTATGTTTAACTCTGATACCAAATTTGATGCAGGATAGTGAGAGAAGATAAGAAAACGATGGGGATTTTAAGAAATTTGGTTTAGGAGTTTGGGTAAGGATTAAGGATTTAAGATTGGGTTTACGATTTAGGTTAGTATAGGTAAACCCAAAAGTAAAATATTTTTTTTTTCACAATTAGGACAATTTCAGTAGGATAGATGAAATAAGGGTTAAAAAAATATGGGAAGGATTAAGGGTTGAGATTTATAGGTTTCAAGAATCAAATATCAAAAATCAAAAAAGGGATTTCAAGAATCAAGAATCAAGAATCAAGAAAGAGGTCTCAAGAATCAAGAAAATCAAGAACAAGCAACTAAAAGAAAATCAAGAAAAAACAAAATAATAGAAAAGAAAATTAAAGATTAGAAAAAAAAAGAGATAGAAAGAACCTTGGAATCACACCAAGGATTTCTTGGAATTGTTGGAAATAATTTAGTTATTTTTTTTTTAGTCTTTATTTCTTAGTAGTGATAGTCTTTTATTTAATTATTATTCGTAAGGGCTTTTCTGTAATTTGACCTTTTTAATTAATATAAATTTCTGTCAAGCTCTCAAGAAGAGACTTGACAAGATATTATTCTCAAATTCTTCTTGGTATCAGAGCCAAGGAATTTTCTCTCTTCTTTCTTTCTTCTCTTCATTCACTAAATCCTAATCTAGAGTCAATCTCATTCGATCTTCTTCCCTTCGGGGGTATTTTATATATATATTTTTTTTTCTTCTCGTTTTATCACATGCTGCAATAATGCGCTGTGTTTATACCCTATGCTAGGGTTTATTTCTTCGTAACAACCAATTCTTTGTGTGTACGATAACAACTGAGCCACAATAGTGGCTATTTTTTTGTTTTTCAACCACTGTTACTAGAACCTGCGACTGTCCTGCACCCAGACGACAGCCCTAAGAGTACTAGAACCTGTGACAATCCTGTACCCAGTCGACAGCCTTAAGAATTTCAGATTCACCTAACGACAACAGTTTAGGTCTCGTTGTGACCCTACGAATAACCCAGAGCCCTTGATTGAACCTGCTATAGGTCCCTACAACTTCACTGCAGTCAGGCGACAGTCGTTCATCTGTTTTTTGACTTCGTTCTTGGTCCTGTGACTTCACAGCAACCAAGCGATAGTCACTGCAGTCAAGCGACAGGAGTTTTTCTGGTTTTTTGGCTTCATTCTTGGTCCTGCAACTTCGCAGCAACTAGGCGACAGTGGTTTTGACGTCACAGCAACCAAGCGACAGTGATTTTCTGTTGTTTTTTGATTTACTGGTTCAGTTTGGTCCTGTGACAGTGTTTTCCTTTTTTTTTACTTCAGTTTTCTCTTGTTGACCTTGTGGAGGAGTACAACATTAGTAGAATTTTTTTTGTGACTTGCTATTGCAGCAGCAGGCTGTTGACAGAGTTTGTCAGCAGTTTGGACATTGATCTGCTATTTGGGCTACTATTCCTTCCTCAGATCTCCCTTCAAACCAAACCAATGTCTTTGGTACAAGGAATTCCAACTTCTGTTACAATCCTTGAGTCTAACTCCTCAGCTCAACGTATTACCACTGCTCTTCTCGATGGTCAAAACTTCCAGTCATGGTCCCTATCTGTGCCTCTCTTTCTAAGGAGCAGAGGGAAATTTGGATGGCTCTCTGGGACTATTACTAAACCACCTTTAACTGATCCTAAATTTGAATCATGGGAGATCGACAACTATACTATCCTTGGATGGTTGTTCAACTCCATGGAGCAACGTATTTATACCATGTTCATGTACCATGAGACAGTTCCATCTTTATGGTCGGCGCTTACTCGAACATATGCACATGTCAGGAATTACTCGAGGATTTATGAACTTTATCGAGACATTGCCCAAGCTACCCAAGGGACTCAGAGTGTCGCTGATTACTTCGGATACCTTCAATCACGTTAGGAAGAACTTTCTCACTATGAGTCTATAGCTGAATTGTCTTCAGAAGCAGCTGATTATGTAGTCAAACGGATTGCTCGACATCAAACCTACCAGTTTCTTATAGGTTTGCGTCCCGAATTTGAGGCACTTCGCACACAGATCCTCAACACCACTCCTTTACCTTCCTTATTTGAGATATTTGCGACCATTGACAGTGATAAGCGTCGTCGCCATATTGCTTCTCCTCAGACTCAAGTTCCTGGCATTCTTTCTGCTTCAGTTACAGATCAGATGGCATTAGCTATCAACTCGAGTTTCTCCGACCCCCGTACCCCCGGCTCAGGGAATCGTGGTCGTGGTCAAGGGAGTGGTCTTACTTATAGTCATTGTGGGAAGCCTGGTCATGAGAAGGCTCGCTGCTTTCAGCTCTATCCTCATCTGATACTCCGATCTTCCTCCACTTCATCTTTGGGACAGACTATTCCTCGTGCTGCTACAATTGAGTCCTCATTTGTTCATCTCACTGATCCTCCTTCACTTGGGACGATTGATTTGCAACAGCTACAGACTCAGATTGCAATATTGTTCAAGATCAGATCCAAGCTCATACTAAAATCTCTTCGACTGCGGCCTCAGGTATTACGACTCCAAGTACATCCTCTACATTCAATGTCACTCAGTCTTGCTCTGCTCCTCTGACATGGGTTATTGATTCTGGTTCCTCTGATCACATGATCGGTGAGTCTAGCCACTTTACCTCTTCTATTTTTTCTACCACTCATAGGGAGGTTCGCCTTGCTGACGGATCTCTTATACCTATCCACAACAAGGGTGTCATCCCTTTATCCTCTGGGATTTCTCTAGATTCTGTGCTTCATGTCCCTCATCTTTCTCTTAATCTTTTGTCTGTTAGCAGTATTACTAAATCTCATAATTGCTCAGTTACCTTTTTTCCTACTCACTGCATTTTTTAGGACCTGACTTCGAAGAGGATTTTTGGCAAGGGATATGAGAGGGATGGGTTGTACTTGTTTGGATTTCAGCCCACTGCTGCTCCGGCTTCCGTGCTTCCATCATCTGATAGTTATATTTTTACATCATAAACTCTAGACTTATGGCATGCTCGCTTAAGACATGTCAATTTTCAACACTTGTGTGCTTTATTTCCTACTTTAAAAATTGCTTGTAGTGGACATAAATTTCAATGCTCTATGTGTGAACTTTCTAAACACACATACTTCTTATATTCCCCGTATGCATCGATTTAATGCCATATTTGATTTAGTTCATTTTGATGTGTAGGGGCCTGTAAGGAATTCAACCCGAAATTCCAAACTTGTGAGAAACAAGAAATAGAAGAAAAACACACACATCGAAAAAAAAAGCAATCACACGCACAAGACAGTATTTACGTGGTTCGGCAATTTGCCTACGTCCATGGAGTTGTAGAGATTTCACTATTTCGAGAAGAATTACAAAAGTGCGGCTCTAGTCTCAAAGACGACAACCAAAACCTTAAAAAACCCTAATCACCAAAAACGGCTTTTATATACTGCGCACAAGATACACAATGGGTTACAAAACAGGCCCCAAAAATTTTTCCCGGGGGCGTTCCCCCCTGGGCCCCCAGGAGGCTTATCCATGAGCGCTCCGGCTTGGGCCTACCGGCCCAAGCCTCCACTCCATGGATTAAGCCTCAGAAAATATCCCATCAAAATACCACGCAAACATTATTCGGGTCGGGTCGTCAACCGGATCAAAATATAACTAGGCTCCACAAAGCCCAACAGGGGCCTTCCCTTGTTACTGCCTTTACTGGTCATCGCTATTATGTTACATTTATAGATGACTACTCTCATTGCACTTGGGCTTATCTGATGCGTTCACGCTCTGAGGTGCTCCCAATTTTTGTTAATTTTCTTAAGATGATTCAAACTCAATACAATATCACTGTTAAATCTCTTAAATCTGATAATGGGAGGGAATATATTTTTGATGGTATTCGCTCCCATCTTCATGAGAATGATATACTTCATCAGTTGACTTGCCCTTATATTCCTGAACAAAACGGGACGGCGGAGCACAAGAATCGTCATCTCATGAACATTGTCCAATGTCTTCTTTGCAGAATGCATGGTCCAAAGGCATTTTAGAATATAACAATCCTTACTGCAGCTTTCCTTCTTAATCGCGTTCCAAGTCACACCTTAGAGGGGCAGGTGCCCCTTCATATCCTTCAACCTGATAGTACTCTTCCCTATTACACCTCACGTCCTTGGGTGCACAAGTTTCGTTCAAGACAAGATCCCCAATCGTACGAAATTGGACGATAAAGCCATTCGATGTATTTTTTTGGGTTACTCCTCTATGTCCAAGGGATATCGGTGTTATGATCCAGTTTCTCACCGTGTCATCCACACTTTTGATGTTACCTTCTTTGAAAATGTTTCATACTATCATACTACATCTACTTTGCAGGACTCGTCTTCTATCGTGCTACCTTCTCCAGTTTTTCCTTCGTCTCCGCCGTCGCTTCAAGTCTACACTTGTCGCCCTTACCCCTCTACACCCTTGCCAACCTCCTCCTTGGTTTCAGGTATACCATCTTCTCCCTCCACACATGCACCTGTTCTTATTCCGTCTATTTCTGACTCTCACTCACCTATTGCCCTTCGCAAAGGTAAGCAGGGGTGTGTTACTGATCACCCTATTACCCAATTTGTTTCCTATCAGGCCTACATTGCTGCCACTGATTCCATTAGAGTCCCTCGATCTATATTAGAGGCTTTGCGAGACCTTCAGTGGACAAAGGCTATGACTATTGAAATGAATGCATTGCAAACCAATAAAACTTGGGAACTTGTGCCTCTTCAGTATAGGGAACGAACAGTTGGTTGTAAATGGGTTTTCACTGTGAAATATCTCGCAGACGGTACTGTTGATCAGTATAAAATACGCCTAGTTGCTAAGGGATTTACACAAACTCCCAAAAAAGATTTTGATGCTACGTTCGCTCCAGTTGCTAAACTCTCAACTATTCGTCTTCTTATCTCCCTAACTGCGTGTAACTCCTGGCCACTTCACCAACTTGATGTGAAGAATGCATTTCTAACTGGTGATTTGACTGAGGTCATTTATATGGACCCTCTTCCAGGATTTCGTCTTCAGAGGGAGTATTCTGGGAAAGTATGCCGCCTTCTTAAGTCTTTGTATGACTTGAAGCAGCCCCCACAAGCCTGGTTTCAACGTTTTTCTGAGGTTATTATTTCTATGGAGTTTTCTAAATGTCATTCAGACCATAAGTAGGTACATAGGTTGTTCTTTACAATGAAGATGATTTCACCTAGATTTTCATTTTGGTATACTCCTCCCTATAGAAAGAGTTGGAGCAGGGTTGACTTACCTTGCTAAATAACGAGATATATTTGACATGCCTCCCTCGTTTTAAAAATATGTTGTTATGAAAATTGGGCCCACCCTTAGGTAAAAGTACACACCAAAAATCAACATGATTAGTGATGCCTGGCCATTCAGTTCCCTTAGTTTTAGCATCACTGGCTTCAACCTACCGACAAACCTATTCATAAAGTCAAGTTGAAAAAATAACTCAAACCTGACAGCTAAAAGTACCAACTAAGCATTTTTACATGCAAACCTACCTCAATTGGGATAAAATTCAAGGTCAATAGGCCTCAAAGAGTGTGGCATGTAAAGAGAGGGGGTATAAAAACCAGCCAAGTCTTGGGTGTTCAAGATAGAGGCTCATCCTTGACTAGCTAAAGATCAAAGGATTAAGGGGACAGCCCAAATTTGTTTAAATCACGGGAAATTTGCCATGCCTCACTGTCCAGGGAGGTATATCAATAAAGTTGTCCATTAGCAAGGAAAATGGGAGACTGCAAAGCTTAACATTTAAAGGAAGAAACGTAAAACAGAGATGTAATTGATATTCAAACCTTACAAGAATGAAAAGCCGTTGCCAGAGCAAAATAATTCCCAGCAGCACTGGCTCTTTCATCCTCAACATCAATGGCATCATGCCTAGCACACTCATCTGTTAATGAGTCAAGAGGAGAGCCACTTAAAACTTTCTTACTTGAAGAAGCAAGTGAAACCTGTCAATGGGAAAATTGTGAAGAGAAAATCAGCTACAGAAAATCAGAATAGCACAAAATTACATCAGCTCCCAAAAGGAAGTTAAGATTGTGTAGATAAGGCAAATGGTCCAAAGATCAAGTATGCAAAGTTTACAGAACAAAACCGAGGAACAAAGAGGAATTAGAGGCTAATTAAAATAAAAGCATTTTTATTGATCAAAAAAAAAATTAGAGGCTAATTAACAAATTCACTCCTACTAGACCGGCACAAAGAGAACCATCTACCAACATATTTGTGAACCCAACTGTTGCATTTTGCTGAATTATTTTTTTTAATTTATCAAAAAACCAATTGCTGAGTATTTAACTCAATATAACAATCTAGCGAAAAAGAAATGTAAAAAAGACAGCAGTATTTGGTTGTGACATTCAATTATGTCTCCCGTCTTATTATACATAAAATTAAAAGAGAAGAAACTAACCACGAACCAGGTTCTTTCCAGAGTGGCTAACCATGAACCATGGACCCAAATTTGGACAAAACAGGTAAAATAGATTTTGAGGGAGAAATTACTTTTAAAAAATCGAGAAAAAAAAATAGAATTTAAATTTTCAAATAATGGGGATAACACAAGAACAAAATTTAAAAGTAAGGCCAAGTAGTATTCTTTCTCCAAATAAACTGACACCCATAAGGATGAAAAACATTCAATCCCAGACGACTCATTTAAGTCAATTTGATCTCGATGGGTACCAAAAACATTCGGAAAACTAGGTCTTAAAACCACACCAACAAAAGTCATCATGAATGTGAGTGGTCATTATCCATAACAAATACAAAATTTAACCTCTTCATCTTCCCATGTCCTCAAAAGTTGTTTTACAATGTGTCAACCCAACTGACTTATGACATTTTAAAAAGTCATATTTTTTTCGAAGTATGTTTGCTGAAGTTTCAATCCGTAAGGCACTGACTGAAGGTCATTCAAACCTAATTGGTAATTGTTTAACTTTAAATAGTGCCTATTAGACTTGTAAATCATTTTATCTTTTTATTCCTTCTCATCCAATTTTCTTGCTTTATCTGAAAGTGATGGAAAACACCTCTTTATTAATAAAATTAAAAAATAAAATAAAATAAAATCCAGGTGGTACTCTTCTAGCTATGCAGATCTCTATGCCCCTTTAAGTAGTTCATCTTCCATCATGTTCTCTACCAGTTGAGACGCTGACAAAAACCTATTTTCTTTGATTAAATCCAGTATAAAACCTCAGATTGACAATTCCTCGCTACTACCAATACTTGTAAGCATAGTAACCAAGTTCGGATTCGGAAATTATTCGACAGGGCTCAATTCGGCTCAATTCAGATAAATCCAAGAATTTCAGAAGATTTTCCAGAAAATTTGGAGCGATTATTTTGTTGATAAATTGTTTTTGGGGATTATACAAATGATGTGTTTGGAATTCTTCCCCGAAACTCATCGACTTCAACCTCCCTAAAAATCCTATATTGTTCTTCCGATTAATTTTTGATTTGCCAATGTAGTCAGCTCATCCCTTATTAGAAGAATCTCTAGAATTTTTTACTGTTTTTTCAAATAAATAAAAAATAGGGCGAATTTTGTGACTCTATTCATAAGTACACAGATTTCTCAACAATTAGTGGCTGAATGTTACGATCCTCATGCTATGCCATGTGTCATCAGCCCATGTGTCATCATGCTATGCCATGTGCCATCAGCCCATGTGTCATCAGTCCTTAGATTAGTTCAATTCTGTTAAGTCATTATCTTTAATTTTGTTGAGTCAGTCATTATTCTGTTGAGTCAATTCCTGTGTATCAGGAGAAGTTGTTAAGTTAATAACCTCATCCCTTCTGTTGAGGAGCAGAGTTAGGAACCATTAAGTCCTTACATCTTTATATTGTAAAAGGTGTGAGAAGGAAGAGGAGGAAATAAATACTTTCTTTAGTTATAATTTTAATTGTAGCTGATTCTACCATTTTGGTATCAGAGCATCGACCCTTCGACTATGGAGACACCACCACCAGGCTTTGCAAACCCAGATCCCTACCCAACCAATGACTTACAAAAAGAATTAGAATCCCACAGAAAAGAAGTTGCTGATCTTAGCACTAGAATGACAGAACTCACAGACATTGTTCTTACCATTCAGACTAGCTTCACCAATTTTTTTCAACAGCCCAGACCCCCACCAGCACCCCCACATGTTGAAATCCCTCTTCAAATTCCCAGACAACCACCACGCCCAAATCAACATACCTTCAACGGCTTCCAAGGGCGACCTTTGCGATTGGATATTCCTACATTCGACGGCACTGACCCGGAAGGTTGGGTTTTTCGCACTCAACAATTCCAAGGTCTCAATGGAATTCCTGACGAAAATATGGTGGAATTAGCATCAGCACACTTGCTTGGGGATGCCATTCCATGGTACCAATGGTTGGCTAAAACTGTGGGACGACCCACTTGGATCGATTTTAGTCGAGCCTTGTGCGCAAGGTTCGGGACAACAGACGATGAGGATCCTGAAGGGTCATTAGCTAAACTGCGCCAGACCACTACTATTAGAGACTATCAAGCTAAATTTGAACGGTTAGCCAACCGAAGTCTCATCTTACCTGAGCCCTTTCTCATCCGTTGTTTTATCTCTGGCTTACATGACGATATCCGAGCTGGTGTGAAATTGCTAAACCCTCGCACATTAATACAAGCCTATACCATTGCCAAACAACAAGAAGAGGCCACCAATGCTATAGTTTCTGCTGTTTCTAAAAGGCAAACCCACAGAATGTCATTCAACAAAACACCTTCTCCTCAAACACCTCCACTACCACTCCCACAACCTCCATCTAAGTGGACAAATCTTACTCCTTCTCCATCAACAAACATTCCACCTGGAGTTAAGCGCCTTAGTGTTGCTGAACAACAAGAAAGACGGGCTAAAAACCTTTGTTTCAACTGCGATGAGCAGTACCGTCCTGGTCACCGTTGTCAAAAACCCCAGCTACTACTCTTAGAAGTTGATGATAATGCTGAATTCCTCAATGCATCTACCACTTGCATAGCGGAAGAGTCAACTGTGGAAATTTCCCTTCATTCTTTATGTGGTAACAACCGTCCAGAAACTATGTGTATTTTGGGCAATATCAAAAGACATTCTTTGAGGGTTCTAGTTGATTCTGGTGCAACCCATAACTTCCTCCACCCAAAGCTTGCAAAACGTTGTGGGTTGGAGATCGCACAATCCAAACCTATATCGGTTCAGGTAGCCAATGGTACTATGGAACAGAGTCCTGGGCGTTGCAATCGTGTCATGCTAAGATTACAAGGACATACATTCTATCCAGATTTTTATCTACTACCTGTGTGTGGTTATGATGCAGTGCTTGGCGCTGAATGGCTACGTTCACTTGGAGTTATCTCGTGGGACTTTAACCAAATGAAGATGAGCTTCAACCAAGGCAAGCAACAAGTCATTTTAACTGGTATAACACCTGTTGTTGGTACAGTGAAGAACTCAAATGAGTTCCACCAGCTAGTGTTGAAGCAAAGGCTCGGGTTCTACATCCACCTCATGCAATTTCAGCCTACCCCACAACAGGAACTATGTCCAGAGGTTTCTTCCTTGATACAACAGTATTCAACTCTATTCGAGCAGCCACACGGGTTACCTCCATCTAGAAGTCACGACCACCACATACCACTATTACCTGGCAGCTCACCACCAAACATTCGGCCATACCGGTACCCGCATTTCCAAAAAAATGAAATTGAAAAGCTTGTGCAAGAAATGCGCGACTCTGGTATTATTCGGCCTACTACAAGTCCTTTTTCGTCTCCGGTTCTCTTAGTCAAAAAGAAGGATGGCAATTGGCGAATGTGCGTGGATTATCGTGCTCTCAACAAAATTACTGTAAAAGACAAATATCCCATCCCAATCATTGATGAGCTGCTTGACGAGCTACATGGAACTACCGTATTCTCTAAACTAGATTTACGATCCGGATATCACCAGATAAGGGTAACAGAAGCCGACATTCCAAAAACTGCTTTCCGCACTCATGAAGGCCATTATGAGTTTCTCGTCATGCCCTTTGGCTTATCCAACGCACCGGCCACTTTCCAAGGGTTAATGAACGAGGTTTTTCGGCCTTTTCTTCGACGGTTTGTGTTGGTATTTTTTGACGACATCCTCGTTTACAGCAAAAGTTTGACGGAGCATTTAGATCATCTCAAACAAGTATTTAAGTCCTTACACAGACATCAATTATTTGTCAAGAGGGAAAAATGCTCTTTTGCCCAATCTTCAGTTGAATATCTTGGCCATATAATTTCAGCCAATGGAGTGCAGGTGGACCCTTCAAAAATCGAAGTCATGAAGCAGTGGCCTAAACCATCTACCCTCAAGGCACTACGTGGGTTTTTGGGACTTACTGGGTATTACCGAAAGTTCGTCAAGGATTATGGGAAGATCGCTGCACCATTAACTCATATGTTACGAAAGGACTCATTTAGTTGGTCACCTAATGCAGAAACAGCCTTTGAAGCTCTCAAAGAAGCATTATCCACTACTCCTACACTATCATTGCCTGATTTCTCTAAGGAATTTATCATCGAGTGTGATGCCTCTGGTGCGGGCATTGGGGCGGTACTCACACAAGGCGGTCAACCGTTAGCTTATCTTAGTAAATCATTGGCCGAAAAGCACAAGAAACTCTCGATCTATGACAAAGAAATGCTTGCAATAGTCTTTGCTATCTCTAAATGGCGTCCTTATCTATTGGGTAGACACTTCAAGGTCCTCACTGACCATCGTACATTGAAATATTTTATGGATCAACGACTGACCACCATGGAACAACAAAAATGGCTTACAAAACTACTTGGGTATGACTATGAGATAATCTACCGCAAAGGCAATGAAAACACTGCTGCTGATGCCCTTTCACGTCTACCCGAGTTGCTAGCCATCTCTACTCCAATTTTCAATTCCATGAAAGACATTCTTGCAGATTGCTCCAAAGATGACAGCATCAACAAAATTGCTCATCAGGTGCTTCAAAGTCCTTCTTCTGTTCCACATTACTCACTCCAAAATGGCATCCTTCGCTACAAAGGACGAATAGTACTTCCACCAACTTCTCCATGGTGTACAAAAATCCTACATGAATTTCACACTAGCCCGATGGGGGGACATTCCGGGTTCCTTCCTAGTTACAAACGGATTTCCGTAAATTTTTATTGGAAAGGACTAAAGCAAGCAACAAAGAAGTATGTGGCTGAATGTGATATTTGTCAACGTGCGAAAGCCGAAACAATGGCTCCACCAGGACTGTTGCAACCCTTACCAATTCCTGCTGAAGTTTGGGTTGACATATCGATGGATTTTATCGATGGACTTCCTCTCTCCAGTCGTATGTCTTCAATTATGGTGGTAGTTGATCGATTTAGTAAGTATGCACATTTCTCACCATTAGCTCATCCTTACACAGCATCTAGTGTGGCTGAAACATTTGTGCGTGACATTGCTAAATTACATGGCATGCCACGATCAATTGTTAGTGACCGCGACCCGATCTTCACCAGTCAATTTTGGGAGGCATTCTTCAAACTGCAAGGCACAAAGTTATGCAAGAGTTCTGCCTATCATCCGCAATCAGATGGTCAAACCGAGGTTGTAAACCGCTCTGTGGAACAATATTTGCGATGTTTTGTAGGCTGCCACCCTCACCAATGGACTAAGTGGTTACCTTGGGCAGAATTCTGGTACAACACCTCATACCATAGCTCACTTAAAATGTCCCCATTTCAGGTTGTCTATGGTCGTACTCCGCCAACAATTGATACATATATTCCGGGTACGACGAATGTCCACATAGTGGATACAACACTACAAGATCGGGACAAGCTCCTTCGAATGTTAAAAGAAAATCTCCTTTCTGCCCAGAATCGGATGAAAATGCAAGTTGACAAGCATCGCACAGAGCGCACATTTGATGTGGGCGATTGGGTTTTTTTAAAGCTTCAGTCATACCGTCAAGTATCATTGCGCAAAAACAAGGCTTACAAGCTTGCCCCACGTTTTTATGGGCCATTCCAAGTCGTTAGCCGCATTGGACAAGTAGCTTACAAACTTGCTCTACCACCAGAATCACGAATCCACCCAGTTTTTCACGTCTCTTTACTGAAAAGGAAGGTGGGCAATTCTGTTAGTACCAGCCAAACTATTCCTCCCATGGTTGACATAGAAGCACAAGGGCGGCAACCGGCTAGAATTTTAGACCGTGGCATTTTCAAACATCACAATCAGGCAATCACCAAGTTACTTATCCAATGGGAAGGCCAGTCAACCGATGATGCAACTTGGGAAATCTATGATGATTTTGTAGCCTGTTTTCCGCACTTCACGACTTGAGGACAAGTCGGATAAATCGTAAGGGTGTAATGTTACGATCCTCATGCTATGCCATGTGTCATCAGCCTCATGCTATGCCATGTGTCATCAGTCCTTAGATTAGTTCAATTCTGTTAAGTCATTATCTTTAATTTTGTTGAGTTTGTCATTATTCTGTTGAGTCAATTCCTGTGTATCAGGAGAAGTTGTTAAGTTAATAACCTCATCCCTTCTGTTGAGGAGCAGAGTTAGGAACCATTAAGTCCTTACATCTTTATATTGTAAAAGGTGTGAGAAGGAAGAGGAGGAAATAAATACTTTCTTTAGTTATAATTTTAATTGTAGCTGATTCTACCACTGAATTTCCAAATTCTAGTTGACCAATTTACTCAGAAATTGAACCAAGTTCTTAAAAAATCCACAGTTAATCGATTCAAGTACATAAACCCATTGATGAGATAAAGAATTAAGGCTTCGATCAGTTTAAAAATCAAATATTGAGATAGAGAAAATTGGAGAATTACCGAAACAATGGAGCCATGAGTAATAGAAGAAGCAACCATGGCGGATTCAGATAGCCAAATAGTAGCCGAATATCCAGAATTGGAGGACTCGACATCAGTAATTCGACCAACTAAAGCAGAATTAGAGATCAAAGATGGATACTTGATTGATGCTTCTTCGAGAAGAGAACAATATATGTCTTCTTCATTGATTTCTCGTTCTGAAGGAGACGTAGATTGGTCTGAATATGAGAGCTTTAATGGAGTTTTGGATTGTTTCTTCTTCTTTGAAGGCATCTCTCTCTCTCCCAAAACCCTAACGAAACAGGTAGAAATTTTGTTTGCTTTCTTTTCCTCTGTAGTTTTTCTCTCTTGTGGGCGTGGTGAGGAGAGAGAGAGAGAGATGGCGTCGATCGTAGATCACCGTTGCTGTGGGGTTTAGGTTGAACGAAGAAGTGAGAGAGATCGATTGGGGTTTTAGGTCGTGGGACTTACGTTGGAAACACGTTATTTGATGAAGGGTATTACGGTCATTTCACATGAGCCGTTTTGAAAATCACCGCGTTTTAACCGCAAAAAACTATGAAAAACTGCTTTTTGAAACACTCACAAGGATTTTAAGACACAGGTTTTAGTTTTACTCTTTGTATGACAAAGGGGTCTGTTTGGCAACAAAAAGAAAATAGAATTGGTTAACAGAGAAGAAAACGATTATTTCGTATGAAAGAGAGAGATTGGGCGATTTAAAACGAGCCCTCCAAAGTTTGGTGAATATTTGAGATACGAATTTTTTTTTAAACTGTTGATATGCCCCTTTGACCTCGGTCTTCTCATGTAGATTATTGAAATTGACTTAAAACTCTTATTTTCAACCCTTGTGATTAATCTTCACTATTAAAATATGAGAATACAAGAAGAAGTAGGTGTTTGATAACCCTTTAAACTGGCTCACCTGGTCTAGATATCTGAAGAGGCAATAATGGTAGTACTGTCAGGGTCTCGATAACAACTTTTAACTAATCTATGACTCGTCTATAAACACCCATCTCACGGATGTAAAGACTCAAAGTACTAAGAACATCAATCTGAAAAATAAATTAATACATTAAATATATATTTTTTATTTATAAACTTTTTAAAAGTAATTAAAATAAATGTTATAACTTATTACATTATAACATCTATCCATGTATAATGTATACAAGTTATTCATATAATCATGAGGCATATATTGTGACTTAAGATAGTGTGATTGATGCTTTTAATAGTTGCAGAAATGTAAGATTGAACAAATAAAGAGATAAAACTTTGATAAATAAGATTCGTTCCATAAGAACAAAGGTGATTTAACTTTTCTTTTGAATTGAAATCAAAATAAATTTTTAAATAGAATAGAAAATTTGCAGGTAAGAAGTTAATGAAATTGAAGCAAAAATAAAGATTACAGCAAGGTAAAAGCTAGAGAGATCAATTCAACATTCGCAAGTCATTTTGATAGTCTAAACAATCCTAATTCGATCACAATCCACGTAACAAACCATTATTCGTGAATCGGAAGAAGATTCGGTTAACACCCTTATAGATGAATCCAATAATAAAAGTGATTAGTGAATCAAAATGGTATTATCAAATTTATATCTCAAATTGTCATTAAACATAATTAAATTTGATCTTATCCAAGAATGAATCATCAAAATGAGAACAATCGATATAAATCGGATAATCCAAACTTAATAAACTTCTCACAAACACAATTAAAATAGTTATAAAAGAATTATTTAAGTAGGATCAAAATAGACTCATTTTGGCATCATCGATCTCCTTATGGAGAGTCTAGCCGATCATCGTAAGGAACAAATTATAGTAATAGTGAAATAAAGAAAACATAGTAGAAAAGATGATGAGATAAGTCTATGTTACAATTTGATTCCCAACTTGATGATCTTTTAATGGAGTTACAAGGAGAAATTAAAAAATAAAAATGAAAGAAAAATACTCTTGAGATCTCACACTTTTACAAGAACTCTTTCTCAAAGAAAAACTAAAAAATTACAGAGAATTTGAAAGAAGAAGAGGGACCCCTTCTCTTAGGGACAAGCCCTCAATTTATGGCTCTTCTAATCGGGTTATTGGGACGGGTTTTCGCTTGAATCGATTCTAGAAAGACCTCAGTTACAACGGTCGAAGAGTCTGAAAATTACAACTTGAATCTCGAGGTAAAATTTCTTGAGATTACCGCGATGTAGTGACATGGCATTCTTTGGTTCTAAAATTTGGCTGGCTACTCCCTCTTGACTTGTACATTGTAACAAAAATTATTGCAAAAATATTTGTGTTCGAATTTATTCTTTAACCATGTAAATAGTTAGAAAAACTATTAATTTCAATATTTTGATAAATTAATGTAATTTATGATTATTTGAGACAATTAGCGATTCAGTGTTAATCATCTTTGTGTAATTACTGTCCCAAAAAGTGATTTTACGGGACCTTATCACACCCTAAACCTCAATTTTGCTAGTTTCGAGCAAAAATTAATATTTACATAACTCCTCTTTCATGAGATTCCCGATTGTATATAGTATATGCAGTAAGCCCTTGAACCCCTAAGTTACCCCTAGTAGACGAGTTTGACTCGTGAGGGTTTGCAGAGAATATACCCACAAAATTTTAATATTTTACAAAAATATCAAAATCAAAATATGCAAGGTGAACATAATGACATTTCACAATTCAATCAAATGTCATTTAGGTTTGAACAAAGTTCTAAGTTTACATTCCTCAATTTAGAAAATTCCAAAAATATCTTGAGTACTTGAGTAATTTTTTTTATTTATTTATTTTAAAAACATCTTTTTCAATAACAAGATTTCACCTCTTAACTATTAAGAATAGTCGATTTTACCTAAGTTCTAACTCAAAACTAAGCATCCTATCTGGGATAGTGAGAAGTGTGAATGTTCACTTAAATATCTCTAAGGGGTTTTATCTATGATATTCTAATGTATTCACGTTTTTATTATTAACGGCTTTCACCCTACTGCACTATTTGGTTTTATTGGACTCTTTTATCATTTTTACAGTTATAGTCATTTTTGACATCTTTCCTACATGTTTCTGCTTTTTTTTCAAATTTTTTCATACATCACCTTTTTTCTAGTGTTCTTTTTCAAAAAATAGTAGCATTTTTCAATGTACCCAATTTTATCCTATGGTTGTTGTCCAAGTCCTACTAACTCCAGTTCTATTTTTCTTCTAACCAGCCAACCAAGGGACAAATAAGTCATAGTTCACTAGATTAAGTTTCCCCTAACACTCTAAATAGAGAAGAGGATCAACTCTTGTTCCATAAAATCTTATTTTTTTAAGTACTCAATCAAAAGTGAATTTTTCAAAGTAATCTCTTCATGATTTTCTTAATGAGGAATAACCAAAAAGAACTTATAATCAAAAGTATGACATAAGCCTGAGTTTGGAAATTCATATGTAAAAAATACATACAAAGATTTTGAAGAAAATATTTTGAAAGTGTTGTATAATTTTTTTGATTTTTTTTTCTAAAAACATGAAACTAAACTAGAATGAAATGCAATGCAATTGAGCTAACTTAATACCCCCAAACCTAAATGAAATATTATCCTCAATATGCAAGTAGTAAAACAAGAGAGAAAAATGTTAGATCATACCTGAAATGGATTGAGCATTAATGTGTAAAATCTTGTTACTATTGAGTTGAAAAGATTGAAAGTTATAACAATTATAATTTCCAAAATAGTTTTGCATAAATGAAATCCTACCTAAGATTAAGAAACAACCTAAAAACGTCTTAATCTAAGAATTAAACCCATCCAAATTTGAATTTGAACTTCCAGTGGCCCATACCTTTTTCTCTTTAATATAGGCCAACATCTGTCTCTGCTACTCAATCAACAATTACTAACTAGTCTGTAGTCCTAGTAGCGCTAATTGATTAGATTGGTTGAGAGTTGACTTAAAGAAGAAGAGAATAAGAAATGGACTTAAGCTGAAGGATTTTTTTTAGATAGTTTGTTTCCTAACTACACTACTTATTAAAACAAAAACACATGGATTGCCTCCCAAGCAGCGTTAAGTTTAACGTCTTCAGTTGAATCTATTAAAATGTTCAAATCCTAGATATTTTTTTAGCATCTAATTTGATAGACATGACGATCGATTTCCCACCCCAAATGATAGGTAGACAAATTTTTATCATTGTTGGGACATGAAAATGACTTATCCTCAGTTCTTAGTGTCATCACCTTTTCGAAACAGTTTTCAACCATCGTATTTCCTAAAAGAATAGAAGTTATAAGACAGACAGGGTCTGTACAATATTGTGAAAGGATAGAATGGATAGGGTATGAGGTTGGATCGATAGTAGTCGGAATTGGTGTGACTAACAAATTAAAGTTGATCATTGATTCCTCTTAGATAATAGTATCCTCAGATTATGGATCAGTTTCCTTAGCCAAAGTATAATTGATTAATTCATTAGAAATTTAAAACATTGGTTGGTTCTCAGAGGTTATCTCATTTGAAAATTGACTATTCTTTATTTCTTTTAAGGGCATAGTAAGCTTACCTAGTTGCACTTCCATCATTGCTTCAATTGGAACTGTAACCTCATTGATTTGAATTTAAACTTCAATTGAGACGGGACTATCAATTATAGATGGACAATCATCAAAATCTTCAAAATAGTAGAATTGATTGCTAAGGTTATTTTGAAAAAATGATAGATTGTCTAGGATTGAAATATCCTCATTTTTAAATTTATCAAATCTTTCTTCTTCTAAAAATAACGTTAGGTAACTCAATTGAGTTCCTATGCTGACTAAGGCTTGACCTATGTCCTGTTGTTGTTTATGGAGCTGTTGTTGTTGAATGAACTGTTATTATTGATTTAACAACTTAGTCATCAAATACTCTAATGACGAAATTGGAGGAGATGAAAAAATGAGTAATTATATGATGACTCTAGTTCTATAATCATATATTCAAAGAAATATTGAGAATCATAGGATTATTGGAGAATTATGGTTGGATCCATCATCGAGGTGTCGTACATATAAAAATTATCATGGTTACCAAAATGACTACCCTGAGTGAACTCGTTCTGACATGATATGGTATCTGAGCAAAATCAATTATCTATGTGGTATGGTTAGTCGAACGAAGTAAGTGTCGACATCCAATGAGAGTTTTGAAAATTATGCATATTGGCATGTGTAACATGAAGCATGGGCAGACTCGGACAACACTCGGGAGAATGACCGTAATTATCACATAAGACGCACAGGATCCATGATTCTCTCCTAAACTTCATGACGATGTAAATCTATTTGAGATTTTGTATTTATACATTATTGATTTGCACACAAGAGATCGATGAATTTACACATGGAATTGGGTTTTTATGACTGACAGCTCCTAATTGTTTCAAAGTGATAATCTTAGCCTCCAATCCAAATCTCTAAAATCGTAAACAATTAGTTTAATTTCTAGTTGAGAGGTGGCGCACGATGCTAAGCAAATGCACTTTTAAGTCACATCTCATCTAGAATAGACGTCGTTTATCCCCCTAGTACACGTGATACAGCGAGGAAGGATCTCGCTTAGACACTGTTTATGACCAAGAAGTACAATTGTTGCAACTTAAATTAGGTTTACTTAATGAGCTTAATGAGGCCTAGAGTTGAGTCTAACCAATTTTAATTAAATTCGTGGCTGTGAATTTAATTTCTTAAAAGGGTAAGATATCGGTGATGAAATCCTATTCTTATCTTATAGTGTTATTCTTGTAAGAGTACTTTTATTACTATGTGCAAATCAATGTGTACAAATTAATCATTCAAAGTCAATACAAAAACTCACTAACAAGAGGTACGTGAGTAGTGCGAAAATTACCTTCCGTTATAAACGGGGGATGAACAATTTGAGTCGACTTGAGCCATCGACACCAATTTCGGTGTACGAATTCGAGGGGCCAAGACATAATAGTCTCACTATTGTCCGTCCCTAGATCTATTACAATCCAAGCCCTCTTAGATGAAATTAAAAATTATTACAAATCAAGTTCCTAATACAAATTGTTTTATAGTATAAATAAATAAAATGAAAATAAAGTTTGCAAATTGTTATCTTCTTGACGAAGAAACCGATGCGGTGGATAAAAATTCTAGATGTCGCCTTTCGTTGATTCCGTTAAGTCCTTCACTTGAAAATAACAAGATTTATTCAAATTAGAATGCTAAAAAAATAAATATCACCACTACAATTAAAAAGATATCAAAAACTTGCTCAACAAAAATCAATAGCAAAGGCTTCCACGTCACCGTGACATACTAGAACTCTACCGCGGCGCAGTGAAATTTTGATTAAAAAAAAAAAAATTCTTGAAATAATTTTCTAATGTCTCATAGATTGTAATAAAAATATTTTCAATTTTTTTTATATCTGTTTTGCTTTTGTTTCAAGCAAATAAGTCTCGGTTCTGTTTCAAATCTATTTCAAACTCTTTCAAATTGAAAATGAATTGAATCGATGTCCCCGGTAGTAGCGCCAATTTGATCAATGCTTTTGTTGATTGCATAAATGAAAGATTGAACAAATACAGAGATAAAACTTTGGTAAGTAAGATTCGTTTCTTATGAACAAAGGTGATTCAATTTTTCTTTCGAATTGAAATTAAAACAGATTTTAAAACATAATAGAAAATTTACAACTAAGAAGTTAATGAAATTGAAGTAAAAAAAGATATTACAACAAGATAAAAGTTAGAAAGATCAATTCTACATTCGTAAGCCATCTTGGTAGTTTAAACAATCTTAATTGGATTAGAATCCACACAACAAATCATTGTTCGTGGATCAGAAGATAATCAAGTTAACACTCTCGTAGATGAATCTAATAGTATAGGTGATTAGTGAATCAAAATGGTATTATCAGATTTTTATCTCAAGTTATCATTAAGCATGATTAAACTTGATCTTATTTAAAAATGAATCATCAAAATGAAAACAATCAATATAAATCGAATAATCTAAATTTGATAAACTTCTTACAAACACAATTAAAATAGTTATAACAGAATTGTTTAAGCAAGATCAAGACAAACTCACTCCAGCATCATCGACCTCCCTATGGAGAGTCTAGCCGATCATCGTGAGGAACAAATTACAGTAATAATGAAATAAAGAAAATATGGTAAAGAAGATGATGAAATAAGTCTATATTGTAATTTGATTCCCAACTTGATGATCTTTCAATAAAGTTACAAAGAGAAATTAAATAACAAAAATTAAAGAAAAACACTCTTGAGATCTCATACTTATACAAGAACTCTTTCTCTCAAAGAAAAATTAGAAAATTACAGAGAATTTGAAAGAAGAAGAGGGACCCCTGCTCTTAAGGACAACCCTTCAATTTATAATTTTTTAATCGGATTGTTGGATTGAGTTTTCACTTGAATGAATTCGAGAAGGACCTTTAGTTACAATGGCAGAAGAATCTGATAATTACAGCTCGAATCTGAAGGCAAAATTTATCGAGATTATCATAGTGCGGTAAGGACCCACTACGACGCAGAGACGTGACACTCTTTGACTTCGAAATTTGATTGGCTGCTCCCTCTTGACTTTTACATTGTAACAAAAATTGTTACAAAAATATATGTATTCGAATTTGCTCTTCAACCCTGTAACTAGATAGAAAAATTATTAATTTCAATATTTTGGTAAATTAATGCAATTTATGGTTATTTGAGATAATTAGAAATTCCATGATAATCATCTTTGTGTGATTACGGTCCCAAAAAATTATTTTATGCGACCTTATTATAATGTAATGTCAAATTATGCATCCGAGGACAATCATGTCATCTTCAAAACTCCTTGTGTAGTTAATCAGATAAAATTTTTAAAAATTACCTCTCAAATTTTGAAATAATTGACTATGTATGCGAAATCTAGCAAATTTTTCATCCCAATCTCTTGTCACCATGGGTTGTATTGTTCCTATCCTCCCTCATGTAGCCCGCACTATGATAAAACATAAGATAATATGTTGTAAACTGAACTGTCTTATGTATCGATCCGCGAAATGGTACAAGACAGTGTGTAAAATAATTTATACATGATCGATGTAGGCTTAGATTACGGGCTATATGCATAATCTCTATCATCTACAATATGAATATATAGGGTCTATACAACTTTAAAAAAAAAATAATAAATAAGGAGGAATAATTAAATATAAAAGATTATAATAATAATATTTGAAAATTTTAATCAAACATATAAATCAAAAGTGCTTATATTTATCATAGAGAGAAAAAGAAAATCTAACCCGATCCAGTAGAGTGATACGTTATGATGCTAATCCCCAATATATGTCTTATTATGCCTCATCTATCTACATGTTTTAGGGAATATAAGATTTTGACCTGTAAGTATTAATATTTCAATTGGCAATTGCTCGTGCGTTCATATTTGTAATAACGGTATACATTCTATAAGTCTCGATGGCCACTTTCGCCCATTCCTTACAAATTTACTAAAAACATGGTACAAATATGAAAGAACGACAGCACCCTTGGTATAACAAGATGTAATTGGATAAATTTCTAAACAAATATAATAAACTAGTATCAACAGTTTTACCTAATGCATCTAAAAATAATGTGGCTTTACATAGTGTCAATAGATAGACACATGTATGATGATGTGCATGGTATAAATGTAAAATATTAATAAATAATATTAAATTTCTATGTATAAATACTAATATTTTCATAATAACAAATAAATAAATTTTATCTCGTGTATGAACATCCGTTTATATGGCAATCTTCCAAATATATCACATAGTCATGTAAGATCAATAGAACTGAAGTGAAAATTTCCATCAACAGAAAGTAGAACTCTAAGACACTCATAGATAAGACTAGGATAATCCTCTATCGTCGTACGTGGTACAATAACAGTGTATCTGTCAATTCTTAATCCTAAATAATGAAAAGTGTCATTTAATATGATAGTCATCTCTTCAAATGAAAGGTGGAACGCACAAATCCATGATCAAAATTTTGAATTCAAGCAATAACACAAATATGAATCGTGATGTAACCACCTAATGCTTTGATAATGCTCAAAACCAGCAGTAATAATAATGGTTTCTTACAAATCATTAATGTCTCAATCTCTAAAAAATTACAAATGATATCTCACTTATAGAGAATACTCATAATCAATCTGTATTACCATAAAATTAAATTTTTTTTAAATTATATAATTTTAATCAATTTGCATTATTAATTTTTAAATATGAAATTCTAACATATCCCATCTAAAATATTACTTGATATATGACCTTGACGATCATTTATAATATCATTTGTAATCAGACCTCTAAGAATGTGTTCGTTATTACCTGTCATCTATTTAAAAAAAAATAATTATATAAATATAATATTTAAATATTTACTTTACTTATTAAATTATTGATTATACCCATAATCATAATCTTAATGTTCAAGATCTCGATGTTCAATTTGAATTTGGGTAGATATGGATTAAGGTTTTGGGGTCTAATGAAGCTATGATCCTATAACATATTTGATTAGTCCTTGTGACCATTCTCTAATATCACAAGGAAATTTAACTATATCTCAATTTAACAACATTTATAAATCAAAAGGAAATTTAAATAAACACAATTTTTCAAGTGATAAAATACTTTGACAATGCAATGAGTTGAAATTTAAAATTTTTTTTGTTTTTTTATTTTTTTTTTGAAAAATTAAAAAAGACAAAAAGGGAAAAAGAAGTAGCATCAAGCAATGAAAGAAATAAAATAAAAATGGGTTGGTTTTTTTAGAGTTTTAGCCCTGGGCCCACCCAAATACTTTCCTTGCCTCATACCTCTTTTTTAAATTTTAATTATTATTATTATTATTATTAAAATCATGCTAGAGTGATTGATACTGTGTTAGACATTGAGTTGACGTTGAGGTTTGCACAGAACCATAGATGTTTTTCAATCGTATCTCAAAAAAAGCATATATGGTTTTATTCACACCTCCACATCAGTTCAGTGTTTAACACAATGTCTTGTGCAATCACTTTTATATTTATCTTATTATTATTGTAGTTGTTTTCGAAAATCGGCATGAAATTCCAAATGAAGCAAACTTAGATTTTATTTTTTGTATTAAAAAAATATTAGGAATACAAATTCTTCTTTTATTTTACAAACTAAAAAATTTATTTTGAAATAGTGAAAATGGGCAACATTCAACACTAATTGAAAAATGATTTTAATTTTTAAGGACGAGAAGGCCTTCGTCTATGTGAGTACCACCTCTTTCGCTCACTAAGCAAAATGAAAATTTTCTCTTTCATTAATTGGTAAAAACTTTTATTGATTTATAATAAATATGTAGAATTGTTTACCTTTAAACATTTTTTTGGACATCATATTGTATATGAAACATATGTGATGACATGTTATTAATTTGCACTTTTACAGTTAGATTAGAAGAGAACCAATATAGACATAATTGATTCATTTAGCCTTCATTTTCTACATTTGGAAAATAACATAACATATTGAATTTATTAAAACAAATGAAGTTGTCAAATTAATGGTTATCGGGTGACTAGAATCTATACCGATTATATATCTTGACTCAATCAATCCACCTATTTTAATATTGAAATTTCGTAGAAATCAAAAAATATTTGATTATAATAAGTTTTGGTTATGGATGGGGTTTGGTATCTGAATAAATCTAATTTCTGCTATTGAGCCAACATGAACAAAAATTGACATAAAATATAGGGCTGTCAACGGATGCTTATCGATTCAAATATAGTAATATTCGAATCCGAATTCAAAATTTTTATCTGATATTTGAATTCGAATTCAAATTCGATGGATGTTCTAAAATTCTATCCGAATTTGAATCCGATTATTATCCTATCAGATATCGGATAATATCTTGTTAGAATTCGAAAATTTTGTATAATAAAAAAACACAATTATTCCTTAACCAACTGATTTTTCATTATTAAAAAAACCTATTATATATTATACTATGTATATAATAAATAAATCAAATAAAATAATATATATTATTTTGAATCGGATATTATCGGATTCAAAATGTTAATAGTAGAATCCGTATCCAATAAGGATTCGAATATATAAAACTATCCGAATTTGAATCCGATATCCAAAATTTTTGAATAATATCCGATTTTTTGAATTCGAATCGGATTTGAATTTTAGATTATCCATTGACAACCCTATGTATATGGGAAGCGTTCGAAAATCCTAAAGCCCAAACATTTTTGAAAATAGGAGTTAGAAGTTTCAGAATGGGCTGATTTTTTTGTGAGGATGATCTCTATCGTGAATATATCATCCTCACAAAAAATCAACTAATTCCAAAACTTCTAACCCTAGTTTACAAGTTGAAGAATAGTGGACCGTTCGATTTTTATAAATCACTTTTGATGAGGTTAGAAGTTTCGGAATGGGCTAGTTTTTGGTGAGGTTGATCTCCTCATTATAGAGATCATCCTCACAAAATTCAACCCATTCTGAAATCTCTAACACATATATATGGGTTGAGTTCCATATATAACTTTTATTTTTTATTTTTTATGATAACTGGGTATGCCCATAGGCATCAGACCGGGCTCGTATCAGGGTTTTGCTCAATCCATAGACTATGGTCTTATCCAAGGATTAGTCCCGAGGCACTTACAACGCTCGCACTAAATGACGTTCTAGACAATGTGTTTTGTCCTATATGGGGTAAAAGTTTTGAAATTGGCTAATTTTTTGTGAGGATGGTCACTATGATGAGATGATCATCCTTACAAAAAATCAGACTATTATGAAATTGCTAATCCCAGTTTACAAGTTGAAGAATTGTGGACCATTAGTTTGTAATCACTTTTCATAGGGTTAGAAGTTTTAGAATCGGCTAATGTATGGTGAGGATGATCCCTTCACCGTAAAGATCATCCTCACAAAAAATCAGTTCATTCCAAAACTTTTTTGCCATATAAGACAAAACGTTGTTTACAAAACATTGTCTATATATATAGAGATAGATAGATATAGTGCTAAGATTTTCAAGTTTTCGATGCTCGGTTGAACCAAAACCAAGTATCTCAATTTCAGGTGGTCCACCTTTCTTCAGTACCAGAAGTGGAACAAATGGGAACCAAAATCATTGTAAGTATATCTTAGCCTCCTAGGTGTATTCGTAGACAAGCCAAGAATATTAGAGATACCCCCAATGATTTGAAACTGATGACATACCTCTATTGATCTCAGTCTTATTAATAGATTAATAATAAAAGACTAAAATGCCCTCATTTTCAACTTCTAACCAAAAGCCCTTAATTTTTTCTTCATCAAATCGTTAATCATCTTCAATATATTCAATCTCTATGACATATTTTTGTAATCTATTCAATCATATCCTCTACTAATCGTTTTCAACCTAATATTAATCATTTCCAAATAAATAAATAAATCTAGAGTTTTCTACAAAAAAATCCTAATCATTTTCTTATCTCAAAACCCTGTTTATTTCCTTCCCACAACCAGACATCTGTAAGCTATGATTGTTATCTATTTCAGGCCAAAATGTTTTACCCCAAATGCCTTCATTTTTACATTAAAAAAAATCCTATCTTGGTTTTATTTTTGAAATAGATAGAATCTTAATGTTTGAAAAGATTATGATTAAAAAATTTAATCAAAGAGATTGAAAAGGACTGGTTTTGCAAAGAAAAATCAAAGGTTTTTTGTTAGAAATTCAAGATGAGGATGCATAGGTCTTTTTCAATTAGTCTATTAAGAAGACCGAGATCAAGGGAGGCTTGTCATCAGTTTTAAAACACAGGTGGCATCACTAATATTCACCAAAGAATCGTGATAATATGAAACCCCCCCCCCCACCTCCATCACAAAATCGTAGATCAAATGCCTTAGGATACACAAGAAAAATATTTATGGTTCTGCGTATTCTATGGTAAATTCTTTACTGTTTTGTGAGGGAGAGGGGGGGGCATTTGCCAGAATGGGGCATCATATTATCACAATTCTTCACCAAAACATGGGGGGAATGTCGAAATCACCCAAAAAAATCGCTTTATTTGGTCTAGCCATACTTGCATGATTGATTGAAGTTACAAGGCCAAAACTTAGGAGGTCAACCAGTTTCGAACCGATCAAATAAAAAAACCAATTCAACTTTTTTACCTCTTTTCTATAGTTAAAAAGCAATTGAATTTTTTTAAGAAAGTCAGGTTGTGTTAATTTTTGGCTAAATGGTTTTAGGATTGACTAATCCAATTCCTAGCCTAGAGAAAATGTATACTATTTACTAGCATGATTGTATTAACATGGAACACCCCAAGCTAATCTCTGAAAGAGACCTTATAAAGAGGGAACTACAAAGCCAATATGTCCGTAGTATGTCAACAATGCCAGATAAACTTAAACAGTTAAAAGATAAATGAATATGTTGAGGCTAAATTATTACTAACTAGTTCTATGAGCAACCATTTTAAATTTCTTTGGGTCTGCGGATCCTTCAATCCAGTATTCAACGTGAAAGTTTTGAGCCACTCTTTCTGGAAGTAGTGCCAATGATGGAGCACATGAGAAGTTGGGGTGTTTAAATTATCTTTTAGAAACTATAGCTGCCATGATTTGAACTGTACCAGTGACTCAACTCTTTTGTTATAGTTTGTTTTATACCCATACGATTAAATAGAAGTATAGGATTAGTTACCTTGTGTAGATAAAATTTCACGTCACCAATGTTAATAGTAATGTCAGTTGCCACATACCTGCAAATGAGAGTTTTCCTTTATCAATGTTTCTGTTAAGTAGATGAAAACTTAATAAAAATATGAAATAGTAGATAAAAATAGTGATGTCAGTCTGCTCAATTCCTTTAGGTAGGGTGGGCTTTCACACTCTTTAGCTTCATAACACATTGGAAGAAAGGGTTTTACCTCTGACCTGAATGTTCCAAGCAGCTTGGATTACTTTCAAAAAATTTTCCCTCTCAGTCCAATTTTGAAGACAGCTTCAGAATTATTGAAGGAACTGATCCATTCTGGGTTCACATTATCTCTTATGCCTGTTCTTGCTTTCTTTTGGGGAATTCCTACATGATTTTGTGTGTGGGGCGATATATGTCTTTCTAGATCGGTATATTGACATGGATGCTTGAGCCTTAGATAGGTATGATGTCCCTGAATGTGTTATTGCATCTTCTGAATCTGTTTTAAATGGAAAGCAAGTTAGAAGTGCAACATTCATCAATGGTGATTTTTCTTGAGATCAAGTTGATCTCTAAGAGTATTTTTGGCCAACATTGCAAAGTTGAATATTTGAAACACCTTTCAAGAGAAGCTATGAGATAAGTGCAAAACCATACGACATTTTAAAAAAAATCCAATTCAATTGGTAGGGGTTAGGACAACATTGATTTTTTGTATTGAAGGCCTCGGGTTAGTGAGTACTTGCTCATTATCTATGTACTCTTAGATCTGAAACTTGTTAAATTAAAATACTTGCAGAGAGTGAAAACATTTTATACTGAAACACATTTCAAGCTTCTTTATTAGGTTGCCTTAGGTTTAATATAGACGGAATTGATAGGAGGGGTAGAAAACTAGAAGGAATTGTGGCAACAAAACAAGCTTGGGGCCAAATGGGGGTTAGTGAGTAATCTGATCATCTTGAGCATTCACACCCTGGTTGTTGCACCTGGATAAGCTCCAACTCAATTTAAACCCTTTTCGACATTTAAGCAACCCTAGTTTTGCACGTATTTTTATATTCTCACCACCTGACTAGTTAACATTTTAATTAATTTAGTCGATTTTTGTTTGCAATGTTTGTTGTCATTCATTCGTCTTCCCTTGATGAATGTGATCATCCTTAGCTATGTATATTTTGTTTGATTCTTAGTAAAACTTGATTAAAGTATCCCATGGGTGTTGAACAAATCAAATATCTTACCAATATAATGGAAGCTATGGTTTTCAAGCCTCTTTTCTCATATAGCTCATTTTTTTGTCATAGTATTTTGGATTGAATTATTAGTCACGTGCATAATTTGTAGTTAGGTTGTTATGCCAAACAACAATTGATGCTCTTACATGCTTTATATGTAACATAAGATTTCTTACATGCTAAACTAATTTTGTCTTATATCTTCTATATCAATAGTAATGTCTTTTATAATGATTGGATATGTAGTGTTCTTTATCATGGTATATTTGTTTCATATCTTCTATGCTTTTTATATTTGTTTTCAATATGTAGTGTTAAGAAATAATGATTGTACCTTAGTTATTAGGGTGATAATTTTATTTTTAATCAAATATTGGAAATGTTTGTTATTGATTAAATATGCTTCATAAAGAAAAAAGAGCAAATTGGACAACAGAGCTTAAGAATTTGCTTATCAACCTATGTATTGAAGAAGTTAATCAAGATGGGAGGTTAGGTGGGAGCTTGAAATCCCATTGCTGGAAAAGGATAATTACTGAGATAAAAAATAGGGAAAATTATGAAAAAAATCAAAAAAAAATTATTTATCAAAAATAATTTAATTTTTGAAAAATTAGAAAAACGATAAAAATTCGATCATTCAAAGACTAATTTCTTCTCTCTCTTCACTTCTCTTTTCTCTACATTTAAAAAATAAAAAATTGAATTTTTTTTAAATATTGATCATTGAAAGACTAGTTTCTTTTTTCTCTTCACTTTCTTCCCCTCTTTCTCTTTCCTCTACATTTAAAAAAAATTGATTTTTTTTAAATACCGGTCATTGAAAGACCGATTTTTTTTCTCTCTTCACTTTCCTATTCTCTTTCTCTCTCCTCTACATTTAAAAAAAATCGAAGTTTTTTAAAATACCGGTCAATGAAAGATCGATTTCTTCTCTCTCTTCATTTATCTCTCCTCTACATCTAAAAAATTGAATTTTTTTTAAAATATCGGTCATTGAAAGACCGGTTTCTTCTCTCTTCACTTCTCTCTCCTCTTTTTCTCTCTTAATATTTAAAAAAAATCAAATTTTTTTCTTTCTCCTCTTTCTCAAATTCGACCGTTATGTAGTCATTTTTTTACCGTCATTTAACCATTATATACTATGTATATATATATACATGTCTCACACACTTATTTTTTCACAATTCTCACTATTTTAATCCTCTTATAATTCTTACTATTTTGATTCTCTAATAATTTTTTTTATTTTTATTCTCTCACAATTTACATTGAATATGAATTCAAGAGCAATTATTTGTCGATATGGTGATTTTGTTGAAGGTATCACGTATATTGGTGGAAATACACGATTTTTATTAATTTCATCAGAAATTACATATGCGGAGTTAAGAGCTCTTATTATTTCAATCTGCAATATTGAATGACAATTTTCAATAAGGTCAGTTATCAATTTAGATAATGAAAAATTTTTAATTGATATTTTTTATTAAGGAATTTGGGAATATATATTAAATTATAATCCAAATTCTCAAAGTACAATTATTTTTGTGATACAACATGAAAATTTTGTAATGTATCAATCAAATTATGGTTAAGGTGAGCCTAGTTCTTCAAATCAATATCAAAATACTGATATTGACCATAATATTACATACAATGCAATTCAACATAATGTTATAATACAAAATAATTTTGAGAGTGATATAAATGAATTTCTTGATAACAATTTGAGTTTGTCATCCGACGATGATGAAAATATATTAGATATTTGTATTGGTAAAATTTTTAATAATGTAATTGAATTAAGAAAACATATAATTTCTGTAGACGCGTGATTTCGTCATTATGATGACTACATCTACAATGATTTGGAGTCGCCACCATTCAAGTTGGAAGTGGGTGTGAATGGTCACCCGGGGTACATTTCCAAAAGATGAGATTTTTGGCATTTTAGTGACTCACAATGGATAAGGGGTAGTCAAACCTCGAGATTTGGGTAAGCGGCTCGGTTGGAGAAAAGGGAAGGTGTTAGGCACCCTTTCCTCCCCGCCACGTGGCGGTAACCTCAAATAACTCGATCATTTTTTATTTTTAAAAGAAGGTGAAAAAATGTGCCACGTGGGTGCATATGTTCCCTAAGTAGGGATTCATTTTCGGCTTGATCATAGGGTCATTTCATTAATGGAAATGACCCTTATGAACCTTAGCCTTGGGGCCCAATCATCAAAAGGGGTAAAATAAAATAGAAAGGGGGGTGTTAGAAGAGGGAAAGAGTAGAAGGTTAGAGAAAGAGAGGGGGGTGTGCTTCAAACCCACCTTGTATCTTGTTTCTTCTTTTCTTCTTCTTGCTTGAGTCTTCTTGAGTCCTTAGTATAATATGAGAGTATGAGAATGGGAAGAGGTGATTAGAGAGAGTAGGGATTTCTTTTGTTTTAGTGAGACTTGTAGAGGATTTGTGTGAAAGAGTTGGTAAACTTGGTGAGAATTGATGATGGTTGTTAGTAGAGAGAGTGTTGGGGAGAAGTTTTGTAATGAGAAGTTGGGGGCCATTTTTGGGAAGAGGATGAGGGTATTTATAGATGTTTAGGAGTTACTTTAGGGATATAATGGGGTGAAGTGAAGAAAATGGGTAGAATGGTTATGAGTTTGAGAGAGAAGTGGGTGTAATTTAGAGGAGATTGGAGGGTATATAGGTAAGGGGGGTTAAATGGGTGAGTTTTGACCCAAATGGTTTGGATCCTACCCACCCATTTGGGTGGAGTGTTTGGTGAGGTGAATTTAAGATGGTGGTTGTGATTTGATTTAAGAGCATGGAGGATTTAAATGGGTGGTTGATGATATTTTGGGAGGGTGAGGGAGATGATGCCATGTGTTAAGGTGGGTGGAAATGAAGGGTTGGGATAGGTTGATGGGAGAGGTTGAGTGTTTGACTTGAGAGGATGGTGTAGGTTTAGGTTGTAGATGTAGGTTTTGTAGGGAATGATGAGAGTAGATTAGGGGAGGTATAGGTTAGGGGTGTGGGTAGATGTGTTTGATTTGAGAGAAAAGGTGATGGGTTGATGTGTGGGTAGATGGGATTTAAAGCAAATTAATGGGGTAGGTGGTTGGGTGAGGGAGGTGAGATGGGGTGATGACATGTGTCATCTCTTGATGATAAAAGAGTGATTGGTTGATGTGGGTTGTGGTTTATGGGTTAGGGTTGTGGGTTGGATAATGAATTGGATATGGTTAATGATTTGTGGGCTTTGTAGTGTTGGGCTTGGGTTTTAGAAATGGTTTTGGTTTACGGAGGCGGCGGGAGCGGTGATAGTAGAGGAGGGGTAGGCATCCCAAGTCTCATATTTTTAATTTTTAATTTTTTTAGATTTTAGTTTGATCAAAAATGCCACGTGTTGGCGAATCGGGCTTTTTAGGCCCGTTGGTGAAATTTATCGAAAATTTGACGTTTTTTATTTTGGAAGCGGAGCGGTGAATGTTGGGAAGTCGTAAGGTAGGCCGAGTCCTTTTGGTGGCCTCCTAAACCATTGAGAGGTCTTAGGGGCCTCGATTTGGTAAAAATGTTCATTTTCAATGAGTTGGGCCCTTAAGGCCCGTTGGCCCATTTAAATCGATATTTTTGGGCCCTTTCGAGAAGTGGCCCGTTCAAATTGAGGTGTCTACAGCTGCCCTTCTTTGCAGGAATTGCGTGCAAAGAACTGCAAAGAATAGACTAAACCCCTATTTGTACGGGCCAAAAAAAAATTCTGTAAAAACACGATCTTGAATTATCGATTGTATTGAAGATTTTTGTGGAAAATGGTTACTCAAGCACGGGGTCTGACAGAGTTTTGCTTTATTAATTCATTGATCTCGATGGCGCGGAGCTCGTGTGAGATCTTTGATTTGATGAAAATTTGATGAGTTTTGGAATCCGACTATTTCTTCGATCGTGTTTTGACAAATCGGAGTTGAGTGCAGCTCGAAAGGTTTTTGAATTTTTTTTTTTTTTTTTTTAACCTTCTTTTGTTGATCTTGCTCTGTTTCTATCATTCGCTAACCTCTCAATTCATGTATTGTCCTTTGATACCTTTGATCCTTTCCCACGTGCAAGCACTAAGGTTGTTAGCAGTCGCCACAAATCCAAGAGAGTTTTGCAGTTGGAGCACAAGCAATATGGTTGTTAAAGCTGTCACTGATCCAAGAGAGAGTTTTGCAGAGTTGGAACCGAATCGACCAAGACCTGTTGCATTGGTGCTACTCTCTTGTAATATCAACATGTTGTTCTGACTGGAATTTGGAGTATTAGCTCGCAGTAGAGAAACACAGTTACCAGGATCTCTACCATTAGCAATATGTGCCATTTCTTGAACAGCACCACCATTAGAAAGAATGTCCCACTCACTTCTAAAGTTCTCATCGCGAAGGAAATTGAAAACTCCCTTTGGTGAGACTGGAAGCCAGAAAGAAGTAGCTACACTTAGCACAATACCAGGAGGCCTGCTGAGATCATATGCTTTTTCCAATCATGGCCCTTACATCTTCAGCGCCACTTCCCGATAATGTTGTCCATGTGTGAGCAGTAGTAGAAGCACTTACACCAGAACAAAAACTCATCACCATTCTTTCAGCTAACTTCAACGTATTCTTTCGCCCTTCTTGACTTGTGATCACACCAACATCTCCAGCGAGCATGTTACTAGCCATAACATTTGCAAGGTGTTCACATTGTTGATTTAGGGTAGCAACCCAACGCTTTGCGCCAAACCCAAGGCTGGAGTTTAACCAGTGTTTTATATATACTATGAACTGCTTTATCATCCATTTCTACGTGTTCGACCCATATAACCTTGGAGTAGTAACCCATTTGGCATTCTTGGATTTACACAACCTGATGGCCTTCTTCGACATCTCGATATCAGGCTAGGATACAAATGATCCAGGAAACATCGACCACCGTCCAAATCCCCTTGACATGTTGTTTACAATACCTTACAAAGAAATTTTCTCAAGTCAGAACCAGAGGTGAAGGAATTTGGAATTCTACTGTCATCACTTGAAGGGCTCCATTGTAGTTTTCTGCTACGCCTATTGATACGACTTCAAGAGTTGTTGCTTTTGAAACAATGTTAGAAAACACGGTGGACCACTGATTCACATCCATAAGGATCTCAACAAGGTTAATGTGATTCATGATAACAACGGTAGTTTCTCGAGAAGCTTCTGATTTCGATAGTTTTGGTCCAATTCCCCTTGGGAATGTTTGTATGTACTCATCTTCACTTAGAATCTCATAAGCATTGTTAAGGCCACGCATCCATAAGGATTTCCCTAGTGAAGTTGAGGCATATAAAAATATTGAATATTATTGTCAAATTATTTTAAAAATAAATCCAGGAAGCTTTTGTTTTATTAAAATTAGTCCAAATAGTCATTTTCAACGTATTTTTATATTTTTTAAAGCATGTATAGATGATTTTAAAAATGGATGTTTACCAATTGTAGGATTAGATGATACATTCTTAAAAAATAAATATCAAGGTATATCGATTTCATTAACTTTTCTAATCACATTTGTATATAAACATTAATAATATATCTAATTATCTATAACATATTTTTTATGCCATATTTTCAGAATGTTTTTTTTTTTATATTTAAATTTTGTAGAAAAAAATAATTTTAATATTATTTTTTCAAATTAATTAGATTTTCGAGGTTAATTTCTAAATTAAATTTATACTCAAATTCCATTTTTATTTCAAAGTCCACAAACATGCAAACACATACCCAATAAGATCAAGATCATCTAAAATTATCTAAAAGAAGATTGAGATTTAAATTTTAGTACTCATACCCATACCCAATAAGATCAAGATCATCTTATCATGAAATCAAGATCTTTTGATCTTATGATCAAAGTTCACAAACATGCAAATACAATCAATTAATTTTATAACTCAACACTACATGTGCAAGAAATTACAAAAAACTATTTACCCGTGTGGATACAAGAGCCAGAAGTACTTAGAACATAAGTACTTTTTGAAATACTGTCTGGAGTAGATGAATAACTGTTGTGTGTTTGGATGCAGGTTCTGAAAGTACTGTCATAAGTACTTTTGATAGGGTTTTGTGTTTGAAAACTATTTTGAATTTTGTTAAAATGATTAAAATACCCTTATAAATATCAGTTACTATTTTTAACATTATAACTCAACAAATTATTCTTCAAAAGAAATAAAAGTTTTTTTTAATTTATAAAAATTAATATAAACACCCAACAATTATAAACAAATAAAAGATATTGTGAGCAAATATATATAACCATTAAAAATATGAAGAAGCTTTCACCGCACCAATGGATAGTAAATTTGTGTGTAATTATTCACATCAATCTTGCAATAAGAAAACATCAACCATAGTTGGAATGCTCATGGATAAATCATTGAGTGAGCAATTGGAAGAGCTAGAAATTCAAATTCAAATACTACACTATAAGGCTACCACCACATCAATGGTTAATACTAAAATATTATTTAATTGCATTTTTGAGGGTATACTTGTAATTTTTAAAATTTATGAGAGGCGTACTTGTCCCAAATACTACACCAAAAAACTATCACCACATCAATGAATAGTAATATAGTATTATTGCAATTGCATTTTTTAGGGTATGCTTGTAATTTTCAAAATTTATGAGGGGTATACTTGTCTCAAATGTTACACCAAAAGACTATCACCATATCAATAAATAGTAATATAATATTATTCAAATTATTTTTTTGAGAGTAGGTTTGTAATTTTCAAATTTATGAAGAGCATACTTGTCCTAATCTCGTCATTTTGACAATGTTTTGTGGCTCCACGCAAGAGTAGTTTAGAAAAGTAGCACTATTGATACTCCGTGAAAAAACACTAAAATGACTCCAAAGTAAAGTAATTTTTTCTAGGAGTTATTCATCCAAACACCTTTAAAGTACTTCTGACTCCCCGTAAAAGTCAGAAGTACTTAGAGAAGTCAATCCACACAGGCCCATGTGTTTTGCCAAAATTACTAAATTATGTGAGGTTAATATTATAATGATACATTAATATTTTTTTGTAGGTGATGATAGGAAGATTTATTCTAACATAGGATCATCAAACATGACATTCATGTGGACCAAATAAGATCAAGATCATCTTATCATGAGATCAAGATCTTGAGTTTAATATCTTGAAATCAATATCTTGAGATGTAAAATAATAGTAATAAAAAATTTGATTAACCTTAGTGAGTGAAGAAGTTGAAGAAGAATATAAAGAAGTAAATTTTTTTTTATTCTTTTGGAGAGAAGAGAGAGAAAGGAAGAGTAAAAGGTGGATGGGGGAGTAAATTGAGTTGTTGAAATAGAGTAAATTTTATTGTTGAAATCGAGGTTGTTGAGAGAAGTGAATGTAGATGAGAGACAAGTGAAGAGAGAGAAAAAACCAGTCTTTCAATGATCGGTATTTTTAAAAAAATTCATTTTTTTAAATGTAGAAGAGACAGAAAGAGGAGAGGAAAGTGAAGAGAGAGAGAGAAGAAACCGATCTTTTAATGACCAATATTTAAAAAAAAAATTTGATTTTTGATTTTTTAAATGTAGAGGAGAGAGAAAAAGAAGAGAGAGAAGAAATCGATCTTTGAATGACCGAATTTTTATCTTTTTTCAAAATTTTCAAAAATTAGATTGTTTTTGATAAATAATTTTTTTTTGATTTTTTTCATAAATTTTCCTAAAAATATTACTAAAGAAGAATTGACTAAACGACAACTAAAGAATAAATGAAATTATCTAAAAAGGCTCTACGGTGTTTGGGTGAAACTTACGACCACCACCGATCATGGATACAATGCTGAGACGGATACCTTCGATTGGTCGGATGATAAATGGGACGACTTCATTAAGGCAAATTTCAAAACTATTTTTTCTAATATTTTTTCAAAATGTGGATGAAATATTTTAATTAGGTTAAATACATTTCATGTTACAAAAATACCCTATTGCGAAATAATTCCGTACGAATTCATTGAAAGATGTAAAGAAGTTGACTATTTTGTTTGAGTGCACCTTGGCAGAGGGAAATAGTGGATGGGGTCTACCTCGAATAGAATTGTCTGTAGATTCTACTGCATCCACAAATTTGGATGATAATAATGCACTAAGTTTGGATGCATTTAACAAGGAAAAGGAAATGACCATACTCACTGTTCCAAATACCCAAGATGCAAGTCAAGATCGTCAATAATTTGTTCGTAGTTCTTTAACTACTAAGCGTTGAAATAATAATTTTTCCGAGCTTCAAAGTACTGGACAATTCCTTATTACTATATTTGGAAAAAAACTTGACAATGACCCGTCTGTTCCCGATTATATTAAGATATTGAAACAAATAACTAATTGGAGAAGAGGAGTCAAGTTTATAATCTTGTGTTCAACACGTTTGTTAAATTGAAAAAGTATCGTGAAACATGGATGGTGTTGATGATGAAGATGAGCGGTTGTCTTGGTTAAAGAGTTTTGTTTAAATGAATTATATTACTTTTATTAATGAACTTTGTGTGAACTTTATTATGTTGTATAATGGTTTTTATGAGTATGAGTTATGTAATAAACTTTATGATAAATATTTTTTTTACTTACATAATATTTTATTGACTAATGAAAATATTTTGTTGGTGGATAGATATATTTTTATCATAAAATTTTGTTGGTAGTTGTGTTCTTATTATGGTTTGTATTCTTATTTAGAAATAATTATGCATCCAATGCTTAGGACACTACAAGGAAAAAAAATATTATTAGTAATAATGATGTTATTACTGAAAAGTCTGAAGTAATTATTTATCACACGTGAACCTGTGAATGTATCCTTACTATTTGGTGTAGAATTTATGAAGGAACTTCTAGATGGACTTTCTTCAAATTATTATGAATTATTAAGGATGGAGAAGAGTGCATTCATTAACCATTGTCATTTATTTCAAGATCGATAATAGTTTCAAGATAGTCGACATGTTAGAATATCAAAGATGATTGCAATGTTTCTTATTGTAATAGGTCATAATTGTAGAAATCGATTGGTTAAAAATCGATTTTAGCATTCATTGCAAACCATTTACAAATATTTTCATAAAGTATTAATTGCAATGTTACACTTTTCAAAAAAAATAATTACTGTTCTATCTCTTGACAAATCCATAAAGGAAATTAGAAGTCACAAACGTCTTAAAAAAATATTCAAAGTACATTTTACATTAGGGGTTACATAATATATATATCATTAAATGACTAATATTGGTGTTATTAAATTGTGAAGGAGATAATTGGTGTATTAGATGGAACATTCATCGACGCGTGTATTCCAACAGACAAACAAATACCTTGTAAAGGAAGAGAAAAATCTGATTGCTATCAAAATGTTATGGCTATTTGTAATTTTGACATGATTTTCACGTACATCTAAGCCGACTGGGAATGAGTGACACATGATTCACGGATCTTAATGAAGATCATTTTTGACCCTGCAAATAAATTTTTAATACCTTCATTTGGTAAAAATAATATTTATTTATTTTATATTAAGGATTAATCATTATATTTTATAAGCTTGATGTGATATTATTTTTGTTTTGATGTAAATAAATATTATCTTGTTGATGCTACCTAAACGCACATATGTGGGTTCATGACACCATATTGTAACGTTTGATATTGGTTGCCTGATTTTCATTTTGAGAGAGCTAGGGGTAAAGAAGAGATATTCAATCATTCACATGCTAAGTTGAGAAATGTAATAGAGAGGTCTTTCGGAATTCTAAAGGTGTACTTCTCAATTTTAAAAAGGATGGTGTCATTTATTTTTTCAACACAACGAAATATTGTGATTTGCATCCATGACCATTCACAATTTCCTTCATAAGATTTCAATGACGAATGAGCTATTCAAACAATTTGAAAATGATGACGTTCCTCTAAATATAATTAATGATGGAGATGATCTTCACGAGATCTATCATTTATATGGACAAAATGAATAAACGTTCATGATTGATTTACATTATCAAATTACGAATCAACTTATCAATACAAATCATTGAACTTATGTGAACTATGTTATTTGAATTTATATTTCAAGTGAACTATGTTACTTGAATTTATGTTTAGACATTGTTTATGATATGAATACATTTTTATTTTGTCGTTTGTTTGTTATTAGAATACATAAATGTAAGTCCTTGCAAATATTTGAATTTATGTTGATGTATATTTATTTTCATATTTGTTTCTATGCTTATTACTTATTGATGTATTGTCTGTTTAGATGAATGTAAAAATCTCATATGCGTGTGGTGAAGGCCATTGTCAAGTTTGTATATCAGGAACTTCAAGAAATCCAGATCGTTTGTATGTAAAATGTCTAAATGCGGTAACTTTATAATTTTTTTATGACATTTCATTTGAAATCATATGTCATTATCTAAAATACAATATTTATTTGTTTGTTTATTTTAGATTGAAAATAATAATGGATGTGGATTTTGGATTTTTGATTTGGTTGGATGAATTGAAATGGTGCAAATGTAGATGTAGACCATGTAAATTATTAATAATTACATCCGACAAAAATAGTAACAAAAGACGAATATTTTATTGTTGTCTTAAATCAACGGTAAGATATTAGTAAAATGTGGTATAACATAAGAATGATATAATTTAATGTCATATTATAGATTAACACATTTATGGATTAATGTATTTAATTTTTATGTTATTTTTACTATAGTCAGTACACAATGGTTGTGGCTTATTCACGTGGTATGAGGAGTCGAATATTGTTTTAGCAACAAATGTGAAGGAAGATGAAACAAAAATTGAGTATAAAGATAGAGAGATTGAGGAAATTTGGACTAACATTGTACACCTATGTAAGAATTTGAAAGAAAAATTAGATCTAAAAAGAGATGAATAGAATTGTATGTTATTCAAAATTTAGGTACAATGAATTGTGTTTGTAATTTAAAATACCAAACCAGATTATCTTTTACATGTATGTTTTTTATTTTATTTTATTATATGTGATATAAAATAGTAACTAAAATAATTGAACAGACTGTATTATGTGATTACAATGTTTGAAAAAGATAATATAGTCAATTTATCAATTTTCAGCATTAAGTAATAAATAGTCTTTTGTGATTACATCGCTTAATTTGAATCAGTTCAACACAATTCAGATCGTTAAACAGACAACAATTTCGGCACTTAAATTTAACGCTTATATAGTTTCAAAAATTACAATAATTCAACACTTATTTATTCAGTTTTAACAAATGGCACCTTAGACTGTTTGTTGTCTTCCCTTGGAGTCTAGGAGGGGCCAACCTGTCCCAAATGCAAATTTACCATAATGAGGTAAACTTCGAATGTGGTGGTATATTGTAGGCCGTCAATGGGTCAGTTTTTAAATGGACTGGACAGGCCCATTATGAACTGGATTTGGGTTGCCTTATTGGGCCCATTGTAAGAGACTTGGGCTCAGGCATGCATAGAAGCTAAATCTGGGGAAATTATATTACATGCTCTTAAAAGAAATTTGCAATATAGTCTATAATTAGGCCCACATACTTGTGGGTCAGGCATGGAAATGGATGATTTTTTTATATTTAGCCTATCCTTACAATTAGATAAGTATTGTTTTGGTAAGGATTTTTAGGCCCAATTAGAATTGGGCTGTTTATGACCGATCTGGATAACAGCCCTACTATATGTAATTTGTCGTGAATCATATTTTGATAAGTCCCTTGTACTATTTACTCCTTGTTACTTGTTAAAGGCTTTTTTCTTTTTTAGCTACAATTTCTTGTTTCCTAAGAAGAAATTATGATTTTACCTTTGTTTCCTACACTTAATCCCATATTTCTAGCTACACTTGAATCGCTAAGAATAATGTGCCTTTCGATGATCTATAAAACATAAAATCAAAACAATAAGAACATTCTTTTGAATTAATCTTGGACCGAACGTCCACGGATGTGAAATTCTATAAACTCTAAAGAAAATATTGTAAAAGGACATTTTTTTTTTCAACGTTGGAATTCAAATTTGAATTTGGGATTTCTCGTCCATTTTCAAAGTCTTAAATCTTAAAAAAAAAAAAAAAGTTTTTAATTTTATTAAAATGATCTAAATCGATAAGTCTAGAATGCTGAGGTGTCATGTGGAGTAGCAGCCCATGTGGCCCAAATAAGGATCTTTGTCCAAGCTTTACATGGTCCTTGGGCCCATGCATGGTTTTCAACTATTTTGGTGCTTTCCATTAAGTTTCCGGGCCTCAGTGCGCCCACCACTTCGATTTCAATGGAACCATTGTGCTACTTACTATAAAAAAAAAAAAAAAATACTATACGTCAACCTTAGTGGACAATATTCGATATTCATGTTTGTAAATCTCGAGGCTCATATTAATAACTATTGATTCACATCAAGTGAGTCAAAAAAATGCATTAAAGATTTTAAAATTTAGGATTTATTACTTATTAGTAATTAATAGGTGAAGACGGGTTTTGAACTCAGGTCATGGTATTTTTCTATAAAATAACATTAAATAAACTACATCTCGACCGAGTTTATGACTCTCATTGTAATTTTTCTAATTGACCATTAATGGGTTTGCTAAATCGAGTTGACTCAGCCAAAGTTTGAGTGAACTTGATAAGTTTTAGAACATAGGATTCTATCAAGGTGAGCACTTAAACCATCAAGCTAATATTTCAAGCTCCCTTAAGTTGACTAAAGAAAGACTAGTGTCAACAAAAGTCAATAAAATAAAAAAATCAAACACCAAAGAAAAAAGTCAATTTAAGTATGATTCAACATTGGAAGCAACATTGGTAAAGTACATCCAAATCTAAAAATGGGTGAGAATATTCTTAGAATAAACTCATGCACTCACCACTATTTACCTCTTTTTGGGTCCAAATTAATTCAAGTGAGTAGGGTTAGACCCCCCTAGCCCATCTATAAGTTATTGAGATTTGTGGCCTAATCTGAAACTCCATTATCATATGAGAGGACCCAATCGAACTAGGTTTGCTTGAAAGTGACCTTCAATGGCAAACATATTGATCACCTAAGTGAGTGGAACTTTAGCTAGTTTTGCCTTGTTCACAGTGAATTTGATCTAACTATATCTAAAAGAATCAAATTCATGCTTTTTTTATTTTAGTTTTTTTATACTTAAATTCAATTTTTATTTTTATTTTTTATGTCTAAGTTAATCTGCTAGTCTTTGAATCTTGTATATATATATATACATTATTTATGGCAACTAATGTTATAATCTCAAGCGAACCCGTACATTATATACTTAAATGGTCTTGTCGATATATTGTATGTTAGCAAATTCCAATACTATGTTTTTTTTATAAAAATAATTAATAGATTAATTTTTCTCTAATTAATCAAATGAAGAGATTTATTATTATTTATAATGATAGTTTCTCAAATATCAACAATTTTTATAAATAAAAAAAATAATAATAATTCTTACAATTTGCATAAGAAATAAATTGTATTTTAATTAATTTTACGGTCGAAAACATTACTGGAAGTTGAACCACTTGTGAAATATGAAACGATTAGTCAACTCTAGTAGGATTGTGGATGGATCTTATCGTACCCAAAATCTGATCTATTCCAATCCAATCAAATATGGATTCAATTTGACAATCTATCAAATTGATTTAAGACCAACCGTGTCCTCATCTTATAGGGTCTTAATTCGATAAAATATGAGAGACTATTAGTATATAAAATTTTATTTCATTAAAATATATGATTTTTTTAAAATATATTTTGTATATGAAAGTGAATTTAATTCAAATCAAACCTAATCTAATTGTTATCAGATTGATTTTGGATTGTATTTTTGATTTTCGATAAAAAAAAATCCTAATTTGAAAAGTGTTTTTTGTATGAATTGCCTGGAGTGATTTCAACCTTGAAACTCATATTGTACTTCTTGACGTGAAAGTGAATAGAAACCATAGATACTTTTTCACTCGTTGATAAGAGGTTCCTATTTGAGCTCACGTGAGCATTTTTGTATGGGATCCAATCGGAGCGATCCTACATTAACCCGATCCGAACCCAATAATATCCATTGACAACCCTTGGTGGACCATTGTAAGGTCACAACCATACGAGGCGTACAGTCAAATACTTATGCCACTCAAGTGGGACCCACAGAAGAAGTACTGATTGAATCTGGTCCGCAAATTTATTATCAAAGAAGGATTTACGTGATGTCCGACCACGTGTACCTACTAAATGTAGCTGTTGAAAGCGTTTGCCACTCGCCGCATACAGAAAAGAAAGAATTTATTCCATTATTTATCATTAAAAAGGTCAAAGAAATTCTTTGGTTGCTAATGTATGTCGGCACAATTTATCATCTCGCAATCAGATAATTTAACACGGTAATTACAGGGTGTTTTTTGTAAGAAAAAAGAAGAAGAAGAGAACATCAATTGTCACACCAACTTTTACTAACACCACCTAAAGATGTGTGATGAATTTTGGTGATTTACATTTGAATTGGGGTGTTGTAGCAAAAGTTGGCCTGGGAATAAAATCTCTCAAAAAACATGGTGTTTCTTTGGAGATTTTTCTGAAAATTTGTACAACTTTTGCAAAAATCCCGATTCCGATCACTAGTCAATTTAATTCCCAAAATGTGTTTTTTGAGTGAGATCATTCGCGATCTCACTGATAAAAATGACGATCTCTACGTTCTCGCTTGTAAAAATAAGATTTGAGAATTAAAATAAATAGTGTACTAGACTCAAAATTTTGTCATATTCAACAGTTGAAATAGTAATTTACCCTTTTCTTTGAAGCCATAAGAAGGCTAAAAAGGGTAAAATAACAAAACAAAAACTAATTTTTAAATTAATTAATTAATTAATATTTCTTAAAATATAATATTTTTTATAATTGTCAAAAAGTAGGGAACACCGTTACATGAAAACAACAGTTCAACCAATTTTTTACAAAATTTTAATTACCATTGAAACAAAATACTTTACATGAAAAATGATCATTAAATCCTCTTTTTTCACTTGATTAGAAGAAAAAATAGGGGAAAAAAAAAAATCCATTTATCACTATCTTTTAGTCGAAAAACTCCCATCCATGTGTAGTTTTCGATCCCTCAACCAATTTTGTGTGTCAATTTGTATTTTATTTGTTTATTAATATTTAATAATTATAGAGTAGATTAACTAATACATGATCAACCATGAAATCTTATTTTGCATAGATCTCAAACATTTAAATCAATAATTTTATATAAAAATACTAAATACGATAGAATAAATACAAATTTTTTGACTTAGAACATTGCAAATCTGGTCTAAAACATGAATCGTAGAGGTCTAAGGTGTCACTTGGACTAATGTTGCCTTCCATGTGATCCAAATGAAAACCTCGGTCTAGGCTCTACACGGTCCTTTGCTCTATGCAACCTTTTTCTCTCTATATATACAGAGGTGATGCCAAGATTTTTTAGTAGTGGGGGCAAACTATGATTAGTTGTATAGTTGAAGGGGTGGTGGGGGAATTGGAGGGAGGTGAGGGTGTGGGGGCAAATGGGGAGGGAGGTGAGGACGTGGGGACAAATGGGACATGTAATTAGTTGAAAATATAGGGGTGTCTCAAAGTTCTACGCAAGTACAGTGGTTTAGATCTCAACGTGAAAGTGGGTCCAATGAGTTTTGAACCTACGTCGTAGGATCAACTCTCCGCACGCCTTTTCCAACTTTCCTAAGTTGGCACCTTCTCCAAGTTATAAAACAATGGGTGGGAAGTATTTGGTTGTAATTTTGTTGGTCTGAAGTGAGGCCAAAATGTTTTCCCACTTTGAATTTTGCAGGGCCATCACAGATTTTACTTGTTTTTATGTTATTATACCTAAAAATAATATAGATGAGAAAAAAAAAAAGTAATTAACAGTTGTTTATCAATTCAAATAGCCGATGGGCCGAACGTTGGATTGATCATTGGAGAAAATTTGTGAAAAAGAGTATGAATTTGTTGTTAAGGAATTTTTGTGCTAAGTTGATGAATCAATGGCATGATGTCACGTGTAATAAAAAATTACTAAAAAACCAAACACATTTGATTTAATAAGTATTAATTTATTTATTATATTTTTAATAAATTTTCAACTATAAACAAATTTGATTTAATATAAGAAATGATTTTAGTAACAATGAAATAAGGAAACAAGTTACCTCAATTGATCCTAAATTTTTTGGATAAGGATTTCATGATGAGGATATAATTTTTTCACATCCAAACATGCTCATAAATAAGTTTGGATTCCATATGGTTATGATCAAGTGATTTTCTAAATGAATTAAATTTAATGGTGGATCCCCATATTGACCCATATAATCGGTGCCCGTGATTAGCATATAATATAAAACCTGTTATTTCTAGCTTATTTGGAATAAGGATAGAGGGAAATATCTTTTTGGGCACAAATCAATAATATTGGGGCCATCTTCGCCAAGATTCCTCGCAGTATATGGTGTGTACATTCTCATAGACACCAAGATCTGATTAGATACAAAATAGATTCGCTATGAATTTGGGTCGGGATTTAGAATTTGGGACTTTCAATTGATTTGTAACATTTGTAAGGGCATTCTCAAAATTTTGATACTTACAACGACTGATCCAAAAAATTGATTTTTCGATATTGAAATGGATCGGATCTAGAACAATACAACATAGATTGATTGAATGGACTAGATCTAGCTATTGCCATTTAAATCAATTAGGGTTTTTTGGTTAATTACTTACAGACCTTCGTGCAATTTTGATGCACCAGATTATCTCTCCAATTTCGATGGATCCAATGGTACTAATACATGGAAAATGAAAATAATTAGCACTACTAGACTGTTGTTCCTAGTTCCAAATCATTAGATGGCCATCAAAATTCATGGTCTATGTAGCTCAAGTAGATTTCTATCCAATGGTTTGGATGGGGCATAACATGGGTCGAACCCAGGTCAAATCCAAGTATATCCATATTCAGATCCAAATAAAAATTTGGATCTCACATAGATATCTGGATATGACTTGGATCTTACTAAGAATATATTCGAACCCATTAGGTTTTTCTATTGGGTCTAGTAGGGTTGAATTGCATTTCACTTAGAAAGATCCCTGGATTTGAATTAGTTGGGTCCAGGGACATTAAACCATATTCGACCTTCAGGTCCACTCTAAGGATTCAAACTCGCTAAATTTGGTTTTTTAATCACTCAGATTTCAGGTCAAGTCTGGCTCTTTTTATGTCGTAAGTCTTTATCTTTGGACATCTTAAATATGCCCTTTAACTAGGGTTGCAACTTGGGCTGGTTGGACCGGATTGGGGACCAACCTGCACCCAACCTAAATTTGACAAACACCAACCCACGCCCTTGCCCAACCTGACCCGACCTCGGGCATGAAATGCTCAACCTGAACCCTACCCAAGCCGGGTTAATACATCCCTTATTAATACTAATTAATTTAGTACTAGTAAGGGTTTATATAAAGATAAGCGGTATGTAAAAAAACTTAAAATTTATAATTATTTTTCTTTAAAATGAGTTTTAAAAGTTTCAATACATAAAAGTATAGATTTTTATTTTTTATTTTTAAAAAGAATAATAATAAGATTAACTAAAATAATTATTTTTATTAATAATCACAGTTTTGAAGAAAAGAAAAATATTTAAACTTGTAATATAATTATTGGATGACAATATATAATTACACTTAAAGCAAAGCATTAATAACAAAGTAGATTTTATCTAATGACAATAATAACACATTAATTTTGATATATAGATAAACAAAAGCATACATATTGAAATATGAATTATGGTTGTGAAAGAAACCAAGATAAGAAATATTTTTAAATTATAATAATTTTAAGTTCGGGTTCGGACAAATTGGATAAGTCGATACCTATGTCTGTGCTTAACTTGATTTGAGTCGGAAATTTGTTTTTGTTAGCAGAACCAAAGCTAACTATGACCAGATATGACCTAAGGTCGGGGTTCAACCCATTAGGTTCAGGTTTTGCCCACCCATGTTGTAGCCCTTCCTTTAATAATCATCCTAATCTTTGAAGATCTCTTAAGTTGACTTAAATAAGGCCTAATGATATTTTGACTTAAAAATTAAAATAGGCATGAGTGCTCAAAACAAAAAAAAAAAAAAAAAAAAAAATCAATTTGGTATGACAAAACAATGGAAGCAATTAGAAGAGGAAACTGCACCACATTTTAAAAAGAGAGATTAGCACATATCTTGGAGTGGCATTGGCAAAAGTTGGTGTGGCAGCAAAAGCTCTCTTTAAACAATATAAATGAGAATATACCTTTTGGGATTGATGAGAATATTCCCGCGCACTCAAAGCTCTTGCCTTTTTGGTTCCAAATTAATTCAAAGATATATGGGTAGACCACTTGTTGGACCATTAAATTATTGAAACATACTCATTTCAAAGAACTGGAGCTACTTTTAACTTGGATTTTGCTTTGTGGATTTGTTCATCATTTTGGGTGATATTTTTCCTTGCTCGTGTTCCCTTACATCTGTGATGGAAATCTCTAGGAGGGTGCGTTTTCGTCATTTGATCCGCCTATCTTGTTGATAGAATGTTCAGAGACCATCTCCTTCAGCTTAGACTAGTTCTACACTTCACTCCAATGAACAATCTTCTTCTTTTGTGAGAGTTGGACACTGGTATAGTATCTACAAAAGATATTCTAACAATCAAACTGAATGAGAAAAATGGAGATAAGAAAGAAGAGGAGAACAATTATAGAACAAATATTGGTTAACAACGTAGCAAGGCAAAGTTGCCCTTCTTGGTAGACTTTTGGCTATTCTCTTTGATCGAAGTGGTGGTAGATGAATCGAGCTTCGTTGTTGGATCATCGAATGGGTTAGATTTTTCGTCGACAACAATAACACAAATATCAAGGTGACATGATGGGTTGTGCAAAAATATGACCTCCATAGCCCAAATGTTAGCACTTTCATCTTGATCAACATCTCCTTCATTTTTTTCTTGCACTATCTTGTATCACAAGAAGAAATGATGTTATGCATTTGGTACAACTTGCAAACAGACTACTCATATATCGAGTACTAACCCGTTGGGTGGTCCTTTAAATTATCATTCGTGAATCTTGAGGATGACCTTACAATGGTCTAGATCTATGTTACTTGATTTGCTAATGTAGAAGCAGATGGAAAATTGGTACAAATTGAAACAGTTCGAGGTATGGTTTGTTCAAAATAGCAAATCTAACAAATCCCCTTCTTCTGGTGAATTTTAGATACGATCTTATGATTCGGTCAATATTAGCTAGAGATATATACCTTTGTTGTCAAACTTACAATACACCCTCATTGACTAGAGTCTTCTTCTATGAGATTAACATAAATAATTTAAATATCTGTCACGAACTACTTTTACAAATCGGATTCATTCAAGAGTGATGGATCACGAACCCAAATTTGAACTGTGCGAACCAATCAACCAGATAACATAGGTCTAGATCATTGGACAATTTAAATATGCATATCTAATGGGCACTCTAAATACAATCCTAATCCACAAAGCGGTTTTAAGTTGACTGAAGCAAGACTTGGGTGCTCAAAACACACAAGAAAATAAAGTCAATTTAAGAATGATTCAAACTTGGCAGCAACAAAAGTAATGTCCATATACAACATTATTCTTTTAAAAATGGATGAGAATATTCATAGAATATGCCCATCCATTCACCTTAATACATCTTTTGTCCTAAATTATAAATTAATAAATAATAATTTCCTAAAGTAGGTTCAGACCATGGTAACCAGAAAATTATGGACATGTGACTTCAATGTGGACCTCCATTCAGACAACTTAAGTGATCAGTTGAACTTGAATTAGTTTTGTCTAATTCACACCTAATTATAGATAAAATATAGTAAGTTGGATACGCAAATGCACGTGGTACAAACATTATAACACTTGTTCAAACAATTTTTTCAGTTCGGCTCTTGTAAAATCAGAAAAAAAAAAAAAAAAAAACAAGAGAGTTTCTATTGGCACCCCAACTTTTACTTATTCTCAATCATTCACTGTTTTTTACTCCTTTAATTGGGGCGTAATAAGTAAAAGTTGGAGTGCCAATAGTAACTCTCTCTTTTAATTTCAAATTTTCAACAAATTAATTTTGCTTATTTCAATAAAATATTGAAGATTATGGGTATATATTTTTCATTTTTACAAATTAATTAACATGGTCATATGAGTAGTGTGTTTGCAATTTATTTTGACCAACAATACCTTAATAATTAGTTAGATTAAGTGTATTGTGGAGTAATTTTTATTTTAGAAAGAAAATTTTGATGTTAACATACTTTACTATGCAGTCTCTCATTATAATAGGTCTAGAATGTGGCATGTGCAAATGCACGGATATTAAAAGGGTTTATTTGTAGTTTAAAATATTGATTAAAGGGTTTTTGACGATTACATAATAAAATAAATATTTTTATAATTTTTAAAATTAACCAACATGATTGTAGGGTCATAGGTTGCAATTTTTTTTATCTTTTATCAAAATGACCCTCATCATATTAAAGTTAAATGTAAGGTGGGGGCATTATAGAGTTCAAAATTTTGGTCACTACCTTCTCACATTACAATAGTAAAGATACATACATTATTTGTGGATTCTCAAGATTAGAACTTTGAAGAACAATCAAAAGTAAGGTCGATTTGGTTATCACTTCAAGGTACGATGTACATCATTGTTTTTAAGACAATATCAACATCTTTTCAAAGTTTGAATCCCGATGGTTCGGAGCCCACCTTCAACTATCTTCTTGAGGTCTTGGAGTTCTCCTTCGACGTCTGGACCTAACTTCTGGACTTCATTAATGGACCTTTTTGTGGCTGTGTAACCAACATTTGGTTTTTAAATTTTAGGTCCTTATTTGTTCCTTCTGAGATAAAAATTCAATCTTTTCGTTACGATAATGTTTACATGCTAAATGCAAAGTGCAAATAATAATTAAGCATCCAAAGACCTAGCCTATTAGTTCTCAATGGTCTCTGTTTTCGTATAGATGCGACCTCTCCAAATTTATGACCAAGCTTTCCTTTAGTAATCTTACAACGAACATGAGTTTTTTCATTGTAAATTATATGAAGAAATTAATCAATGAATTTCAGCGACATAGAAGATCTATGAGACCAAATTTTCCTACTATTAATCAACCCATGAAAAGCAAACTTTAGTCTCCTAAACAACTAACGAAAGAGGGTAGACAATTATATATAAGCTTGACGACACTTTTCTTCTTTAGAGAAGGCAGAATAGATGTGGTTTGACACCAAAATTTGAATTTCAGAAATACCCCCAACCTAATAATTAAACTTAATATAATCACGGTCATTTTGGTAAAAAATCAAGAAAATTGCATTTGCACGTCCATAAAATTAGGTTGGTAAGTTTTTAAAATTGCATGAATATCCATTTTACTATGTAATCTTCAAAACTAATCTTTAATTAATATTTTAAATTCCAAAAATTCCAAATAAGACCCTTTAGATAAATGTGTGTTTGCACATGCCACCTTCTTGTCCTATATAATGTGGGACTATTTTTTAGAATAATGATGAAGTGACCTCAGGATTGTACCTCATAGTGTTGGAATTTAGATCTTGTAATGCGTGAGATGTGGTTAGGGATGTACATTTAGGTAAACTCGAACCAGATTGAACTGAATTTTCGAGTTCGATCTGGTTATGACTAAAAACCAAGACTGATCGAAAAATCTCGGGTTCGGGTTCAAATATCAAAGGTCAAAATTGAACCTAGGCCAAACCAATACTTTTGGGTATTTTATAGGTTTGGGTTCGGTCCTAGTTTGAGTAGAACCAAATCTCAAAGGTTTGTATTAAAATATTTTTAAATAAAATGATATTAAGGGGAATCAAACATTGGATGTGGCACACTCACCGCGTCTTACCAACTCGCCATGTACTTGTTTGTGTTAAAATTACTAAAAATATACATAATATAATAAATTGATTTTTGGTCTGGGTTTCGCTCCGATTTTGGAGGGGCAAACCCAGACTCGAATCGATATTTATCAGTTTCAATTTGATCTTAACCTGAACATGTTTGGTTCCTTTTTTCGGTCCATTTTTTGGTCCAGATTTCGAGTAAAATGTACATCCCTAAACATGGTCGTTATACTCAAGAATCTCACAAGAATTTCCTAAGAAGAAAATAGATCATCTCATATTTATTCGTATTAGAGGAGTTCCAACGTATTCCAAGAGGTATAAATATTGGGATTCTATAGCATTAATGGGTGTCAACCCATTGACCGACTATTGCTTCTCTATGGCCTTGAAACTGAATGGCATAATCTCTTCGTGTAGAGTCCCCCAATTCATGTCTCTCTTTAAACAAGGTAACTTATAGAATTAGTTATAACTATTATGTAATTATTCCATAAGTGTGGAGTAACTTAATAAGTTATTCCCACCCAACACAAAATCACTTTTTTATTCTTCTTGCCGGAAACTATCTCATCATTTTAAGTTGTACTATTATCATGAACCAACAAATTCTACTTGGTGCAGATTAAGAAATAATATGTTTCAATTTTTTGAATTGATGTACAATCTTGAGGTCACTCCTCTTGAGTGCAAATCAATTTTTTTAAAAAAATAAATCAAGTACATAATTAAATGAGAAGTTAAGTTGAATCCAAATTAAATATTAGGAGAAAAAAATATATAAAAAATTAAAAGGACTTGTCAGTTTGTATAAACAAATTAAGATCAAGGTTTCACGTTGAACGGGATGTCCTTAAGACAGATTTCGCTCCTATTCTTTTGTCAACAGTTCGTAGACGTTTGTCTCTCAGGATACAATGATTTATAACAGAGAAAGTAGCACTCCGATCCCTGTTTATGGCGAATTCAAAAATATTTGGTACTCTCTTTTAATATATCTTTCACAAATAATAAATAATGAGAATAATTTAAGCATAATTGATTGAATGTTTTTAAATTCAAGAATCTCACAATATTTACTTGAAAATAAATCAAAAGTGAAGTACTCTTTATCTTCTTGGATTAACTTCAATAAATAAATAATGAGGAATTTTCCTGATTTAAAGAGGTGTGATGAAAAAGTGTTAAAAAATAAGGTGCAATAGGCAAAATTCAACCAATGGCATAAAGGCATTGTTTGAAAAGGACGTTCGAAAGAAGAGGGTGGTGTGGCTAGAGTTAAAAGAAGTTATAACTTTGTAGAAAATTATCTCATGGTTGATAATGTAATCTATTAAGTTACTTCCATCCAATAAAAAATAAAAAACTTTGATTTTCTTATTCATTTTTATTTTTAATTTTTTTTACAAAAAAATTCAACAATTCCAACATGACTCATACTTTTAAGGCAAAAGATAAAATGTTTGAAGTTCAAGAGGGATTTTTAAATCTTTATTTCCCACCCAAATTTAGTCAAAAAAAGAGGTAGGAATTCAAACTTTTTAGAAAATCAATATACAACAAAATAATTCACTTATTTGCTTCAAGAAAAAAAAAAAATTGCACTATTTCCCCCTCCTTAATTTTACAAATCAAAATAAAGTAAAAGTTCAATTTTGCCCGCATTTAGTCTACAAAATTATAATTTTCCTCCTATTTGCTTCTATTTGAAATAGGAAAAACTTGGTATCAACTGCTATGATATCATATGAAATAGGGCCCACTAAATTTTAAGGGGATCCTTTGGTGAATTCACACATAAATATTTCGTTTGATAATCTCGAGGTGATAGCTCAATGGCAATTTCAAATCCGATAAATGGTGAGAGTATATAGGTTGTGTATTTGATACCTAATATGAGTAATATTTCCTCAGGACCACCCACGAGGGTGTTCCCACACTTATTGGTACATGTGATGTGTGGGCATTGCACGTGCCAGAGGGAGGGTCTCATATGCCTTGATTTCGGCCCTAACTCATCTACCCTCCTAGTTAGACGAAAGTCCATACACCCCCATTATCAAAAACAAAAAAAAATCGTTTGATTATCTTTCAAGGTTGATTCTTAGTCATTAATTTGTTCATTTTTATTATTCAATTATAACGTAAAGATTTTATCTTTTTTAGAGATTTAACATGAGATGGTGTGAAAATCGATTAGTGGGCCAAAATTGCAAGAAAGTGTTGGGAGAGAACTTCAAACCTTCGATGTTTATAAAAACAGCAAATTTGCACATCAAATAGGGTCCCAGCGTTATTCTCTCGATACCATTCTTTTTTGTTCGTGTCATACCACACGTGTGGGTCCCATGAAGAATTTTTCCTTGAATCTCGTCCCGATATTGTTGCCAATGAGAGGTTCACGTAATCCGAGAACGTGTCTGCTACAGTTGTCAGTAGTACTCAGTAGCCATTAGGCGCAAAAATAAGGTTCGCCGTTCGCTAACTTATGTTGGAGCATTTATCATCTCGCGAGAACAATAACTACCATCTTAGAGCGCGAGAACACAAATTGAAATCAAATTGGCTGGAATTGAGATCAAATTGGAACCGATCCGGCATAGGCGAGTTCCTCTAAATAAGATGCAGAACCGAATCAACTTCAATTGAAATCAAATCAAACCCAAATCGAGCTAAAGTCCATTTGATTTGATTCATTTCGATGGATTGTCAATATTCTATAAATCGTAGGTAATATTTTTTTTAATAAAAAATAAACATATAATAAACATAAAATTTCATACAATAATCACTAACCTATTCATAAAAAATCATTAATTTATTTATAACAATCACTAATCTATATCCTAATTCTTAAAATAATTATTATATACATATTTATCTAATTATTACATAAGGATTCGGTTATCGATTTGATTTGATTCTATACAAATTAGATCCGAGAATCAAATCAAATTAATCGATTTTTCATTTTCGTAACTTAGAATTGAACTATAACTTGTTCTAAACCGAATCAAACCACTCCAAAACTATCTATTTGGTTTGATTCTCAATTTGAACCAAATCAAGTTGCACCCCTAATAGAAACTCCCTTGAAATACTAACAACTCAAAATAAACTTTACTTTATCAAGTTTGGTACTCAACAAACCTTAGAGTGGAACCATGCATTTTAAAAAGTTAAATAACAATAATACCCAAAAATTAATGAGATATATATAATCTCTCTTTCCAATATCAATTCTCTCTTCCAAAATTATGAATTACATAATTTTAAATTTTTTTTTTTTTTTTTTTTTTTAAATTTAAGTTTTACTAATTTATCTAGTGGGTTATGGTGATGGGTTGTCAATGTCGCCTCATGGATCCAGCTCATGGTTTTGAAAGAGAATGAATGTTGAGAAGAGATAAAGGATAGAAGAGATATTTGATTTAAAGTATTGTGAGTATTATTAATATTTAATCTTTTAAAATGACGTAGATTACACTCAAAGATTTGTTAAGTAACAAACTTGATAAAGTAAGATTTCTTTGAAGTTGTCAGATCTTCAAGGGAGTTTTTGTAATAAAAATACAAGATATTGGAGTTATAGTTTTTAGAGGAATCAATGATTGGTAGGCCTACATTTTATTTCTTATAACTTCACACTAATATTCATGTTGAGTGATGAGTCCTTGTGAACAAATTGATAACGATTAGATTTGACTTGGAACAAATTTTGTATACAATTTACATACCTTCTCACATTTGATCAGATTGGAATCCTACAGGATTGGGAACATAGTTGATCCAAAATCGATCCGACAAGTTTTCAAATTGGACGTTTATTAGAACCCAAATCCTCGATCATGATTCAAAGTTATTAGGTCAAAACAGATTGGAATTTGGGTCTATTTCGAGGTTTTTTTTTTTTTTTTTTCCATGTTGGGTGGCCTCTAAGCCAATTATGCATTTGTTGTGTTCATAAACACAAAAAGTTTGATGTTCCCCTCTTAAAAATACAAATCATAATAAAAAAATGATGAAATATAGTGTCTATATTTATTTCATATATAATTCTACCAAAATATTTACTGCTAAAAAAATATTTCACAAGACACCATACGGTGGATGATATTAAGCATTTGTACGTGGTTATGGTTATAATAAATTCATGCCTCGGGTGACTTGGCGGTCTAGGCGATATGAGTAGCTCACACCAAACTCAGACTCTTCCTCGTTCAAGGATTCCCACTTAACATTCTTCATGAACCCCCTTTTTAGGTATCGAATCATCGAACACCAAATCGAATCAAATAGTTATCCTAAAAATTTCAATTTGGTTCATTTTTAATTTTAATTTTGACTTAATATGACAACAAAATTAAACAACATTTTTTTACCTTATCGAATTCTTGTTCCATGTTGAAATGTTGGATGTGCAAGTCAAAAGGGCACGACTTCAAGCAACCAACCATATGTTTTTTGCTTTGGCGGGCCACACATACCACCACCATGTACCGTGCAGGCATTTGAATATAACCTTATGGAAGGGTATATAGAGATTCGAAGTCAAGACTTGTGGAGCACACCCAGACCCTCCTTACCATCTCAACTAGCCCCCGATGGGTAAGCAACCAACCATATGATGGATCCTACAAATGAGATATTCAAGTCGATAGGATTATACAATTAAAATTATTAGATTTATTCTATTCTTCTGCAAGTCCATAATTTGTACAAATGTGTATTTCAAGAATAAGAGAAGCCAAATTTGATAAACCAAATTTGATTTAAATATTATAATTTTATTTATATTTGGTATACCAAATTTGATTTGATTGTAATCAGAATAGATTTGGATCCTGGTATTGAGATCTAATGAAAACATAATCCTTATCGGATCTATTATGAGTCAATCTAATCCTTATCAGATCTATTATGATCCATTGGCAACCCTAATGATTAAGAAATCTTCTAAATGAGATAAGTTTAATAGTAGGTTCTTGTTTTTACACATTTTATTGTGTTAGTAGTGGCTAATATGGAGGAAAAAATCTGAATGCCATCGATCTCTCCGATCCCTCCATAAACACTCAATCTTTTTATCAATCGATCACCTAAGAAAATACAGAACCAAAATCATATAAATAGAGAAGAATAAATCATTTATTTAGGGGGGTAACTCATAGAATAATGATTTTCGAACTAGAAAGGCTTCACTCGGTCAATACTCGGCTGACAAACCATAGATCTTTTTTCTTAGGATACACAATTGCACATATCCATAAAAGATTGTAGTTGTGTATCCTGAGGAAAAGATCTATGGTTCCATGTCCGTGCCACCTCAACTAAGTATTGACCGAGTGAAGACCTTCTTCTAGTAAGAAAATCAGCACTCTTAACTCAAATCTCCAATTTTTTTTTTCCCTGTACTACATGATAGTCCTTTTAAATAAATAAAAATTAAAAGTGCTGATTTTCTAACTCAACGAATAACTCAAAAACTCACTGACATATCGTAGATTTTTTCTCTCGAGATATACAACTACACATGTTTATGGGCATGTGTAGTTGTGTATTACGAGGGAGAAAATCTATGATTCTTACACATGTCACATCAGTGAGTTTTTGAGTTATTTTATTAGAGTTGAGTTAGAAAATCATTATACAAAAACTAAACTCTAAAAGAAACCTAATCCATCATCATTCAAATGAGGAAATTTTCAATAGTTAATTTATTTTCCTTTCTTAATTATATCATGTGTCATGATAAATAGATTAAATGTGAATCTTGATAGATGCACTTAAATTTTTCTCAAGATACATGTCAGATTTTATTTAGTATCTACACTAGATCCAATCCTAATATCGAGATACACACTTTTATATATATATATATGTCAGATGAAATATTATTTTAGAGAGCTTCTATTGCCACACCAACTTTTACAAAGAGCACCCCAAAATGTGTGTTAATTATTTGTTGATATATAATGAATTGGGATGATCTTAGTAAAAGCTGGTGTGGCATATATGATAAAGAAGACAATTATTTCCATCTTCTAAGTAAAGGACAAGATCTTTGGTGGGTCCAAATCAAATCAAAGCTTGTGGTCATTTTGTAAACATTTCATAGACACTAAGTGAACCCCACAATTTTTTACCAATAAAAAATTTGCAAGTTATGCTTTTATTAATCAATGATTTAAAATAAAAAGAATGGTGGGGCCAAGGACAACAAGATACAAAAGCAATGACTTTAGCAACTTTCGAACCTTCACATTCGAAGTGTTCCTTAGTTCCAAGTAAAAATATGAGTATAGATTTCATAATCCATGAGTTAGGTTTTAATCCAACTCCAGGTCTCTTTTATTAAAAGAATACAATAATTTAAGGGAAAATTATTTTATGGTCCTTGGTGTTAATTTTTCTTTTAATTAGTCCTTAACTTTTAGGGGTGGGCTAAATAATTCATTTAGTAAATTTTTTTTTTTCCTAATTAGTCCCTCTATCCTACTTTAGACATTTCTCACCTTCGAAATGTTGAAATTATCTAAACCATTCAAATTCATCATTTTCATCTAAAAAAATTGGATTTTCGATATCCCGATCGAGTTTTAAAGACTCCATTATGTGGAAAAGGAAGAAAAAAAAATCATTTTCAAGTATTTTTTTCAAGATGTATGTAAAAAATTGGGAATTTTTAATTCTTTTACTTCGTTTTTAGATAAAAATTGACCAAGAATGCTTCTTTTGGTTTGAAATCATCTACACAAATCCTTATATCAAGTTATAAGTTGATCTTTCCATGTATTTTAATTGGAAAAACTAGAAAAAAAACGAAAACAGGTGGGTTTTATAAAGTCGAAGTCAACAAATTTTATTTTTAAATTCAATATTTGTATTGTCGAGTTCGAAATTAAAAAAAAAAAATTATCAAGCTCATCAATAATTATTGTCGACCTCACTAGTTTTATTTATTGTCAAGCTCACCAATTTTAATTATCGATAATAATTATTGTTGAGTTTGACAATTTAAAAAAAATGACGAACTCAACGATAAAAATATTAAACTCAAAAGTAAAAATTGTCGAACTTGACATTATAAAACTCACTCATTTTGATTTTTGTTTTGAATTTTTTCAAACTAAAATACATAGAAAAATCGACTTAAAACTTGACATAACGATTTGTGTATAGGATTTCAAACCAAAAGAACCATCCTTGATTGATTTTCACCCAAAAGCGAAGTAAAAAAAATTGAAAAATCATATATTTTTTTTTACATATATCTTCAAAATACTTGAAAATGACTTTTTTTTTTCTTCTCAAATTCTTTTCATCAGAATGGATTCTCCAAAACTCAGTCGAGATGTTGAAAATTCAATTTTTTTTATATGAAAATGATGAGTTTGAATGGTTAGAGAAATTTCGACATTTCAAACGTGAGAAATGTCTAGAACGAGGTTTAGGGACTGATTAGAAAAGAATAATTTATTACATGGACTATTTAACTCATTCCTAAAAATCAAGGATTAATCGAAAAGAAAAGTTAGCACCAAGGACCATTAAATAATTTTTCTATAATTTAGTGGTTATTATCACTCCAAAATTTGAAAAAAAGACTACCTTGCATAACTTTTTAAGTGGTGACCTATATCTTGCTTTATTTTCACTTTTTATGATCTTTCCTTTCTGCCAATTTCTTCATCTTTGGTTACTAGAGTCAAAAAGAGTCGTTGAGAATTGCCTCTCTTTTCATCAATAGCTTCTGTTTTTCCCCTTTCCCATGGTTTCAAATCCTGTCCGAGTCATCTCTTGTTGTTTTTATTTTATTTTATTATTATTATGGGCAATCTCAATCTCGACTTGAACCCATGACCTCAAAGCTGTTTTGTAATGGGTCAAACAAACAAGCTATGGGTGTCTAAGCCCTTGTCTCAGTAATCTGGTAAAGTGACTCATCTCGCACATTGTCTCTTTTGACAATTTGGAGGATATTTTGAAAATCTGGTCAAAGTCAAATAGAATTTTTGTATTTGTTAATTAAATTAATTAATTAATTATTATTATTATTATTTATTTTCTAAATTAAAATATGATCTCGTGACTAAATATATTTTAACCTAACTTATCTTATAAAAAAAATTGAAATTATTTACATCTACATATATATTGTTAAGATCCACATACGCATAAAGCTACAACATATTTTGTCTTATATGAGCAAAAAAGTTCGAAATGGGCTGATTTTTTTGTCAGGATTATCTCTATGGTGAGGAGATCGTCCTCATCAAAAATCAACTCATTCTGAAACTTCTAACTCCATGTTTACAAGTTGATGAATTATGGACCGTCCATTTTTTGTAAACCACTTTTTGATGTGGTTAGAAGTTTTGAAATGAGCTGATTTTTTGCAAGAATGATCCCCTCATCATAGAGATCATTCTCAAAAAAAATCAGCCCATTCTGAACCTTTTTTACCATATAAGACAAAACACATTGTAGCTTTATGTGTCTACGGATCTCGACCCAAATATATATTAATAAATAGTTGCACACCAAGTTAAATGATTTATCTCGCTCAAGAAAACTCATCCATGACAACATGGTCTCCTCTATGAACAAGACAAGATGTGAAACATAGATTTGAAACCATGCTCTTTCCTTTTTTTTTTCTTTCACCTTAGTGGCTAAGGGCACAAGTGGTAGCAATTAGGGTTGTCAATGGATGGATTCTGGTTGGTGCTAGCTAGGCCCTAATATGAGTATCCGACCCTAAATAAGCGGGTTTTATTAAACAAGTCTTACACTCCTATTGGACTTAAGTTGACTATGCCCTAACTTGACCCTAGAATTTTAGTACATGGCCACTCTCTTTCCCATTGATGGATTTACAGTGAGGGCACTTACCCCTACAAGAATTTCAAAGTCTATGAATTAGTGAGTTATTACGATAGAGTTTAATGATGAATAAAAAAAAAATTATCACTATTGCCCTCACAAATTTTTTTTCCACTCTTAATTATCCCTACAATTATTATTATTATTATTTTTCGTTCTCAATTGTCCCCACAAAAACTTTTCTACTCTTGACTGCCCCCACATGAGTAAAATCTTGACAATGCCCCTACTTTTTCCTAAGATTTAAGTATACTTCAATTCTTTTATCACTTTCAAACATGAAGGCTCTTGAGTGGGCAATATTTTTTCCAATTATATTTTTTATTCTAGACATCCAACATTTCCTTGATCACATGCTTGGAGCACACCATTGATGAATCTATTACTTGTCAAACCATACAAAAGGGTTGTCTTTGAGTGATTTTAAGTGGTCCATGAAGAATTTGATTTGAAGGCTTTGAGGACATTCAAACAAATAGAGCTGGAATATGTCATCCACGTCATAAACAAACATTACTTTATTGCACCCTTTATGTGCCAACATACTAACAATATGTTTTTCCAAACAAATAAATGCCATTTTTTTCAATATAATAAATAATAAAATAATAAAAAGAGAAAGTCCAGAGTGGAGAAGAAGTATCAAAAGAGGTGCATAAATAAAAACAAGAGCTGGTACAAAGTATTAAATCAAATCAATATTTTTGTTACAAGACACTCCATATATTCAAAAGAAAAGTACAATATTGTTCTTAATCTTGCATTGTATACTTATGATTCATGAACAATACTATTAGAACATATTTTTTGTGATGCTCACAATGTAAAATACCTTAAAAATCAGGCAAGTAGAGCTACATTTATAATAATAATAATAACAATAAATAAATAACTATAATTAAACTGGATATGTATATTTATATCTACTAAAAGGTGGCATGTGCAAACCCACATGTATTTGAAGGATTTATTTGAAATTTAAAATATTAATTAAAGAGTGATTTTGAAGATCACATAGTAAAAATTGATATTGTTGTAATTTTGATAATTAACCAATGTGATTTTATGAGCGTGTGATTGCAATTTTCTTAATTTTTGAGTAAAATTGCCAATAATTATATTTAACTTGAAGGTTAATGGGGGGGTATTTCTGGAATCCAAATTATGGTGTTGAACCACTTCTACTCTGCCTTCTCTTATTATAATAGTAAAGACATTACTAAATGTAGTAGTGTTATTGTTTGTGAAACGTGATAGTATTGGTCAACAAGGAGTATTGTTCATCATTTAACATAGTGGAGACGCCGATCAATTTTTGTGTGTGCATCTTTTTTTTCTCTTTTAGTTCTCCATTGTTTTTGTTTTTGTTTCTCTTAACAAGTAGTGGGTCAGGTCAAGTCGGACTAGACACTGTTAAGCCTTAGTCCAATTTTGATTTGACAGGTCAAATTTTTTTTGAATCTCTCTCTACTTGCTACCTTTATTTTATTTTTATTTTTATATAACTTATGGCACCCCATGTGGATTAATCCCTATGGGGAATGCCTTGACCCCAGAAAAATTTCTCGATGTGCAACAGGGTAAATCAAGAGGCCTACTATTTTCGCTTAATCGGCTTAATTAACTCTCATAATAACAATTGGTGTAGTTAATGACCAGTCTCTATAAGACAATTGATGATATTGGTGACTAGTGATAATGAAAGTAACAATTGGTGTTGATATTTTTTTGTGGTGTTGGAATGTCTTTAAGTCTTTTCATTTTTTTTCTTCTCTCTTCTGGTCCTCAAATCTATTTTCTCCTCCTCTTTCGATACGCTTTCTCTTTCCTTTTACGTCAGTTTCTCCTCTTTATTCCCTTTGTCCTTTCTTACTTCATTCTCTCTCTATAGTGTTTGAAGACAATGTTGTTGCGAAAGTATAAAATTTTAAAATAAATTCGAATCGTACTAGAATAACATTGAAATTGACATCATTTCACACATTGATGTGTAGAGAACCACAAGATGCTTCTCACTCATATCTCGATGAAAATCATTTATGGTTATACCAATCCAAAAGTAGAATGATCACGTTGACTTAAGCTTTGGAATATTTTTTCATTGTTCAACAAAATATGTTATCTCACCATATTGATTTTTGAGAAAATTACTTAATGCATCCTAGGGTGATTTCTTTCTAAATCCTCCTAATTTTCCGTGGTAACTTGATGTTTTATTTAGTTAAAAAAAAATTCTTTCTTAATGCCCCTTACCCTTTCAATTGGTGAGAGAGGTGATTTAAATTCTCGAGATTGATTATTTGAATCATTGAGATCAAACTTTATTCCAATCATCACGATCATCTTTTACAATTGTCAAAATTAAAAGATTGTAAATTGTCAATCTCGACGTTTGAACTTGAATCGATGAGATCAACATTCAAATTGTCGAGATCGACCTTGTTACAATCGTCAATCTCAACATTTCAACATGAGTCAATGTGGTCAATAATTTGAATTTTGCTCACAAAGGATTTGAGTTTTTTGATCACAAAGGATTTGAGTTTGGTGTTTTATATATCTGGGTGATGGGGCATTAAGAAAGAAAGATTTTATTAATCGGTAAGATATCGCCCAAAACTTAGGGTGCATTTAGAAAAACATCCCTCGCTTACGGCCTATTATTTACTTTTCCCTTATTTTTTTATGCCTAGGTAGGACCCATTAAACATCATCAAACATAAAAAAAAGTCCCCATCCCCCTAAAAGTTTTTGTGCTTTATGGACGGTTAGATCTAGTTTCAATATAATATAATAGCCCCGTGACTTACTGGAATGGAGGGCCCACTTCCCTAAAATAACTAAACTGATTTGATGATCTCACCTTCAGTGGACTTGACTATTGCCCACTCATTGGAAGGAAAGAATCTCTCAATTGGTCTATTTTTCAGAGCACAACTCATATAAAAGCTGATGGCATCATTTCAACGGTCCTGATTGGATGTCCATTATTCCCATTTGGGAGAACTCATATAAACGCTGATGGCATCAATTCAACGGTCCCGATTGGATGTCCATCTACCCATTTGGGAGACAAAATTGTCCCACATAGTTTTTATTATTATTCCTTCTTAAGAACATGGTTTTTAAACTCTTCCGAAACTGAGATGTATCACCCGAGTTAATTCGGTATCGGAGTTGAAGGAGACCAACTCACAAAGTCATTTTTTGACTGAGATTTACAAGTCACAATTTAATTTATTGATTTGTCTCACGAGACGTCTCAAACGTATCGAAAAACTCGTCCGAGACGACTCGATATCGGAGCTGAACGAGACGAGACGAAATACCAAGTTTAAAAACCATGCTTAAGAAGGCCCAATCCATTTCTTCCTTATGGACCATAATTAAATACTCTAAAATGCCAGGTGGCACATTAATTAGTTCAGGGATGGAGGCAAGATTTTTCAATAGTAGGGGTAAATTATGTCTGATAAGATTCAAGAATATGAAGATGAGTGATTTTGAGAAAAATTCAAAATATATCAAATTCTAAGAAAGATAATGTAAATTTTTAAAAAATTTGTGGGGACAAGTGCCTCGACTGTAAATCCACTCCTGATTAGGTCCAATGTTGATATGTATAAGAAATTAGTCTGATTTATAAATTCTAATTGTTAGATTTGAAGGTTGTACATCATGCATTAGAAGCAAGGGCGGATTTAATGTGGGGGCACTTGCCCCCATAAGAATTTTCAAACCTTCTATAGAGTGTGCCCTCATAATTTGTTTTAAACTCTTAGTTGCCCCTACAAAAAAATTTCCATTGTTATGTTGCCCCCACACAAAATAATTACAATTTTTGTTGCCCTCCAAAAAAATTTCTACTTTTACGTTGCCCCCACATGAATAAAGTCCTGGCTCCGCCCCTGATTAGAAGCCCACTTTTTAACTTTGAGAACTCGTTTATGATAAAAATTATTGAAGTGAAAAAAATCACCAATCAAGATATATTTTGATTTGTGGGATTAGTATGGCCAAGATAGAGTACCATGTGGCATTTTGGTTCGTGTTATGATTGGGGCTGTAGAATTGGATTGGGTTAGGACCGATCCAAGAATGGATAATAATTATGCTGAGTTCACCACTTTTTATTTAATTATTGTCGAGTTCGACAATATTTTCATAAGAAAAAAATCGTCGAACTCGATAGTAATTAAATAAAAAGTGGTAAACTCGATGTTGTAATGTGAACCAGATTTTTCATTTTTCTAATTTTGATACTTGGTAAATCTTCTTGAAATACCAAAAAATGCATAAATTATGATTGTAAATCAAAAGTTATGATGTAATAATCAAAAAAATTCGAATCTCAACTTTTGTTCTTCATAATTTGTTTTAATCATTAAAATAAATAAAAAATACATATAGTTGTTCAAAATTAGAAAATATCATTCTCTATTCATCATGCATGATCAAAGATTGTCGAAAATGATCACAACTTAGAAAAGGGTAGCTTGGCTATTGCAAATACTTTATTCAAGTGAGATGAGGTCTTGGGATTTTTAAGAAAAGAAAAGTTTACTAAATGGACTATCAAGAGATCTGTAGACACCCCATTTTTGCACTCTCCTGATTAATCAACTCGTCAACCCGATCGCAAAGGTTCCCAATGATGGATGTTTATTCCAATGCTTCATTTTGTTACCAGATATGTTTCAGAAATCCGGATGAGGTATCTCGAACTGACAAAACTTAGAAACCACGCTACGCTAGGTAAATACGACCCCAGAAACATAGAAATCATCATCTTGCAAACCAAAAAGAAGCTTCACGATAAAAATCACTAAAAATGACCAAATTACCAAAATACCCCTAACATCAAAACAACCTTAGAGCCTACATTACGCTTAGGAAAACCCACTCAAACACATAAAACAACAAATCGAAACCAAGTAAACCACTTCGCCAATTTTCACAAAATTTGATAAAATTACGAACATACCCCTCATAAAGTTCACGACCATTTCATAAAAAAAAAACTTCATAAATGACAAAAACCAACATTCCCATTGAATTCCTTATGAAAAACTGATTCCAAAACATCTTGGAATATTGAAAAACGACTTAAAACGTAAAAAATCCTCTCCGAGGGCAAAATAATAATTTCACAATCTTAATAATTAAAAATTTCGAAATTAATAGATAAATCATTAAATAATGTAAAGTGAAACATTAATAAAATTAATTATAAAAATTTAAACCAAAAAATTTATCAATCAAGTTTTTAAGCAAAATTGTTGAGGGTTCGCAAGATATTTCTTTAAGGACCCCTCCATTTGGGAGTCCAAAGAATCAAAGATATAATAGAGGGGGGTTCTCCAAAAATTTAAAGTCAATCAAGCAAGACTAAAGTCAAGATATTAAAGTCAATCAAATAAGACCAAAGTCAAAATTAAAGTCAATTAAGTAAGACTAAAGTCAAGTATTAAAGTCAATCTCATAAGACTAAAGTCAAAACCCTAAATCAAAACCCTAATCTAAGCTAATCAAGTCAATCTCATAAGACTAAGGTCAAAACCCTAAATCAAAACCCTAAATGAAAACCCTAATCTAAACTAATCAAGTCAATCTCATAAGACTAAAGTCAAAACCCTAAAACCCTGAGACCAAAGTCAAAACCCTAATTAAAACTCTAAAAGAAACCCTAATCAAACCCTAATGCTTCTAAAAACTTTATAAATAGGAGCCTTCACACCCTATTTTCGTATCAAAGAAAAAACCCTAGAAAAAGTAGGTGAAGAAGCCTCCACAACCTCCCCAAAACCCTAATTTTGGAGCCCCAACTCCTTCCCTAACACCCCTACTCCGATTTTAGCCTAAAAAACACCTAGAAACCTTTCAAAAACACCCCAAAAATTCACAACAAATTCAAAGCATCCAGATTCAAGAAGGAGATACCTTGCCTCGGAGATCAGAAATCAGATCCGGAGACAGAACAAAGTAAGGAGTACGGTACAAGAAGCTGTTTTCACCAGATCTGAGGGAATAGTACTTTTACAGATCGAAGGTAAGGTTTTTCATTATTTTTTAATCTAGGTTTTGTCATTAGCGATGTAGTTATATTTAGAATAAGTAGAGACCGGCATTGGCCGGGCGGGGTTAGTGCCTAACACTTTCCAACCCCGTAACATGATCCCCGGATTCAGATTTTCTGTAGTAGATTAGTGTTTATCCATTTTAGAGTCAGTTTGGTTCCTAGACCACAATAACTAGGTGGCGACTCCCAAACCTCAAGGGTCAAAAGCGGATCCGCACACCCCGCGGATCAAGGGCGCTTTCAAGATCATCCAAAACTTAGGAATTATTTAGAAAAAAGTCCCTCTGTGAGGGTTCTTTAAGTAATGTTCCTTAATAATTAATACATAATGTACCAGATTTGATCCAGACTTAAATGACCATCCGGTGTGATCCGGATTAAGTCACAAATTTCTCATCAAATCGATGCCAATTTGGTTCGGGTTGTTTTGGTTTGTGGCAAAATTGAAATTGAATAGACATAGGTCGGCTCCACTAAATAATAACCAAAACCGAACCAAAATGCTCACATAAATGAACCAAACTAATCTAAGGTTGATTTGGTTCCATGGGTTGTCAATATCCTATAATTCTACTTGGAAACAACATGTTTTTAACAAAAATAGAAAATAAATCAATAATGAATGAGAAATTTTATATAATAAATCATTAATTGATCCATAAAAAAATATTATTCAGTTATCCATAACATAAAGTCTTTAATTTATTTGTTAAATAATCATTAAAAATGTAGTAAGTCATAATTAGTTCGGTTCTCGATTTGGTTTGATTTTGATCTATGTAAGAGTTGAACCCAAAATCAAACCAAATTGATCAGTTCTCCATTTTCTTAATCCAGAATCGAACGGCAACTTGTTCAAAACCGAATCAAACCAACCCAAAGTCATCAGTTTGATTCGGTTCTCGGTTTGAACCGGACCAAGTTGCACCTGTAATTGGTAGTGGTAGCGTTGCCAATGGGTTGATTCCAAAAGGAACTGGAATCATAATTGATAAATCTTATTGATTTCGGTTCCTATTTGTCTCCACTTTGATTCGGTCAAATTTGAATGATCATCAAGTGTGACCCAGATTGAGTCTAATAAATTTCTGGAATCAATACCAATTTGTTATCAATCCAACCCAATGCCTTGATCAGGGTAGGATTGTTAATGGGTCGGTTCCGGATTAGTTTCTAACGGATCTAGAACTAGAATTGTTAAAATTTATTGATTTCAATTTCTAGCAATCTCTTTTGACGATCAGGTCCTTTTTGGTATGCTGCATATCATTTGCAAATGCAAATAATATTCTAAAATCAATTTTAGTGGTGCTTAGTTACACAATGCAAATGATTTGCATTGTTAAAAAAAATTGCATGTATCACATAAATTCTTAAGAAATTTCAGCAAATGGTTTGCATTACAAAAAAATCAACCAATCAAAAAAAAAAAAAAGATTCGCAATAGATTTTTTAATGGTTACCAAGCAATAGTAAATCATTCATCGCAAACTATTTGCATTGCAAATCATTTTGCAAATGCAAATGATTTTTAGTGTACCAAGCAAGGCTTCAGTTCCTACTTGATAAGTCGGTTTGGTTTGGCTTAGTTTCTACTAATTGTCAATATTCTATAATTGTAAGTAATATTCTTTAATGAAACAATAAATATATAATAAACATAAAATTTCATACAATAATCATTAATCTATCTATAAAAACTCAATAGTTTACTCATAAAAGATCACTAATCTATGTCTTAACTCCTAAAATAATTCATAATAATTATTATATATATAGTCATGATAATCTAACTATCCCATGTGGCAAAGTCAATCGACTACCTGATGTGACAAGTTCGAAAACCGTTGATCTGTGCTTCTCGATATACACGGTTCCTTTAGAATACATTTTTATTTATTTATGGGAAGTCCAATTGTGTATACCTAAGAGCACAGATCAACTGTTTCTAAGCTTGTCACATCGAGATAATCGGTTGAGTTTGTCACGTGGGGTAGTCAGATTATCAAGATTGTTATATATATTCTTGGTTTGGTTCGGTTTTATACAAATTTGATCTGAGAACCAAATCAAATTGATCGATTCTCCATTTTTGCAATTCAGAACTGAATCACAACTTGTTCCAAACCGAACCGAACCAAATCACCCCAAAGCTATCGATTTGATTCGGTTCTCGGTTTGAACTGCATCAAGTAGCACCCCTAACTTTAGCATACATAATTTGGTGAAAAATCTGATCAGATGATCATAGCCATCCAATCAAAATACTATTTTAGACGTCTCTAATGGTTTGTTTCACATCCTTTACATGTGCTACCTACGTGTACGTCTATGTCGTTTACAAATCGTATTCACGGGGGGCATCCATCAACAATACTATAACCCTTAGGAAAACTCTAGTGTCTTATAACGCTGGACACTGCTCTGACCAACAAACCAATTTACCTGAGAAGAGTAATATAGATTTTCTATGATAATTCGATTGTGGAATCTTTAAGAAATCTCTTAACATCCGTACGTTCATTGGATCCACAGTGTCCAACGACGTTAGGCACTAGAATTTCCTAGCGTTTCTATAATTATGAGAATCCCAGATTTTTTTCGTGGACCCACTTAATAAATTGTAGTGCTGTCGTTTTATCGTCCTGATTTGGACGCACACACCCTCCACATTTTTGTTAATATTTGATATACCCCTGTGTTTTAAAACTGTTATGCAACCCCTTTACTTTAACTTTTTCTATGAACTAATGAAATGACTTAAATACCCTTATCTTCAAATAAGTAACCTAAACCTTTTATTTTACTTTCCAAAAAATCATATTCGACCCACTTATTATCATCTTGATTTAGATGAAACCCCCTCTAGGTTTTTGTCAATATTTGATATACTCATGTGTTTTAAAATTTATGATATGCCCCCTTGACTTTAGACTTCTCTATAAATGAATAAAATTACTAAAATACCTCCATCTTTAATGAGAAATCAATATCTTTTATTTATTTTTCCTTCTAAAACCAGTCATCTCAAACTTATTGGGAATTCTTTAAATACCCTGTAACCTAATATTCTATCTACTTCAAATTTCAAGAATAAGTTAGAAATTTCGTATAGAAAAAAAAATCAGAAGTTTTATACAAGGGATTTGGTTAAAGCTTGAAAGAAAGGGCCTTTATGTCATTTTGCATTAATCTACTGGAAAGACCAATGTAAAGGGGTATCTCAAATATTGAATAAAATATGAAGGAGTATGTTTAAAGCCCCGTTTTTTTGAAACACAGTCAATCAATTTCTCATCACACGATTTAATGCCGATAAAATCCAAAGATGAATACTATTTGAACTCGGAACTTTAACCAACAAACTCTCTCTCAATATCTCAAAAGAATCGTGATAATCTATCGTGACAGATTCGGGAACTGTAGATCTTCTCTCCTCGGGATACACACTTACGGTTACCCTACAACGTGAAAAGTAAATTTATTTGGTGAGTATTCCACGTAGGAAAGTCCGATTATTACGACTCTAACTCTAAAAAAAACTCTATAAATTTGAAACACACGTAATGGTTTCTGCAACTGTTTTGGTGGTGGTGGTGTTTTGCAAAGATGGTTGGTGGAAACTCAAACAGAGTTGATGTTTCAGATCATGAAACCACTCTTAGAATCTCAACAGAGACAATGGAGATTCACAAGGTCTGCTTACCACCAAATAAAACTACTTTTCAATCACTCAAACACACAACTTCTGAGATTTTCTTCCCAGATGATCCTCTTCACAGATTCAAGAACCAAACTTTCTTCAAAAAACTTGTTTTGGGTCTCCAATATGTCTTCCCTATATTTCAATGGGGTCCTAATTATAGTCTCAATCTTCTTAAATCTGATGTTATCTCTGGTCTCACCATTGCAAGCTTGGCAATCCCACAGGTTAGTGAGTGAGACAGACAACTCATGTTGTTTGTATTTTCTTTATTTATTTATTTTGGTTGTGTTTTAAATGAAGTTATACTTTCTTTTTTTGGACTTATTTGAGTCTGGGTTTTGTAAAAGAATGATTTTTTTTTTCTTGCCTTACTTGATTTTTAAAACAAGTATAGATTTTCTGAATTGGGTTTTCTAAATTGAACTTAAATTTCTTATTTTAAATGAATTAATAAAAAGCTGTTCTTTAGGGTTTTTTTTTTTTTTTAACTATATTTTCTGGGTGAACAAACGGCAATCCAAACAGAGCAGGATGATCTTATTTGGGTTTCCATTAAAAAAAAAAAAAATTAAACTCTATTTTGGATCCAAAGAAATGTATTATGTGAGAATTTTCAAGGAAAAAAAATGCTTCCGCACAAAATGATCATAATAGGTATATAGAATTAAAAAATGCTTTTGAGGGAGTGGTAATCTGATTTTGTTTCTTACTTTTGTAGGGAATTAGCTATGCAAAGCTTGCAAGTTTGCCTCCTTTAATTGGACTATGTGAGTAGTACATATTCTTTTTTACATTCAATGTCGAATTCAATCGTTGATTGATGGAGAACTCTGTTGGCTTTATAAATCTTTGAAAACTTTCTTGATGTTTTTTTTTTTTTTTTTTTCTGAAGATTCAAGTTTTGTTCCACCATTGTTGTATGCTATTCTTGGGAGTTCTAGACATCTTGCAGTCGGTCCTGTCTCGATAGCATCTCTAGTAATGGGTTCGATGCTCGAAGAGATGGTCTCTCCAACTACAGATCCAATTCTATATCTTAAATTGGCGTTCACTGCTACTTTCTTTGCTGGTGTGTTTCAAGCATCCTTGGGTCTACTTAGGTAAGAGCTTCAAATTTAATTAATTATTTTATTTTTTTTTCTAAAAAACCCATAAATTATTTTTCCTAGTTTGGTGATTTCAACTTAATTTCAAAAAGAAGGATGTTTTGGATCAAACCCATTGAGTTTTCCTTCATTCAAGATTCTATTATTAGTATTGGGTAGGTGTCTGACATCTCTCCTTAACTTCTAACCTTAAAAGGAGTTATATGAGATTGTTATCAGTCTTGTACTTAAGAGAAAATGCAGCTTGGAGTGTCTCTAAGATTTCAATTCCTACAATGATACAAAAATCAATTTTATAAGTATTTCTTAGTAAAATTCCAAAAAAAAAAAAAAAAAAAAGATTAGATTATGGTAATTTTCGACTAATTCTTTAGTTAACATCTTTATCTATTTTAATTTATAAAGAAAAATTGGCCAGATTTTGAGAAGGTTGGCCAAATAAAAATACTTGGAAGGATTTTTTTAAAATTTTCTTTTGGTAATTGAATTGTATTATTTACAGGTTAGGGTTCATCATCGATTTCCTTTCGAAGGCGACCCTAATAGGTTTCATGGCGGGGGCAGCAATTATTGTTTCTCTTCAACAGCTGAAAGGGTTGCTTGGGATTGCCCATTTTACTACTAAGATGCAATTCATTCCTGTGATGTCCTCCGTTGTCAAACAATCAGATGAGGTAAGAAACAGAACATAAGACACTTAAATTCACACACACACACACCCCCCATAAGTTACCCATCTTGCTTTACTACTGTTTTGGTAAATTTCTTTTCTTGTAATATCCTTTCTTTTCCAGCAAATAGAAGAGTTGAAAAACTTAAAATACATGCACGCACATGCCCACATACACACATGTAACTTTGGATGATATATTTTTGACACACAACTAATGGGACCGACATGGAAATGAGTCAAAGGACAAGGATGATATCTTCAGCATGTACGGCTGTCAATGGATCGGATCATACCCGAAATGCAATCTGTTCTGATGTGATGACTTCGGGTTTAGATCAATGTTTTGGATTTTGATAAGGATCCAATCCAATATCTTATTGGATAGGATCTGAATCAATTATGTCCCGATTTAATAATATATTAGAAAGTCTATACATTACACTATATATTTTGTTGAGATATTTAAATTATAAAGTTTACGTTGGTTTTGTATATAAAATTGGGTTTATCTTGATCTGGACCCAATCCGATTGTTAATTGGACCAAATCTAGGTCTCAATATTGAGATCCGATAAAAACCCAATCCTACAAAGGTTCGATAAAGTCTCTGTTCCTATCCTTATTGGATCGATTTCTTCAACTTCATTAAAAAATGTATTTTTTAAAAAAAAAAAAAATCGAAGGGAATGACATCATCAGCATGAAGATCATTTTTTGCAATAATCAATTAATTCAGATAATTCTAATCTTATAAAAAATTTACTCAAAACTAATAATAACAAATTATTTATTTATTTCATCATTATATGTTGAAAACTCCATATTTGATGTGCAGTGGTCATGGAAAACTATTGTAATGGGCTTGAGTTTCCTTGCCTTTCTACTTACAACAAGACATATTGTAAGTTATTATTCTATTAGCCCATCTCATGAACTAATAAGTTTATCACTTATTTATTTTTGGAGAGCTTCTACTGCCACAGTAGCTTTTACTTAGAGAACCTCAATTAATATCACACTAACAAATAATTCACACACATCTTGAGGTGTCTAAGTAAAATTTGGTGTGGAAATAGAATCTCTTTTATTTTTACATTCAAGAGTATTTCCTCTATTTATTTAACATTTTTTTTTAAAATTTTTAAAAACTATTTTAGAGCATTAGGAAACCAAAGCTCTTCTGGATATCGGCAGCGGCTCCATTAACATCTGTAGTTGCATCAACACTTCTGGTTTTCATCCTCAAAGCTCATGTTCACAGCATTTCCACGGTAAGAATCAATTATCTGAGTAGATTTTCCTTAATATTTTATATTGTAACACTGAATTAAAAAAAAAAGATTAAGTATAATATGTGGTACAAATATTTAAAGATTTGCACCATTTCGGACTGCTTTGGTCAAGAAATTCAAATTTAAATTGAGACTAGAATCAAATATTGGCGTTGAAACATTGAATATTTCAGATTTCAATATAACCCATTGTTTAATTAATTTATTCTTTTGTTTAGGAAGTCTTTTTGGTGTATCTCTATATTAATATTTGGTGTGTTGTGTTTATTAATGCTAATTTTTAGTCCATATTGTTATGTAAAAACAGATTGGGCACTTAGAAAAAGGTCTGAACCCACCTTCAGCAAACATGCTATATTTTCATGGGCCTTTCTTGTCCCTAGCTATCAAAACAGGCCTTATAACTGGGATTCTTTCTCTCACTGTAAGTCATCTATTCTAAACCCATTTTTTTTATTTTGCTTCCTCTTAAAGTATCATATAATATTAATTACAATGGTAATTTTGTAAATATATTTTTATATTTACAAAATTACCATTGCAAAAGATCAACAAAAAAAAAAAAAAAAAACAACCTTTTTAAGGGTAATTTTGATTTTGATTAAAATAAATAAATGAATAAAAAATCCTGATTAGAAACAGTTTTAAGAAAATTAAATAAGTTGGGTTGTTAAGATCATCTAATTGGAGGTCTAGAAAATCCATTCCCATATATATATATATATATATATGGAAAATGGTTGAATGACACAAAGGTGACAAATGATGTGGTGGCACGCACATAACCATAGGTGCTTTTTTACTTGTATCTCGAGGAAAAGCATTTACGGTAATGTGCACGACACAACATCATTTTGTCACCATCGTGTCTCCGTTTGTGTCACCCCAGCACAACTCTATATATATATATATATATATATAGATGGGGGGGAAATTTGGAGTTTGTTGATATATATTTTGTTAATTTTGTAGGAAGGAATTGCAGTGGGAAGGACATTTGCTTCATTGAGAAATTATCAAGTTGATGGAAATAAAGAAATGACGGCAATTGGTGTGATGAATATGGTTGGTTCTTGCACATCATGCTATGTCACCTCAGGTGATCGATCCCACACACACACATCATGCTATTGCCACACCAACTTTTACTTGCAACACATCAAAATCATTAATTCTAATCTAATTTTATGTAATATAGGATCATTTTCTCGATCTGCCGTTAACTATAACGCTGGAGCACAGTCGGCTGTATCTAACATAGTATTGGCATCAACAGTGCTAGTAACTCTGCTGTTTTTGATGCCACTGTTTTATTATACTCCGAATTTCATCTTAGCGGCTATCATCATAACGGCCGTTATCGGACTAATAGACTTCAAAGCTGCAATTAAGTTGTGGAAGGTTGATAAGCTTGATTTCTTGGCTTGTTTATGTGCCTTCTTTGGTGTTCTCTTCATCTCTGTCCAGATTGGTCTCCTCATTGCTGTAAGTAACATATCTTCCTAATATTTTACACTCTCTTTTCTTTATGGATAAAATTTGATTTAAATTTTTTAGAAAATATATTTATATTTAAATAAAGAGTGATGATTTACACAAAAACATGGACTGAATCTGACATGTTGGGTGGAATAATATTGGTAGGTGGGAGTGTCAATATTCAAGATAATGATGCATGTAACAAGGCCAAATACGGTGGTTTTAGGGAATATTCCTGGGACTCAAATATTCCAAAATCTTAGCCGTTATGGGGAGGCATCTAGGGTTTCTTGTTTCCTTATACTTGGCATTGAATCCCCTATATATTTTGCAAATTGTACTTATCTTCAAGAAAGGTATTAATCTCTCTCACTCTCACACAATACTTTAGACATCAATTTTAAGTAAGAAATAAGGTGTACTAATCCAACAAGATACAACCTTGCATACATAGTATTCATGCATGGGTCAACGGTTGATTTTCATCCATCATGGGCTCGGAACCACCCATGATGGACCTATTTATAGGGCATGCAACAATAAAAGTTCCAATCCAAACCAATAAAACTGACTTGTGGTTCGGGTTGTCCATGGGTCAGTGTTATTTGACTCTTTTAGTTATCGGGTTGGGCTGATTAGGTCCAAGTCACATGAGTTTGGGTCTAGTCCCATCAGTGGCTTGGTCCAACCCAATAAATTATATTATAATTATATTTATGATATATCATAGAATTAGTTATAATTGATTGGACCAGAGTAGCCCAAAATAGAGCCCAATACAGTCGGGACAGTAAGAAAAATGATTGCCAGCTGGCATAGGAGTAGAACTATAACTTAACGCCTAAGAGTACAGGATCTACATTCTTTGCTCAATTAATTTTTTTTATTATAATTATTGCAGGATATTAAGATGGGTAAGAGAAGAGGAAGAAAGGGTACAAGCAAATAAGGAAAATCCAATAAAATGCGTCATTTTGGATCTGACAGGTAAATTAGTTACTCAATCCTATATTTCATTATGAACCCCACCCCACACACACACACACACTTACGTTTTTATTTATTTATTATAGGGTATTGGTGTAGCAATATAAACTTTCTTTATTTTAGAGAGCTTTTATTGACAAACCCAATTTTTTTTCCCTAAAACACACCAAACTATTGTGAACCCCCCATTTAATTTTGGGTGAGTCTCCATTTCATGCAATGAATATGAAGAGATTTCAAGTCTGGTACACTCTGCATTTTAATTCCCAAAACAAGTTTTTTCAGTGGATCCATCACTTTTATAATCAACAATCTTGTTGATGAATTCTTTGAGTATATAAGTGCCGATTCATTGGAAAATCATGTTTTGGGAATTAAAATAAAATGAACATTGTACTGGAACCGGAATTTTGTCATAAGTTGCGCACGTTTAGGGAAATCTCTCTTTAATTTCAAAAAAGGATTGGTGTGTTGTAAGTAAAAGCTGGTGTGCCAATAAAATCTCACTTATTTTATGAGGAAACCCCAAGTGTGTCAACCGTATGGCATAGATCACAGCCATTCCTTAAGATTACAACAGAAGGGATGGTTAAGATTGTTCTGGTTTGACCCATTGAGCTGACTCAAACCATTTTACATTTTTCAGCTGTAACAGCCATTGACACCAGTGGCCTTGAATCATTATTGGAACTTCGAAAGACACTCGAGAAACGATCACTTCTGGTAAGAGGAACAGAAACCACTTTGTGGTCACTTTTATTTTTTGGTTTGTTGAGTTTAGTCCCATATCGGACACATATTTATAAGCTTCTGGGCCTATCCACTCATTGCCAATTGGTTTTGAGTTGGACTCCTAAATATATCAGGGTTTATCATTCTAATGAGTTTAAACATTAATGTGTTTCTTTTGGTGTTTGTTTGTTGTAGCTTGTTTTGGTGAATCCAGTTGGAGAAGTAATGGAAAAGCTCCACCGTTCGAAAGTCTTGGAATCCATTGGGCTGAATGGGTTGTATTTAACAGTTGGAGAAGCCGTTGCAGATTTGTCATCGAAATTTAAGGCTCAGAATGACATTCCTTGATAGGGTCAGATTCCAGTTGATAAATAAGAAAGAAATAATAGGTTCTTGATGTTGTTGTTTTGGAAGTATGCGAAGGTTGCTCTTCTGAAGAGTTTTTGGGGAGAAGTCTTTATGTAACTAATAAACCCAAACATGTTATACAAACTAGCATGTGCACAGCTCTTATAAGAAAGAGGTTTTGAATATATGAATTGTGTGTTTGTGTGTTTTTGAGAGAGAGAGAGAGAGAGATACCCCAAATGATGATAAACCCATGTTCACAGCTCTCAAAATCATTGATTTTTCTCCAAAAGCTCAAGTTGTCTTTCAACTTGTAGGTTAAAAGTTTTTAACCCAGTCTTAAACATGAAGTTTCTCTCTCCTTCAATCTTCAAATCTCAAGAACAAGATAGGAATTGTGGAGAAGTTGACGAGGATAGATGTTTGGGGATAAAAAAATTCAAAAGGGTTCTTGGCAAGAGCTTGAAGAGGATGGATTGAAGATGAGGTCCAGGAGGTTAAAAGAAAACAATGATTTTGGGGAGAAGAAATCAATGGTTTTTATTAGAGGTTTAAGATGAGGGCATTTAGATCATTATAATTAGTCACACACAGGCAACCACTGTCAATGGGTTTGTCATCAGTTTGGAAACACAGGTGGAGTGGAGAGAGAGAAGGAAGTTTTTCCGAAGGATTTGGAAAAGAGAGATGCTTTATGCCTCAAAGACAGACTAAACAAAACACTTAGATTTCAGATCAACAACCTGTTTAAAATATGGATGCAAAATTATTAAACAGAAAGTCATATATAGATGATATTATAAAAGATCAAACAATTAAATTCCAACAATTGGGCACAATATGTCTATCGGTAGATAAAGAATACCAAAACCTTGTTGGTTTCATCCAGCTAAAAAGCTCACTCCCCTGACCTGGAAATATCAATTAAGATTTAGCTTTAATAAGATCCTCATTGACCTGAATCCCATGGACAATGAACAAAGTCTCTCTAAATACTATTTACCACTACAGCTCAGATTTCCCCATACAATTCATAAACTACTTATTTTTTGAGAAAGGCGTCATGCCGTGGTCCAGTCCTGAATTTGTTGTCGGTAAATGGAAAATAGAACGGACAATAGTAAATGAGGTTCAGGACCTTCATTCTCATCTCACTCACATTATCAAATTGGGTATCTCACAAGCTTTAACCAAAAACTCCTCCAAAGCAATGAACAAATCCTGATCACCTGTCTGCAATTTTTTTTGCCATAAATGCTCTTGCCCTTGCCTGTAGAGTTTTCTCTCTGTCAGTCAAACATCAAACATCTGCATGGAAGAAATCTCAAATAGTAAGTGTTCAAAAAATTGAATGTCATTTCAAACTTCTTTCTTTTTTATAAGCAAAGAAAATTTACTAAAGAAAAAAACAAGAATACAAAGTAGTCAAGGTGAACTGAAAGAAACAAAGTGGGACCAAAAAGCCCCGACAAAGACTGACTACAAAACAACCAAATTACAAACTTTATCTCATCTTACAAGGAAATCTTCAAAGAAAATCCCTTGACAAACTTTAAAGACTCCACAAAATCATCTTCACCCCAATAAAAGAGACGTCCCAATAGAGCCAAGACTCGAACAAGGAGCAAACCGTCTTTGGAAAACAGCCCACTAAACTGAACAAGCTACATCTCCTCCTTCCCCCACCCTGAAAGAAGAAATAGCTCTCCCTTTCTTCAAAGACAGCTCATAAAGAAGTGGGAATTTTTCCTAAATAGACACATCCCCACACCAACAATCCTTCTATAACCAAATCGTGTTCCCCCTCCTCACCGTAAATCTCACTCTCCTCCAAAAGATGGGCATCCCCTTAATAATTCCTTCCCAAACCCTATACCCAAAAAGGACCCTTAGCAGCCCCACTCTACCACTCAATCTCTTGTACCCCGAACTTGCTTGCTATAACCTTCCTCCACAACCCATCCTCCTCCTCACCGAAACCTCCACAACCACTTACCAAGGATTGCAAAATTCATCCACCCAAACTTCCTCAAACCAAGGCCACCCTGCTTCTTAGTCATTCATGTAGAGGTCAAATTTGTGATTGCCTCGAGATCTCATTTTCTTCAATATGATGTACTGCCCCTCCTGGAATTCGTCCATGATCCTTATTCCACAGAGCCTTCGATGCTTAAGTTAGATTCTATGAAATTCTTAACAAAGATTAAGTACTCATAATTTTCTTACCTTAGATGTGGGGATTCATCCCTATTTATAGAATAAGGATCTTATTTTACACGTTAACAACCTTATCTCCTTTTTTGGGATAAGAGTTGTGCAAGATCCTCTTTCCAAGAGTCCCATTTAGTTATGTCGTCCAAATCCCGAAATCCCAGGGATTAGATCCCTTTTTATTCATGGAATCCCATTCTCTTGAGCCATATACACTCATTGAATAACCGAGCGACTGCTCAGCTACGGTCGGAAGAAAGACAACAGTGAATTTCACTGTTCCTAAAAAATATGTGGTGTTACTTCATAGGTCGGAGAATTTATCCCTCCACGGTGCCCCCTTTCGGAAGATCAGGAGTATCTTTTAGCCTTCCAAGAACTTATAATGTAGTACCTCTAAGCAGTCAATTCCTTGACTTCCATTCTTTTAAACAACATGAGTTAATTCAATTCTGGTTCCCAATGCGCACATTAAATAGCCGTCCCACGTGTCTTGCCTTGGTTGGTCTGCAACCTTGAGCCATTGCTTCTTTATGAGGACACATTTATTGCCCTCGTTCGACTTCCCCAACAATTGTTTTTTCCACATGGCGCTTTCCTATTGGTTGGGTTTGAGCTGCATGGCATTCGGTCGCCTCGTTCTTTGGGCGCAATGATGGCAGAGACAACCCATCATGTACCCTTTGTCCAAGGTGACCCTGACCATAGGATGTGTTACATATCTTGAGGATATTCTCCTATAAATACTTTTCCTTTCTTTTTCATTTTCACTTTTCTCCATTTCCTTGTTGAAGTGTTGTCAATTTTTCCTCTCAAGCTTCGTCTTCGTTCGAATTTTCCGGCCAAAGCTCCGTTCACTTCCTCTCTTTCCCTCCCTATCTTAGGTACCCCTTTTGTCTTTTCCTTTCTTTTTCTCTGTTTTACCATTTTTCTTGCCTTTCCTTTGTTAAAAAACCCTAAATGCCATTAGCAAGAAACCATATGTACTTGCGAAGCCTTCAATGGAGGACTTCCGAACCACATTCTCAATTCCGGAGTTCGAGGCTACAGAATGGTGCGATTCCCCAACCCCTAACGAGACCTGGGAGAGGGATTCGACTGTTGCCCTCTCCCCACTGACCTGAGAGGTGCTGAACTTCTACCATAAAGCTCCTGGGCAGATGACAGGAAATTTCCATTGGACACGTCTCTCTCCTTATAAGCTTCTAGGCCTCTCCACTCATTGCCAATTGGTTTTGAGTTGGGACTCCCAAACTTATCAAAAAGATATTAAAAGTCCCCCTTCCCATCCTTGTTCATTTTTTTTACTTCATTTTCTACCAACCAGAGATTCTTAGCTTTCCCTTAGTTTCCCAATTGATTTTCCGTTGTTCCTACCAAGTTAACACATAACCCTTTAATTTAATGGAAACTATATGATGCTTGGGACCTCATTATAACCAAAGATGTGTTCTAAAGTGCTCACCCAATCTACAAACTCTTCGAAGTTCATTTTCCCATAGTATGTAGGAATTTCAACTCTTACATTCATACCTTCATAAGTTTGCTCTTTCATTTGAGTGTGCCTATGGTAAACTCTCTTCATTCAGTTCAACGTGCAAAACCCGGCAATAACAAAGGTTGAATCTCCTTCTGACACATCATTACCATAATGATGTGAAGAAGTTCTTGCCTCGCAAGGCAATGGGTGATTTCTTCAACTTGCCTTCGTAGATTCTCAATCTCCTCGTCACAATGATCAAGAGATGGGTCTTGTCTAGCAGAACCACATCTAATTGATAAGAGCCTGAAGGATTCAAGCTCTTATAAAACCTGATTTCTAACAGAAAAAAAAGAGAATAGTAGCAGAAGGAGGGGAAGACAGAAGAAGAGTAGAAACAGAATTTTAATTGATGCCCAATGCATTCTATGTACATTTTTATATAGATTTCTATTTGCCTTTCTAATTGAACTCAACTTGGGACTCTACTTTCCTAAGAACACTCAACCTACAAATAAGAAAATAAGGAAATAAACTTGCCTAAAATCACCCAACATAATCTCTAATCTAGGAAACAAATTAACTAAATATAGTAATTAGAAACATACTAAAATAAGCATCGTATCATCCCACCCTCCCTTGAGAAACAACCTTGTCCTCGAGGTTGAAAATCAGGAAACTGACTAGAAAATTCAGACCACGGTTCCCAAGTAGCATCTTCAGTAGTTGCCCCAACCCATTTAACCAAAACTTCCGTGTCAGCAGCATTGTTCTTTTTAACCATGCGATGATCCAAAATAGTTTCAGGTTCAACTTGAAGAATACCCAAGTCAGTAAGTATGGGCTTGTAGGCTACTGAACCAATCTTCTCAACAACCTTGTATGGACCATAAAAAAGTGGTGACAACTTGAAAGAAGTATCGGATTGAAGTGAAAGTTGTCGATATGGTTGTAGACGGAGAAACATAAAGTCCCCAACTTGAAATTCTCGTTCTGTACGATGTTTATCGGCATTTTGCTTCATACGGTGTTGGGCTGCAATGAGGTCTTCCTTCAATAAACGAACAATCCTATCACTGATCACGCAATGTATTGTCAACATGATGAACGGACAAGGAACCCGGCATATAAGTGGTGAGTAGGTGGGGGTTGTCCATAAACAGCATCATATGGAATCATGAGTGTAGACCTGTGAAATGTGGTTTTGTACCACCATTCGGCCCACGGAAGCCAACAAATCCATTGATGGGCTTGAAGACCCTTGAAACAATGTAAATAAGTCTCAAGGCAACGATTAACAACTTCTATTTGGCCATCCGATTGATGGTGATAAGCAGAACTCATTTGTTGCTCAACATTGTGAAGTTTGAAAAATTCCGTCCAAAAACGACTTGTGAAAGTAGGATCACGATCACTAACAATCGACTTAGGCATACCATGAAGTTTAAAAACATTGTCCACATAAGCTTGAGCTGTCGTATAGGGGGGAGTCAAGGGTATGAAATGAGCAGCTTTAGAAAAGCGATCAATGACCACCATAATCGAAATTTTCCCATTAGAACGTGGAAGGTCATTGATAAAGTCCATTGACACGTCCAATCAAACACTTTACGGAATGACACATATCACATTCAGCAATAAAACACTTAAGCATGCATTTGAGGCCCTTCCAATAAAAAGACATAGCCAAATGTTTAGCTTTTCGAAGGTAGCCAAAATGCCCCACACAACCAGAAGAATGCAAGAATTCCATGATCTCGGTGCACAATGGTGAAGATTGGGCAATAACAATAGGTGGCTTCTTACGTTTGGTCCCACTTCTTGTCCTTATTTAAGATTCCGTAGTGTCATCCCAATTCTCTTATTTTTGTTGGGAATCCACTTCCTTTTCTAGTAGGTTGAAGATTCTTTGGAGGTTAACACCCTTTGCAATTTGTTAGGTTTTGTGGAAAGAAAGAAATTCACGCACATTCGATGGCAAGGAAAAGAACTTACAAGATCTTCTATTCAACACCCTTGGTTTGTTATTCTGTTGTTGTAAACAGCTATAGGAGTTTAGAGGCCTTTCCCTTGAAGATTTTATGTTTAGGTGGGAAAATGTAATTAGGGTACAATTGCTTTTGTGTACTCTGTTTTAGGACAGCTTGTCCTCGCATCAATAAATTTTTCTGATAAAAAAAAAAAATCAAACAGCCAAGTAGAAATCGGTATGGTAATTGCAAGGAGGCAACTCTCCTTAGGTAAATGTGATAGCGCATCAATTGCCAAGTTTTCGCATCCCTTACGATATGAGATAGTAAAATCATACCCCAACAATTTGGAAAGCCATTTTTGTTGTATAGCCATAGTTGTCAAAAGCAAGGCCTAGGCGCCGAAGCAGCCGCCTAGCTTTCTCAAGCGCCCAACACTTAGAGCGGGATTTTTTTTAAAAAAATCTTTTTTTTTCTTTAGTCTTTTCAAAAAGATCATGGTCTAGGATGTCTTATTAGATTTTTTTAAACATAGGGATGTCTAAAATATTCACCAAAACTTTGAGGGCATTATAAAAAAAATCTTTTTAGTATTTATACTTCTAAGACTTCTCAAAGTTGAAAGCTAGGACTCACTTTCAAGTGGAGAGAGATGACGACGACAATGATGGTGGTGGTGACAATGCCCCGATCAATTGGAGGGATGAGGACATTATTGACTTCAGATTAAAGGATTTTTGTTAACTATTGATATCTATGAAAACTAAATTGAAGATACTCTATTTACATATTTTTCTTAATTGTTACTTTGATGGATTTTAAATTGCAAATGTTAGGTTGACTAGTTGGGTTGTGGATTTTAACTGATTATTGACTCGCAAGTTTGCCAATTAGTTGATGTTTCCCTGGCAATTGCATATTTTTCATTATTCTTTTCTTCCTATTTCTTATTTTTTGCATTATTTTTAATAAATCTAAAAAAAAAAAAAAAAAATTTGTTGTCTAAGCCCCGCTTAGCGCTTTTAACCACCTTGGTTCCAACATATGTTTAATGTTGCAATGGTCAATGAGAATAGTAAAATGGCAACCGAGTAAATAAGGTTGACATTTTGACACACAATGGAGGATAGCCAAAACTTCTTTCTCATATGTAGATAGGCCATGATATCGATCAGCAAGAACTTGGCTAGTGAACACGAGAGGTCAACCCTCTTGCATAAGAATGTCGCCGATGCCCACACCGGAAGCATCATATTCGATAATAAAAGATTTAGAAAAATCTGGAAGGGATAAAATTGGGGCTGTTGTCACAACGGTTTTGAGATCCATGAAACCTTGAGTGGCCGCATCTGTCCATGTGAAATAATCTTTTTTGAGAAGCTTTGTGAGCGGTGCACTAATGGAGCGATAGTGATGGATGAATTTGTGATAATAGCCAATAAAGCCTAAGAAACCTTGTAAACTCTTGATAGTTTGAGGAACAAGCCAATCCACCATACAAGCCATCTTGTCTAGATCAGCTGCCACACCATTGGAGTGATTATGTGACCCAAAAACTTAACTTCTGAAGATGCAAATGAGCATTTTTGGAGTTTAACAAACAAATTATTGGCCCGTAAAGTGTGAAACACTACTCCAAATGTTCCTAGTGTTGATCTAAGGAAGGATTGTAAACAAGTATATAATCGAAAAAACTAAAACAAACTCCCTAAGATATGGTCCAAAAATCAAATTCATCAAGCTTTGGAAGGTCGATGGAGCATTGGTGAGCCCAAATAACATCACCAAAAATTTGTAATGACCTTCATGTGTTCGAAAGGCCATTTTAGGGATATCAAGTTCATGAACCCTGATTTGGAGATACCCAGAACAAAAATCTACTTTTGTAAAGTAATTAGACCCATGTAATTCATCCAAAAGTTCATCGATAATCGGGATAAGAAACTTATCTTTGGTGGTGATTGCGTTTAAAGCTTGATAATCAACACACATATGCCACATACCATCAGATTTATGCACAAGCAAGACGAGTGATGAAAAAGGGCTTGTGCTTGGACAAATAAATCCTAATTCCAAAAGTTCTTGAACAAGACACTCTATAGCATCTTTCTAGACATGAGGATAACGATAGGGATGTTAGCTGGGGGTTGTTGCCCCATGAGACAATGGAATGCAGTGATCGTGGGTCCGACTTGGTGGCAATGTAGAAGGCGTGGCAAAGATAACCTCATGACTGATGAGAAGACATTGCAAGGCAGGATGTTGGGATTTAGAAGAAGAATAAGCGGTCTCAACCGATTGTAAGTGGAGAATAACACTGTTGTCCCCCCGTCGACTGTCCTTAGTAATGCATTGGAGACTCGCCACAGTAGCTGATTTGTTTCTAATACCTTGGAAGTAATGTTGGCTCCCCTAACAATGAAAATGGACCCAAAGTTCATCAAAATTGAAAGTTATTAGGCCAAGTGTTCTCAGCCATTGAGTACCCAAAACAACATCGCAACCACCTAGAGGAAGAACGAAAAGATCGGTGAAGAAGTTAAAATGACCAATGGTAAGTGGAACGTAAGGGCACTTCCCATGGAAAATACGTTTGCCATTGTCTACGACCATGACATTAAAAGAGGTTGCTAATGGAGATAATCCATTAGTGTGTCTCACCACCCTTGGATCCACAAAAGTAAGTGCTACCGGAGTCAAGTAAAATAGAGACAGATCTCCCCTTCAAAACACCAAGCACATGAATGGTTTGTGGATTGGAAGACCCATCTAAGGCATCAAGAGAAATTTCCAATCGATCTATCATGTCAACCACTTCATCACATGTGTCTATCGAATCATCACTACTTTCATCTTCGGATGGTCAAGCACCCTCCATAAGAAAGAGTTGTTTGGTCTTACATTGATGTTTACGTTGAAATTGTTCATCACAATTAAAATAAAGGCCTTTACGACATCGTTCCGCCATTTCAGTCGGTGAAAGACGACAAATTTGAAGTTGAGCAGAGTTATTCCCGGATGAAGTGGTCATTGGTGAGGAGATATGCATGGGAAAGAAACAATCATTGTTTGCTCTTGGCTGACGATGTGTAGAAGAAAATTTGTCCTTGACCCGACAAGCCAAACCAATAGTTTGGGTAAGTGACGTCGAATTAAAAAGCTTCATGTCGCCGCGAACGTCCTCTTTCAACCCACCCAGAAAACAGTCAACCATGAATGGCAAAGTAGGACCTTGCATAATGGAGTGCATCAATGATAATGCTTATAGGGTGGAGCTTCCCCTGCATTTAAACACATCTGATGTGTTTAATGTACAACATTTACTGCCCTATTATGTCGCCTAACTCGTGGTCGAGTTCTTTTAAGGATGAGATAATGATGCAGTCTAAGTTAGTTAGTTAGTTAATTGTTGTTATTTTGGTTAGTAAGAACCTGAAATAATTAGTTGTTGGCGTTAGTAGTTTGTTAGAATTAGTTAGTTTCTCTTTAGTTTTATTTCGTTACTTTAAGTGTTCATGTAAGGGTAATGTTGACATTTCACTTGGATAATTATATTTCTGTTGTGCCTATAAATAGGCCATCAAATGTAGTTGTAAAAAAGTTTTTAGTTCAATGAAACAGATTCAAAAGAGAGATTTTTCTCTTCCAACTCAACTTCTCTTGAAGTTTCACACAAATTAGTCTAAATTTCCAGATTTGATTGCATCATATACTATACACTGTTAGATCACATTAATAGAAGACGTATTTTGAAATGGCAGTATACGAGATACCATGATAGAGTACATGTACATACTGTAAATAAAGCAAATGAATAACACAACTGACTCCACTCATAAGACATTAATGAGGTTTGTTAGAAGAAACCAGAATACATAGAAAAAGTTCAAGTTCCAAAAACAAATTTTCAAGGATAAACAACAGAGAGAAAGAGAGAGAGAGGCCAAAAACAATGTAGATTTGATGAGGCACAATTCAGTTTATAGAAGAAGAAAGAAACCATATGTATAATAGAAGGGATTTCAAATATGTTCTTCCAGATATTCAACTCAACATAAATCGTCAACAAGGAAAAGAAAAATCTCTTACTTGAACGGTAACGAGTTATGGGAATTTCTCGCAGCTCACGTCTTATGCACAACCATTCACCAAGCAAAGCCATCACTGCAAGGCCAGTACCATTTATGATCCACCAAGTAATTGAGGATGGCCACCCTCCATACATGATGCATATAAAGAGATGGATGATGTAAAGGGTGGCTGAAAAATCTAAGCACTTTTTAGCTCTCTCAATCAAATGAAGTATATAACCAGCCCTGCTCAAACAAGAAAGATTTGTTTGTTAGCAGGTACAACTGCTATACAGTCCAGATTGAGGACCAATAAATGAATAAATTAGTGATAAATTCATATGTACAAGCACCTCACATCATAAAGCAAGGAAACAAGCTAACGTGCAATTTCTGCTCAAAATCTCCACTAAGATACATAATGATCTTAAGGAGGCAAATCACTTAATGTTCATAATTTCCACGAAAAATATGTTTGTTAACTTTTTGCAAGCTAGCTTGCTGCACAGGCACAGCGTTCATGTTTCATAGTAGTGAACCTTGCATCAATCGATGTCACAGACACGGAATGCCTATCATCAAGAAGTTGATTTACATCTAGAGAGCATTTTGACAAGTATTCTGTCTGAAAACTTATATCTATAGTTCTAATTATATGAGAAATATTTCACACAAAAGCATAGGAGTTCCAGAAGAAAATTGAGCTTCGGTATCAAGTGAGTTAAGTAGATCTATAAGAGCAGGTGAAATATGAAGTGGATCTAACAGCACCACCAGAAAGTAGTGTCAAGGGAAAGAATATGACGAAAGGTCAGTAACTTTTAATAATTGCATTCATGCAGCCCGGACATAAACTACTCAATGTTCCAAATGTTAATTGCCTTTTGTTAACTTTTGAAAAACGTATACAATACACAAATTCCAAATTATGAAACATGCCACATGACTGAGAAATTTCCTTGGTAAAACTAAATCACAAAACATGCTGAAGAACTTCAATAGATTTCAAGTGTAATTTTCCATTTCATGCACAAGGAACAACAAATCCTCCTCTCTCAACTTATCAAAAAAAAGAAAAATTCCTCCGCTCTCAGATCTCTGCAAAAGGGCTTATTACAAGCTTGACTCTGAATCTTTGACTTCAGAGGGATCGAAGATGATTTGAAGCTTCGAATGCTTGAAAATGGATCAAAGACTTCTTTTATTACTTATTTGACACTTTTGAATCTCTTCCCTTATAACTCATCTTTGTTCTCTATATCAGAGTGTCACCCAGAGATCGGAGACACCTATCAAAAAGTTCATACGGAGAGACAATAAGAATTCAAATATCCCTTGTGCAGAAAAATCTTTGCTTCCCAAAAGGGACGCTGGGGCTTGGGATTTAGATAATTCAAATATATGAACAAAGCCCCCTTAGGAAAGAGGCTTTGGAGATATGGATTGGAGTCTGAGGAACTTTGGAGAAAGGTGGTCGAAACCAGGTATGAGAACCAAATTGGGCGTTGTGGGAAGGGCAACAGGAGGGGGTCCACTCTATTGGCAAAAGAGATAAGATCAAACTTTGAGAGGCTCAACAGTATGGGAATGAGCCGTTAAAAAAGTCCTTGCCATCTTCACTATTTCGAAGCCAAAGAATGTGTGGGTGCATTGCTGGAAAATGGAGAATGGGAATTCTTTGTAAGATTTGCAATTTTGCAAGAACTTAAATGATTGGAAATTAGAGGATCTTGGAAGATTTTTGGCATTGATCCAAAGATGGAAAGGTGTACGTGTAAGAGGGAGATCAGAAAATTTGCAGAGGAACCTTAGTGGGCCATTCTCAATCAAATCCTTCATTGCAAATCTATGAAGTTGGAACTATATCCAAGTTAGCCTGGAAAGTTGCGGTCCATTCCAAAGTTGCCTTTGTTATGTGGGCATCTCCCCTAGTGAAACTCCCAACATTGACAATCAAGAGGAAGAAGATTATAATGAATGCTTGTTATGCGAGGTTGATGGAAAGTCCATTTGCCATCTATTCCACCATTGTAACTTCTCTAGAGCCTTCTGCTTTGGTATACTATCTTCACGTGGAGTATCTTGGGTCTTCCCTAGATCCCTCTTTGAGATACTTTTGGGCTGGCACCTCAAAGGGTTCAACAATAAGGCAAAGTGCTTTGGAAAATTGATCCCGTTTGCAGTGTTCTAGCAAATCCACCGGGATAGAAGTCTTTCAGTAACAATGAAAACAAAATGGAGTCAAGTATTCTTTCTCCTGAAGCTTTGAACTCTAGGACTTCTATCATTCCAAAAAGAATTAAAAACAAAGCAAACACAATAAACAAAGCTTCCTAATGAACTATCAACCCCCATCTAAATACAAAATCCACAAAGGACACTCCATGAAGTTTTTATGCATCAAGAGCTACTAAAAGATAAGGAATGTGATGAATAGGATTATAAAATGTATGAGGGTCAGCTTCCACCCCTTTAAACACACAGATGTTCTTGTATTACGATGGAAAGACATTGCCTATGATTCATTGTAACATTAGTAGTAGTGGGCTCCTTACTCTTATTGGGTAATAAATTACTATTATGGAGTAGAGATCTCCATTCCCACTGCATTATCTTATTGGGTTCACCCTCCATCTTAATTAAATTGTTACACAGAGAAAAATAAATTACTTTTTGGAAAGATTAGTTCTCAACTTCAAAACTAAAAAGAAAGCCTCTCAAAAATCTCAACTTCAAATGCAATTCTCCCACAAAAAGCAGTATGATGTCCACAAACAGTAATTACGAATTATTCAAACTCTCATGCCGATTTCAAAACAGTTCAAAATTCCACCACTAATCTAGCCTCCATCCTCCTCAAAGCTTTCACCACCACAATAAAAAGAAAAGAAGAAAAAGGGTTTCTTTGACGTAATCCCCCTAGAGCTTCTACAATAATTGACTAGAGAACCATTTACCAACATAGAGAAATAGACAGAGGAAACATATTTTTTTATTAACTTCATCCATCAGATCCCAAAGCCCATTATCCCCAACATGTAATCCAAGAAACCCTAATTCATGTGGTCATAAGCCTCTGTTTCCTATCAAGATACCATCCAAGATATCTACTCTTAGCAGAAATTCCTTGCTTCAAAGAGATGATTGAAGGTAAAATGTGACTCTAACACCGATATGATTTTAGTGATAATATTTAAACACTGCCTATCAAAAAAAAATCTAAACACTCCAAGCAAACTAAATGGGGCCTTTGAGCAACAATAGGTGCTAAGGAAGCCATTGATCGGGTGCACAAGAGCCATTTTGAAGAACTGTTGCTAACAAGGACATATCACTCACCTTGCTATTGCATAAAAAATAGACCATTCATTCTGTCTGAAAGACAACATATTCATGCCAACTCTTTTTCAGGTTCTTTTTATTTTTATTTTTTATAAGTGTTAATTTTATTAGAATAAGAGGCAAGAAGGAGGCCGAGGTGGCCCCCAATACACAGAAAACAAGGCAATAAAAAAGAAAAACAAAGCAAAGGCCCCTAACAACTAAGTAGTAACTTTTTTATTTATCAAAAAAACAACTACGCATCACAAAGTGTAGTCCATCTGAAAACAAAGTCCCCAAACAAAATTCCATCAAAATCTCTATTAAGCTTCGACCAAAAGTAAAGATGTCCCAAAATCTCCAAGAACACTTCATGGGGACTACTCTCCTTACTTTGGAACACCCTTTTATTTCTCTCGATCCAAAAACCTCAACCAATGGAAGAGGGAAGGATAGCCCAAAGACGTTTCTTTCTGCAAGAAAATATATTGAAAGCCCACCCTTTTAGAAGAGAAAAAAACGCTTGAGGGAAGATCCAGGGAAACTGAAATAATGACAGAAAGTGCATTCAAATATAACGAGAGAAAGAACAATGAATTAAGATGCGACTAATGGATTCCCCAGCTCTTGCAAAGCAAGCAAAAATTAGGACAAATCCAACCTCTCAAGATTAAATTATCTAGAGTAAGAATTCTTCCAATGGAAGCTAACCAAATGAAAAAAAGAAACCTTAGAAGGAACCAGGCTGGACCAAATAACAGATTCTGTGAAGGATTTATTAAAGGAGGGAAGCAAGGAATTATAGAGGGAACAGACTGAAAACCTCTTATCCTTAGGGTCCACTCTCTTCTATCCTGATCATTCTCCCTATATTAGTGAGAATTTAAAAGATCTAGAAGAGATGCCACCTCGATTATTCCCCAATCATTTTGATTTCTCCTTAACCCCAAATCCCACAAGAATGAACTACCATTGCGAATCAGGCACCATTGCATCGTACAATTCTTTTAAAAAGAACAAGCGAACAGAGAAGGGTATTGAGTTAAAAAAGTGGAATTACCACACCAATTTTCCTCCCAAAATCTAATCTTATCACCTCTCCCCACTTTAAAATTCACCTCACCTTCAGGATTCCTTTCCACAAACTACACCCATAGGAGCCTTTCGCTTCTCCACTACACCAACCAAAAAACTTTTTCCCCATACTTGGCTTGAATCACTCTTCTCCACAAGCTTCCCCTTTCTTCCCCAAAGCTCCAAATGCACTTACCCAAAAGGGCCTTATTGGTTAGTCTCAAGCCTCTAATTCCCAGACATCCATTCTTTTTTGGTATGCAAATCAATTTCCAATTAACCAGATGATACTTTCTTCCCTCTTCCTTGTCATTCATGAACTTCTATAGCTTGACTACCATTGATTTTGGCATTGAGAACAAGGAAAGAAAATAAATTAGAATGCTAGTGAGTGAACTTTTAATCAACGTAACCCTCCCACCTTTAGAGAGGTATCTAGATTTCCACGTGCTCAACTTCTTCTCATCCTCTCTAAACCCCTTCCCAAATGCTCTTACTACAATATGACACCCCTAAAGGAAAAACATCACTAGAACTCCCTAGCGTTGCAGCAAGAATATTAAGGTCCGGCACATTACTAACTCCAAATAATTTGCTTTTTTGCAAATTGATATGTAAACCCAAAAATACCTCAAAAAACACAAAAGGACTCAATATTAGCACATGCTCTCTTGAGTGCTCTAGAAAAACCAATGTATCATCTACAAATCAAGGATGTGAGATTAAGGGCCCTTGGTTCTTAATTTTGAACCTAGACAACTTCCCTAAATCCACGGCTCTATAAAATAGTTTCCCCCATGTTTTTGACACGGTAACAAACAAGGAAGGAGACAAAGAGTCACCTTGTCTCAAATCCCTCAAACCTCTAAAAAACCCAGCAAGACTCACATTGACTAAAATTGAAAAGGAAACCGTTGTGATGCATTTCATGATCCACACGATCCACTTGGCCCCAAACCCCATTCTAACCATCATACACTCCAAAAACTCCTAACACACATGATCAAAGGCCTTTTGTAAATCAATTTTCCCTACCAACCCCCATTTCTTTTCACGAATTCTAGAACCAATGCATTCATTTGCTATCATCACCTATCTAAAATTTGTCTCCCCCTATGAAAGCTCCTTGTGTTCAACCCTTTTCAAAATTTTCAAAACATCTTTCAATCTCGAAGCCAAAACTTTCGAAATGATTTTATACATCGAACCAACCAAACTAATGGGCCTAAAATCTCTCAAATCACCCATCCCCTATCTCTTGGGGATCAAAGCCATGGAAGAAATATTCAAATCATAATCCAAATAATTATTTTCTTGGAGCTCCTTAATCACCAACATAAATCCTCGACCACTATATCCCAACAATGCTTGAAAAAAGCAATGGTAAACCCATCCGGGCTAGAAGCATTATCCCTATTCAAGGAAGAAACAACTGTTCTTACCTTCTATTCCCCTATTGGCCTTTAAAACCACTCACTATCTACCTAAGATAAAGTATTGAACTACAAATTGTCAGGCCTACGTCTCTTGAACTCCTTTTTCCTATAAAGATCTTTATAGAAACTAAAAACACCTTCTCTGATTTTCTCTTCCCCCATACACCTCCACCCCATTAATAATGAGCTTTGAAATTTGGTTGTTTTTTCTATGAAAATTTGTCACTTTCTGAAAAAATTTAGTATTATTGTCCCCTTCTTTCAACCACTTTATCCTCAACTTCTACTTCCAACTTAATTCCTCCATCAAAGCCACCCTTTGGAATTATGACTTCAACTCCGTTCTCTTCACCCTATCCACTACACTAAAATCCCCTTCTTGCTCCATCAAATCCAAGACCTCTATCTCCTTAAGCATTTTTGTTCTCCTACCCACCACTTCTCTATTCCAAGTCTTTAAGTTTTCTTTCAATTTACTCTTAAAAATAAAACCAATACTACCTAAAGAGGGGACTTCACTCCACCACTCTCTAACAAGATCTTTGAAATCGGGATGAATCAACCAGATATTTTCAAATCTAAACAACAAAGGTTTACTCTAGATATATCCCACCTCTAATAGGATTGGAGTGTGATCAGAAACTACGCTTGAAACAACTCTTTTTACCACATTTTGAAACTAGCCACTATGAAGCTGTCCAATTTTGATAACCTTGAGGGAATTTGATTATTGGACCAGGTAAATGATCTTCCCAAAAGAGGGAAGTCCATTAGATACTGTCGATTCACAAAATTATTGAAATCTCTCATACCTTTCGTGATCCTCGAGGTCCCACTTTTCTCCAGACTAAATCTTATAACATTAAAGTCCCATCCTAGAGCCCAAGGCTTATCCCAATAGCTCGCTACATCTTCCAACTCCTCCTAAACTGGTTCCTCTTTGCATTTTTTGTTGGACCATAAATTCCCGAGAAAACCCACTAAAAATCTTCATTGGCACCATTACAAAGAATTGAATCTAAGAAGGCTCCTACAAGATAGTCAGTCACTCTTAAAACATCTTTATCCCACATCAAAATGATACCCCCTGCCGACCCTAAAGTTGGAAGAATCAACCAACCAATGTTAGTGCACCAGAGATCTTTTATAAGATTCTCATCACACTCCCCTAATTTAGATTCACACTCCCCTAATCAATCAACCAATGTTCTACCAATGGGATTGAACACAAATGACAAGCTAAACAAAAAACATGCGTGATGACCAATGATGATGGAAGAAACTGATAAGAGACTTGCAAAAGAAAATGTTCTTTTCGGTAAAAATAGTAGTGCCGACTAAAATGAAATGCATAGAGGGTAACCCAAATTCAACCTAGAAAGCTCCTGAATTTTAGGTAGACCCTGTGAAATATTTTGTTTCTCTTAATATGGGATCAGATTCATGCAAAACTTGGGGTCTTCCATTTTCCTTAAACACAAAATCTGTATAAATATACAGATTTTTTTAAAATCTGAAAAAAAAAATAAATAAATAAAAATTGGAAGCATCAACATAAACACAAAATCTTTTCTGACTGTGATTTCTAGTAGGGGTGCACATTGGATTGGGTAAATCCAAGAACCAAACCAATCCGAAGTCTTTTGGATTGGATTGGTTCGGATTGAGCATGGTTTGGTTCAAGTGTGGATTGTTAAAAAAAAAATCCGATTGTTTTGGTTCAATTCCGGATTAAGGGTATAATAGAACCGAACCAATCCGAGAACCAAACTAATCCGAAGTATCTATATATATATATATAAAGCCCTTTCTTAGTTTCATTTTTCTATTCTCTATTTCTCTATTTCTCTCTTCTTCAAGTTTGAAGAAAATCTAACTGTCGTTCGTCTCCCTCACCTCGCCACTCACCACCTTGCCACCTCGTTGGAAAACGAAGAGGTAATCCATCTCTCTCTCAATTGTGTTAGTATGTTACGAAGAGGTAACTCATCAAAGTCTTTGACTTCATCTCCTCTGTTTTTTTCTAACAAAAACTCATTAAAAAAAAATGTACACAAATCTCTCTCTCAACTCTCAAATGAATCTACCCATTTATGGAAAAACATTCTCAAAGAGTTTGATTCCTTATTTTTTTACGAGAACCTTTATGCCGTGTTTGTTAGATGAAATATACTATACGAACCTAGACTTGGATTTGTTAATCTACTATTTATGAATTAGTTTCCTCACCAATCCATCAAAAATACTAATTTTAAAATTGTAATTTTTTTTTAGTCTCATTGAGCTTCCTTTAATTTTCAATTTATACAAATTTCAGTCAAAATTTAATCATAAACTCATTTTCATTTTAAAAGTATGCATTATTTATGATCTGGTCCAAAGGGTTCATCTTTTGAAAGAAAAAATACTAATTTTTCTATTTTGAAAGTATGAGAACCGAGAACCGGTCCAAACCAATCCGAACCAAGGTTGGTTTGGATTGGATCGGTTCTATAGGATAATTGGATTGGTTCGGTTCCAAAATTGTAGAACCGATCATGTTTGGTTCGGTTCTAATTTTGCCAAAATCCGAACCATGTGCACCCCTAATTTCTAGAAATCAACCACATACTCCATGTTGGCATATATGCACAATGGCCAAAATTTTGAGCATTTTTTTTCTTTCATCAATATCCTCATTCCTAAAACACTCAATTTTTATTCTCATTTTAATTCAATCCTACTCTCATTTTAACTCCTTTTTAATTTCTAATTATTATTATTTTATTAATCTAACTACCTTCTCTACATATTCTACTCCTGAATTCATATGCATCAAATTCAAAAGGCAAGATTCGAGATTCAAAAAGCAAGATTAAAGAATTTTTGCAACATTCAAGAAGCAAAATTTCCTGTTTTTTTTTTTTTCTAATTTAAAAAAAAAAAAAAAAAAAAAAAAATAGATGATATCCAACTGCATATGCTATTTGAAAACATTGAACACTAGTGACTGTGAATCTGTGACAAGGGTTGTGTTTACTGCCAGAAGTTGCACAAGCATCTACCAGTACAATAAATCCTTTCATTTCTTAGTAATGTTATATTTGATCTTACATATACCTGATATTCTTGGAACTCTTTCTTTGTATTTGAGTTTGAGTTCCACTTTGAAGTCTAAATACAAGTCCGAATCAAAGAAACCAAAGATACACAAGACAATAACTAAACAGTTTATATGATAGCTCTAACACCAGTGACTCAGTGACTGTAGAAGAATTTAAGAATAATTGTATCAAGTCTATTTTGTGAGAGCTTGGCAGGAATTTATATTAATTACAAAGATCAAATTACAGAAAGGTCCTTATAAATAAGAATTAAATAAAAGACTATCACTCCTAAGTAATTAAGACAAAAAAACAACTAGCTATATTATTTCCAATAACTGTGACAAGGAGATAGCAGGTTACACTAGCTATAAGAGAATTGTGTCTACTGCATGAAGTTGCAGGGGTGTCTACCAATAAAATAAATCCTTCCATTTCTTAGTAATATTCTGTTTTCTTTGAAGACTAAAGACAAGCAAAGTTGTTTGATTCTTTCACTTTTCCTATGCATGTTGAGAGACTATGGGGTTTGTGAGTTTGATTAGCGAATTGTGATTTTAACTACCCAAAAAAAAAAAATTAGTGAATTGTGATTTTCTGCCCTGATCTATGAATTTGAAACCATCCAACTATTTATTTGGTGTGAAGATATAAATTCTTTTTAAAAAAATTATTTAGGAACTAGACTGCTGCAGCTGCAATACTCTTTTTTAACTTTTTTTCAAAAGTAGATTCTTGGAGAACTTAAATGTTTCAATGGAGTATTCAACTCAAGTCTCAAATCAACTTGGACCAAGAGATTCACCGGATAGGCTTTGTCTTACAAGTTTTTAAACCTCGGTCTAAGTTAAACCTTGATCACATTCAACCCATTGACCATAGAGGAGCTGAATCAAAAGCAAGAACAACAAGTAATTGATTTCTCAATTTATGTTCAGCTAGTCAGTTTTCTCATAGCAATTTGACTAAGGAGAAAATGACAAGCAAAATTTCTTAAGATTGAGGATTATCATTCATGTAATCTTGTATTGTCGCAATGATTTCAATTACTTTTTACTCCAAGTGCAAATTTTCTAGGGAGTTAGTTAATCACATCATAACCCATTGTGACATTGCATATGTGGTGTGATCTCATTTCATGTTGTTATTTCAACTCTTTGGTTGCTTCCCCCACTCCGTTCTTTCACTTTTCAAAAAGTTGGCAATGTCAAGGCTTTCAAGGAAGACTAAGGATTCGATGGCATTTACCACCTTTTATAGCTGTTGGGACCTTTGAAGGAGATGGATTTTGGTGTATTTGATGGAAAGGAACATTCAGTTCAAGAGCTTATAATTAGCATTTTGGATATATTATTCTTTTGAGGCAAATTGTTTGAAAAGTTTAAAAGTATCTTCCTTCCTCAAAGACTTTCTATTCAGATGGGATTCATTTTTTAAGCTAGAGGATAAACCCAAAGTAGTTGTTTTTCATCTAGAGGGTGGGTCAGTAAGCTATCCAAAAAAAAAAAAAGATTTACATTTATGTGCATAAGTTGAATGCAAATCAATATGATATATTTCTCTAAATTTCCATAAAATGTCAATAATTCCAAAATACTCCAACTAATCAAAAGATTAAAATAACAGGGCATTATTATAATAAACAGTTAAAAGTAGCTCAAATAGATAAACTACTGTAAAATTCTGCTATAAACACAGTCTACATTAAACTCTTACCCTGCAAGTGCGGTAAGTAGAAACGAAGCAATGACACACCATCCCGTGACTGTGGAAACAGTGAGAGTAGAGTAATCGAAGAAATATACTAGGCTCATTCGAGATACACGAGTCCCGACAACAATCGACATGAACAGCCCAAGAGTAAGATAGTAAAAGCATTGAAGACAAACAATCTGAGAGACAATGAGCCATGGATCCCATACCGTCGCCCCATAGAACATGACTTCTCTTATTTCTTCCTCAATTTTCCCAATCTAATTCCTTGATGCCAATCTTTAAATCCTCCCAATCGTAAATATTAATTACTAGTCCAAATTCCTCAAAATCTATGAAAACTCACATCTGAATCAACAACACAACAACCAAATCTGGAGAATTCCATCAACAGAATCTCCACATCAGAAGACTAAGCTCAGTACAGGAAAACTAAGCTTTGAGATGAAACAAAACCCTAAATTCACGATTCTTCGATCTGATCTACCAAATTTAAACCTAATTTAGGCATCTTCTTGTACGGGTTTAATGGTTTAAGACTTCCAAGCTTGAGGTTCGAGTAGGGCTTGAATGGACATTTAAAAGCAAAATGAGAGAGACGATAGGTTTAAAATGGTACGGATTTCTCCCCCTAATCCGATTCCGAATTTGGCAAGTTAGGTTGCATCAAATACATCCGAATTAAAATATGGTTCGGATATGGGATGCTGCCTCTTCATCAGAGTCGGATCCGGTTTCATCTTTATATCCGTCAAGATTCAAATAATATATTACTTTATAAAATGTATTTTTATATTTTTTAAATCATCTTTTATCAATAAATAATAATTGGATGTAATGAGCAAGACCTCTTTTTTAAAATGAAAAGATCTCAATTTTTAATAATTTTTTAATAATTTTATTTAAAATAATTTAAAATAATTTGATATTATTTGATCCGACTGGCCTGAATCAATAAATTCGATTGGATTGAATCCGGTATGGTCCTAGTTTGTATAATCCAAATTGGATTTGAATCCGAATATAAATTCGAATAAAAAAATTCGGATATGGATATGAACACACTCATATTTGGCTTGTATTATGCCTTAGGAGACAAGAACTTGATCTGCCTAAAAAATAGTCTCGTTGTCTTTGGACTTTGGAGACCTGGGCCTAGGGCTTGGATTTTTTTAATTTGAGTTCCTCTACACGTGTGAAATAATTTTTAAATGACTAAACTATCTTTTTTCTTAAAATCGAGAGGGCATTTATTTTGGGTACAACATTGATCACTGAAAAAGAACCTAATGAGACTCGACAGATGGTAATCTAACAAACTTTTATGTTTTTGAATTAAGTCATGATAATCTGACTACCCTATGTAGCATGCTCAATCGACTCTCTTGACGTGATAAGTTCGGGAATGTAAATCTAAAACACCTCAGGATACTCATTTTCTCGAGATACTCATTATTATGGGGAAGGGCAGTTTTATATCCCAAGACATACAAATCTATGGTTCCCAAACTAGTCACGTCAAAAGAGTCGATTGAGTGTGCCAAATGTGGGGTAGTCAGATTATCACGATTCTTTTGAATTTCAAGGTGGATAAAGTAACATGACTTAAAGAATGTTATATCATAGGACCCTTAACTTAAAGATTTCTTCTCTATGTGTATGTATTATATGTATGTTTGTGCTTTTACTTGACATATCCTTATCATGCCTTTGTTCCTCTCTTGAGTTCAATACTTACAATGGTCAGGTTATAAAATGCATTTCATGTGTAAGTGTCCAATCTTGATGTTCTCCTTCTGTTTACGTTAGAAATAATCATTAACAACGGGCAGCAGCAACAAAGTCTTATACCAAGAAATGGGAATGGTTGAACAAATTTTATTCTTCCATTCAATTTTGTCTAAATTTGTTTTCCATAATTTTAGTGTGTTCATGCCCATTCCCACTACCTCAATTTACTTTCCTTTTGGTCTTTCGCTTTCATCTTGAACATTTCTTTTTATTAAAGTTGTTAGAAATACACTTTTATACCATGCATGAGGTTCCCATGCATGCTCATTTTGAAGTTAAATCTTCTCTTGGAGCATAATCTTTAAGAATTTTAAAGGAATGTGTGTAGAGGACTTCTTGTTCAAGTGAGATCTCCATCATATTGACTTAAAATACAATTAAATGGAGGAATCCACCGTCCCCAAATCTTTGGGATAAGACTTTATGATTATAGTTAGATGGTACATATGGTAGCATTTCGGTTCAATTAAAACAATATGGGGAGCGATCCCAACTCCTACCCTTTCCCTCCCTCTTTCTTCTTTTATATGTCAAAAATCTAGATGAGATATCCTTGCTATTTTATTTTTAGGAAAAAAGAAAAATATGAGTGGTTAAGTGATTTTCGCAAAATAGTCCACTGTTTTCGTAAAAAATATTTGTTTTTATATATTTTTGTTATCATAATGATATATATTTTTGATATAGATCATTTTTGAATCACCATTTTGATTTAGTATACTTGTCATTGTTTTTGTTAATGCAGTAGAAGACAATAATGAACTAATCAAGGTTACAACATGATCAGCTAACTTATCCACTCTTGGCACTAAAAAAGACTTCCTACACATGAATACAATAAACAAGTAGTGGCTCAATAAGCCATAGATTGAATCGGTGGGTTCCTTATATTTGGAGATTCTTGGGAGATCGGAGAAATCCATTACAAACGTCTCGATTGTTCAACTCTCAATAGAGCACAATGCACCCCTATAATTCAGAGAGTGGTTTATTTGTACGCTCCCTCAAACTATAGTCATACGACTCTTGATGATAGTAGTGACCTTTCAACATGATGCACTACTACAAAAAATGCTTTAGGCTATGTTTGGATTGAGAGAAGAGAAGAGCATAGAAATATATGCAATTTTCTCTATTTCTCCTGTTTGGATTGTTTAGTGGGGAGAGAAGAGTAGAGAAGTGGAGAGAAGAAGAGGAAAATAAATTTCAAAATCTCTATAGAGAGCATCCTCACAAAAATCAGCCCATTCCGAACTTCTAACCCATACATTAAAAAAACGTTTGGCACAATTTTAGCTCTCTTTAGTCCTCCAAACGCCACCCTATATACTGCTATTTCCTACTTATACTCCCTATCTGTACACCTTGTCTCAATTGTTATTTTCAAAACCTTTGATCAAGCATAAAAATAAAATAAAAAATTAGTTTTTGAATTTTTTTTAAATTTGAATCTAAATTTTTCTATGAAATCTAGAATCTATAGTGTTGGATTGCCAATGTGGCCATCGAAGAATTGGATCAATGGATTGGAGATTTTGAATTAAAGAAAGGCATTAAGATTTGAATTTGTTGCCAGTATATTAAAGTTTGGATTTCTAAAATAATGGATAAGATTGGAAGATATTCTAAAGTTGGAACTTGAAAATGAGCACTCTATGCGACAATAAATTGCATTTTTCTTGAAGATGAAGTGACACCCATAAAACGAGTGCAATTTTATTAACGCATAGTGATCACGCAATCCTACTGGAGGATTGCTTGGAAATTTTTTGCAGCAGTCCCTCCATCTTAATTTTGTTTACAATCGTTATACTTTTTATTAATTAAATTTAAATCCAAACACCGACATTTTTAATTGAAATAACCAAACACTTGTCTTAGTAACATAATAAGATTTTAATCCTTCCTAAGTGTCTTTTTACTCGTATGGATAACCACATCACCACTCCAATACTACCACAACCCTCTAAAATTCATCGGAAGCCTCAGATTAAAAAAATAAAATTCAAGAAACAATTTTATTTTTTAGCTTGATATAAGTTTTTGAAAATTACCGAACTTCCAAATAACTCCCAAACTTAAAATTGAAATACAACAGTGAAAAATAACTTTTTTGGAGATTTATTTTTTCAAAGTTCATATACTTTTATCATCAACAATATTGAAGCATCCGATCATGTTTTTGGATGCCACAAGGTGAGCCCGAGGTTAGTCGAAAACAGTAAAATATTATAGCACTCATTCAAATAATTTCAATAGCTTTTTACAATTAAAAAATGTTCATATATAATCCTAAACCTAAAACAAAAGAATCTAAGAAAAAAATAAATGAGAGTTTTTGTTAACTCCTCAACTTTTACTTATTCTCAACCATTCGCCTATTTTCTTTATTTATTACTAAGGTTTGCCTCTAATTACAATCTCAATAGAATAAATATTATAACACTCATTCAAATAATTTCAGTAGTTTTTACAATTTAAAAAATGGTTCATATAAAATTCTAAACCCAAAACAAAATAATTTAAGTAAAAGAAAAGAAAAAAATGAGTGAATTTCTATTTGCACCTCAACTTTTACTTATTCTCAACCATTCAATTGTTTTATTTATTTTTAATTGGGGTATAATAAGCAAAAGTTAGGGTGTCAATAACACCTATATTAAAATATCTCTCATAGTAAAAAGTTGAAACACCTCCTTTTATTTTTGCAGGTTAATTAAAAAAATATATTTCATTCATTATTATTGTTGTTGTTGTTTTTTTTTTTTTTTCATTTTTTTATCTGAATTTTCAAGGAAATCATTTTCATTTAAAAAGCATAATTTGTTTTACATAAATTACTTTTTTGATTTATTTTTCATAATTGAAAACCTTGGTATTGGATTGCCAATTTGATAATTCATTTGAGCTCAACGACACTTAGTAAGATTTCAAATTTTACTAAGTTAGTAGGAAAAGTGCTTCTCTAAAATATTTTATTGTGTCTATGTAACCTTGGGCTCACCTTGTGCCATTTAAAAACATGATCGGATACTTCAATATTGTAGTGGACAAAAATATATGAACTTTGAAAATAAAAACTCCCAAAAAAAAAAGTTATTTTTCACCGTTGTATTTCAATTTTAAGTTTGAGAGTTATTTAAAAGTTTGGTAGCCATCAAATTTCAAAAACTTGGATCAAGCTCAAAAAAAAAAAAAAAAAAAAATTCTTGAATTTTTTTATTATTATTATTATTTTTTATCTGATTTTTTTATGGAACTTAGAGGGCTGTGGTAGTGTTGGACTAGTGATGTGGTTATCCATATGAGTTCAACGACCCTTAGTAAGGATTAAAATCTCACCACATTAGTAAGACAAGTGTTTTGCTATTTCAATTGAAAATGAGTGTTTGAATTTGTTTTTACTTAAAAAGCCGCTTGAACATTGACAGGTCAGCACTACTGAGAACCATTGATTATCTTAGTCAAGTGGTTAAGAAAGGGTGTAAAAATCCGTACTGATCACTAGGAAAATAGGAAGATCTCTAAGAAACTTGTGTCTTTAGTTCTCATCCCAGCCGTACGTTTAATAGAGAGAAACAAACTGAAAACTCATTAACACCCATAGTCCACGTGGCAATAATGAACTTCTTTGCCAATTGCCACCTTCATTCTTCTCTAAAATCGGAAACTCCACTAACTTGCCTTTTTTCATCTCATTAGCAAAATTTTAAATTTATAGCCGTTAATTGATCAACCCCTCACTAATCTTGCACTATATCACCTTTAAAAACCCAATTTGTTAAAATCTAAAAAAAAAAAAAAAAAAAATCTCCATTAGATTTCACTTTCTGAAACTGAGAGGATTATAATTTTATAGAGGATCAAGTGAGAATCTTTTCAAAGTAGAAATTTTGGTGGTGCCCACCATGATTTCTAAACGTTGTGCAGCTTGCAAGTATCTAAGGAGAAGATGCCCTTCAGATTGCATATTTGCTCCTTATTTTCCATCAACCAATCCACAAAGATTTGCTTGTGTTCACAAGATCTTTGGTGCCAGCAATGTAGCCAAGATGCTTAAGGTAAATAAATGCTTAAATCTCATTTTATCAATTATTACTTAATTAATATATAATAAATACTTAATATATATATTAATTATTAATGAGGGGTTCAAAGATCCCGATCACGTAAATACAAAATCCAATGGTTGTCAATGGATAGTCGAAAAGTCGAATCCGATTCGAATTCGAATTTGAAAAATCGTATATTATTCGAAGATTTCGAATATCGGATTTGAAATAATATATTATATATATTATTTTATTTGATTTATTTTTTATATAAATAATATAATATATTTTATTTTATTTATTTATTTATTGTATACATAGTATAATATATAATAAATTTTTTTTTTAATAATGAAAAATTAACTGGGTAAGGAAAAATTATATTTTTTTAATATAAAAATTATTCAAATTCTATTCGAATATTATTTGATATCCGATAGGATAATCGAATTCGAATTTGGATAGAGTTTTAGAATATTTGTCGGATTCGAATTCGAATATCAAATTTTAGATTCGGATTCGGATATTGCTATATCCAAATTCGATAACCATCTGTTGACAGCCCCAGTTAAAGATATATGTCGTATTCTCGAGATACATCTTTTATCTCACTATTGGATTTCACATTTACATGGACGGATTGTGTGGTGACTAGAGAATATGACTATCTCATGTTTATATATATTTATTCAAATTATAATGTTATTTTTGCATGAATCTCGAGGAATTATAATTGTAGGGTTAGGGTTTCAACTAAAATCTCACTTTAGGATACACACAAGTGATCAATACCATTAAAAAAAATTATAATTATGGTTACTTAAGTTGTATTAAGGTTGGGAACTTGGGGTTGTCATCAACATGGTTTAGGTTTACAGCATAGTTTTAAAACTTGTTCAGTCAACTTCAAACTCAGACAAGTCAACTCGATTGAAGTTCAAGGTGACTCGGCCTTAAACTCGATGGAACCAATTTTTTGAGTTAACTTGGTAAGTTGTTGAATCAATTTGTCAACTCAGTCGAGTCAATTAAAAAACATGCAATGAGCATAGGCAGACACTTGATCTAGTAATTTGGTTGTATATAATACTTTTGGTGAGAATAAAAAAAATTTATTTTAAAATATTTTTTAAAATTTTATAGAATTAGTATTTTTTTTATTTGACTCGTCGGTATCGACTTGTGAGTTTCCAATTGATTCCATTCAAGGGGTATTGGAGTCAACTTTTTTAAAGAACCGGCTTTTGAGACCCCTCTGGATTCGGTTTGAACAAGTCGAGTCAATCCCTCTTAAACTGATTTATATTGACTCAACATCCTTACTGGCTTATGTAATTTAGATTTTATAAATAATTAGATATTAAAAGTATATTAACTTTGGCTACTATCATATATAAAATCTCATTTTTCTATCAAATAATATAAATTCAAATTTCTTAAAACATCTAAATGTAACTAATTGATATTGAAAATTCGCCTATATCCAATCTTGTTATTTCAAATCGAGACTGGCGTGAGTCCTAAAACCATAAGCATCTAAGGGTTGATGAGATGGACAAGACCACGTCTCAAGAAATGGAGATATTGAGTTCAAAACCCCCCTCTTTGGTATCACTTTTAGGGATTTATCCCAAAAACTAGCTGGGGTGGGTGTGTGTGTGGGTGTTGATGGGACTGCACTTGCCCTAAGAATTAGTCAGGTGCTCTAAAACGCCCCGACTATATTATATATATCCAATCAAACAAGATTGACTTGGCCAAGTTTCAAGTCAAACCGATGAGTTTTAAAATTATGGTTCAATCGTAGCGGGAGGGTGTTGGAGGGGAAGAAGAAGAAATGGATATTTCTCCAGGGTTGGAGGGTGTGTTTGAGTCATCATCTCAGTTTCTCAAAGGTCTAACTTGTTCCATGAGAGATGATTTGTCTGAGTCGTCTCGGCCTTTGTCCCGACCAATCTGTAAAACCAAATTTTAGCCAAATAAAACTGTCTGCAAACTAATTCAACTATTAACAAGTTCTAATTAGTGAAGGTTGGTTTCTTGATATTTGATAGCAATTACCAGTTTATCAAAGAGCTGAAGCCATGGATTCTTTACATTTTGAAGCAGAATCCCGAACTCAAGATCCTGTTTACGGATGTGTTGGAATCATCACTCTTCTTCAAGAACAAATACTCGACACACAACATCAGATTGCAAAGATTCAAGCTGAGATTGCCTTACAAGCTCATCTTCAAACAAAATCGATCCAAGTTCAACAAGTCATTGAGGATTCCTCTAACTCCTTCAATGCCTTGCAAGAACCTATCTACCTTGATCAACCCTTCATCAATCCTTTTACTCTACCTACTGGGTTCCTCTAGGCTCGAGCTTTGAATCTAAGGGTTTCAAAGCATAATATGTAGCACAAAAGCTACAATTATAAGATCAAATATGTGGTTTTTTTTCTCTTTATTTGATGGAGGAAAAATGGTATTCTTTTGTTGGTGCTTAGGTTAAATTATCAAGTATCTCTATATTTGTTTAGTCTTTCAGAGTGCATATCAACACATTAGAATTAACAGAACAAGCGACTTCAGATGCAATTGAATGGAGGAACAAGAGTCATTATATTGCTCATTTAATGAATAATATAAACCATCAATCAATAGATCCATCTAAAGAGATCATTGATCTAGAAACTCGATTGAATAATTTTAACTATTAAATCCTTTCTTAAGGCCACAAATTGGCACCTTTTATTTATAAATGACTTCAAAGAAAAAATTTAGAAGACTACCTATGCTTTTTGGAGTCGAATTTTGAACGATCAAATAGCATCATAATAATAAACTGAGCGTGGTAGAGATGACGACGTTGAATGAGAGTGAAAGTTAAAATTAGAAAAGAAGCATTTAGAAAAATGTAGGATTAACTAAAATAGGCAATGAACTAATCAGAGAAAGTCGGGACGGAGAAGAATACATCATAGCATGGTGTAAAGATGAGATGAATTCTTGTCCTTATGTAGGCCGATGCTTACTACATTTTGAATTTAGTCAACAAGAGAAACGAGGAAGAAAGTTCATGAGTTCAATATGTAGACTTCTCTTCCTTCTCTTTTTCTTTCTAAATATAAAGCATGAATGAGAGTTTCATTTCAAAGCAATTATGAAAGAAATGTCATGTATGTACAGTGTCAAGATGGCAGATCCAAGCACAAGTTTTACGCGACTACAGCCAACTTCGGAAAAAAAAAATAATACAATAAAGGAAAACACGTATTTCTCACACAAAATCAAACATCACGAGTTTTGACTCAATTAAAATACTCACTGAAATAATATGCATCTAAGATGGGGAAGAAAGGAGGGGAATTTATGGTACGAGATCCTTGAAGTATTCATGCTCGAGTGCGCTCCGAGCTGTTATTCTTTTACTTGGGTCCAAACGGAGCATTTTCTGGAGGATAACAAACAAAAATAACTAATATAGATCACAAATCTTCAGTTCTTGAATACATGCTATATTTAATTAACATGCATGTGCAAAGTGCAAATTACAGGGACTAGCTTCCATATTCATTCAGAACCCAAAAGAGGATCTCTGAATAATTCTAAACCTTTGAATGCTAAATAATAATAAATAAATAAATAAAACTACTGTGTTTTGACCAAAAAATATCATCATCATCATTCTCATAACATATCCTCACCAATGGTGGTGAATCCATTTGAAATTCACAACTATACACAATTTTTTCAAATTTTTTGAAAAAACATAATAAATAATAAAGCTGTCGAATTAAAAAATTTGGGATAATTCTCCACCTTTTGGCCCTGGCCAAATAATTAAGATAAACATATCACCGAACAAAGTGGCAGTTTAAATTATAAGATTGCAATATATATACAATTTAAAGTACAATTCTATTTTTTTTTATTGTAGTTAGTTTTAATGAAAAAGCTGAACTATACTCAAAGTTTATACATCCCGAGTGCGGGATTGGAGAAAACACTGACATGCATCTCAGTTTTTAACCACAAATAAAGTTTTAACTCTAAAAATAACTAAATGGAAATATCAGAGCCAATTAATCTAAGCAGTTCTTTCTATATCAGAAACCAAACTTACTGATAGAAGATCAATTCCAGCTGGTTCAAGATTTGGGACCACAGTTTCCAAGTCCTGCACAACAAAAGAAGAATCACAATTCTAATCTAGTGATGCACACAGAAGCAAATAACACATCAAACTCAATTACCTTAAGAGGACACACACAAAAATAACACATCAAACTTGATTACCTTAGAAGGCCATTTAGGGAAGGCAGATTTGAAGTCAGGTAATGATGACACTCCAGGCCAAATTTCTTCATTTGGAGTACCCAAAATTCTTTGGAAAAGAAAAAAAAAATGTAAATAGTAAACTCTAGTGACGATAATATAATATGAAAAGAAGCTATGTGAGAAATAATAACACCTGAAAATCTTGAACAATTCATCAATCTCAGAGTCCCCAGGGAATAATGGTCTCTGATTCACCATCTCAGAAAATATACAACCTACCGACCATATATCAACAGGAGTAGAGTAATGACGGGACCCAAGGAGGATTTCAGGTGCCCTGTACCACAGCGTTACCACCTGGAAGGGATATTACCAAGGGTATGAGAACACAGCAGGTACAACCATAGTGACAAGGTCATGGTATGGGAATAATTTGGTAATAGAAAGCCTTGGAAAAAGCCAGTAAAAGTTGGTAAAGTCAGAAAAAATATCGGATAAATTAAAATATAAAAAATGTAAAACATATGTATTTCATATATTAAATGATAAAATAACACTTAAAAATGCTAAAAATAGAAATAATCTATGATTTTTTCAAAAAATAGTCGATTAAATCATTGATTAAATATGATGTTTTGAAAAATCGAAAATTTAAAAAAAAAAAAAAAAGTTGATTTAGTTGATAACTATTGAAAAAGTGATTTAATTGCGATTTTTTCAAAAAATTGCAGATTTTTGTCACTATGGGTACAACTTAATCATTTTGTAATGTAAGGACAAAGGTGTAGTGCTTTGCACATGCAAGGACACTGTAGAAGTGTTAAAACCAAAATATAAAAATAAAAAGTGTTTTTCAATTTCTTTTATGAAATTAGAGAACCAACAAAAATTAACTTTCGTGTAATCACAAAACCTGACAAAATATCATGAAATTCTCACCCTTTTTTTCATAGGTTTTAGTGTGAAGGCAGGGTTTTGAACCCAGATATGGGGGATCACCACACACAGACTTTACCACTTTACCATGGTGGCACCTTCACTTCTCACAAAAAGTTTCATGCCCATGAAGGTTGTCTACTAGGTAAACCCAAAAAAAATTGAATTGGGATTATATTTCATTTCTAAATCAGAATTCAATCGATATTAGAATGTCGATAATTACTGATTTTTATTTTTTGAATTCTTTCTTGGATTTTCCACTAAGAAGCCCAATAAAAAAATCTCAAAAGAATTTACCTAACCAAAGAAATACACAAAAAAGCCAAGAACGAAAGTTGCAATTACACTAACATAATATCAGGTATTATTAAAAAGATATTGACCGATAACTTAACTGTAACATAGAACTCAAGTTGTTGAAAGAGAGAATCAGAAATATGGGAAGTGAAGTGGAAACTGATACCTCGTGAGTGAATGTCCTGACAGGAATACCAAATGCCCTAGCTAATCCAAAGTCTGCAAGCTTCAGTGAATTAGTGCTGCGATCTATCAGTAAATTTTGAGGTTTCAAGTCTCGGTGGAGAACTCTGTGAGAATGACAGTGAGCAATACCACGAAGAATCTGATGCAGAAACGTCTGAAAAAGAGGAAAACAAACTAGTGCATTTAACAGTAGATAGACCCATAGCATCATCATTAAGTAAAAATAGTGAGATTGTCCACCAGCATAATAATTTAGCATCACAAATTCATGGGACTAATGACCAAAATGTGAAGATTATTAACACTGAAGAATTTTTCCAGTGAACAAAACTTTCTAATGAGAATGTATCCAAATTCTCTTAATGTGATGGATAAATTCCCTGCCCAATTCAAGTTTATGGAATATAAGGTTGATCTTTTAATACAAAACATAAGAACTCATTTGGAGGAAAGATCTCACCCACTTTTACTAAACGTGGATCCTTGGCAAACTCCGGACAAGAATCCATGTGCTTCTTCAAATCCAGGTCGAGATACTCGAACACCAAATACAAGCATTTCTCACTATGGACCACATCATGCAACCTGTTTTACAAGAATTCATCAAATTATTAATCATAGTAAACCATTTTATTGTAAAGCTAATAATTAATTGATTTGTCCTTGAGGACCATTCTTTGGCTAAAACCAGTCTAGTATTAAACTGAGGTTAGATGAACTTGCATCTGTAAACTTAAACGAAATCTACAATTAAGACGCTTTGAATAAAAGAGAACAATGCTAAATTTAAAAGAGACAAAATAAAAGAATGTAAAGTGAAAAATGAAATAAAAACTTTTAATGGTCCCCCATTGCAAATACTCTTGCCCTCTTAATGTTATATTTGCATAGTAACATATGACTGACCAAGAAAAGGAATGTTACCCAATTCGTTGGTACTAGTCCGAACCACGAACCAGTTCATGGTACGGTTCGGATTGGGGTCATAAAATCAAGTGGGCCACAAACCCACCAAATTTTGATTGGGTTCGGCAAACTGAAGCATGCCGGTTCGCAACAATTTTTTAATTGGTTTGGTAAACCAAACCAATTTATTATATTTTTCCATTTTTATATTTAGAATTTGGATTAGTATATTAATTTTTTCTACTTAACATGGAATTTTTAACATTTATAGTTGCACTTGTAACTTGCATACTTGAATTATATATATGCACAAGCAAACCAAGCTAGGGTACCAAAGTGAACCAAGAAATGAACTATCTCTACCTACCCCAATGAGCTGGGTTCATTCTAGAACCACGAAGCTGAATTTGAACCAAGCGAACTGACGAATCAGGCAACACAGGACTACTTCAGCTCACAAGAGAGACCATCTTGGCCAAACATCAGCTCATTGAAAGAAAAAAACCCCTTTCACATTAGAGATTAAGATTCCTGCACTCTGGCTCATATGGAGACTCCCTTCGTAATAACTACAAATCCTTAAGGATTGTTGTCTCTCTCTTTTGTCTCTTCTCACATATAGTGTGTCAGTGTAATGTTCCACATCTCTTTTCTTTCTTTGTGACCATCCATCTAGACGGCTCTTGCTCTTTGTAATTTCTTCTTGCTTTTGAATAAAAGTATATTTATCACAAAAATATAAAAATAAAAAACAGTAAAGGAAAGTGATTATCCTCTCCAAATATGTAGAAGGCACACACATGGGCATCATTGTACACAATGACACAAACGCTCATCACTTGATCTTGATCTTTGAATCCTTTAAGGAGTCAGAGTAACAACGAAACTCTCCTTTTATTTCTCCATCTTTTTTCTCCTTTTTCCCCAAATGTTAAAGGAGAAAACCACTCAAACATCTGCAGTTGAACCATTTCCACACAACCATTATCATGAATGTTGCACATGTGACTTCAAAGCTTGATTGGAAAAATCACACTCTAAGGCGAAATCAAATAATCCCTATTCTCATCAGTCAATGATTAGTATAGGGAACCTACACTTAGTCGTTTCACGTTGTTCCGAGCAAAGATCAGATTGTTCATCATTTCACCAAGGATGCCTCAACCAATCAATTTTCTTAATTTCGTCACAAGTTGATCGTTCATTAGGAGGACCTATTGAACTTGTGGGGGACATGCAGGAGACATTTTCTGTGATAAACGCCCACCTAACATGTTGGAGGACACCCACCCACGCCTGCCCACCCTCCCACCCACCCACCCACACACTCACTCACATTGGCGACTAAGAGTCCTGCTCACATGGAGACTCCCTTTAACGATTGTTCTATCAATTTTCTTCCTGTCTCATCTCTTCTCACATCTAATGTTTGTTGCAATCTTGGAAAGTTAAAATCTCCTCTTGTACTACTATAAGGAGAGTAATTATTCTCTTAAATGTATAGAAGGCACACACATGGTCATCATTGTAGACCATGCAACCAACCTTCATATCCTGCTCCTTTTTGAATCGTTTAATATGATCCAACTCCATCTGTTCAAACAATTGATGGTTGAAGTATTGCCAGAGTGACAGAAGGGTGTCTGGATGAGAAAAAAATCAAAATACCCGTAACTACCAACATTTTGTAACTTTGTTAGGAATCTTCTCTGATTGTGTTCTGACCAAGCATTGATAGAAGTAGAATGTATGTGAATAATTATCGTAGGCTCGGGAGTAGTAATCTGATGGGATGAGAGTAACTATGGGAGTACAAAGACTAGGTGTTCAAGAATCAATAATATGTGACCAAATCATCTGAAGACAATAGCATCTTTGTAAAGAAATCTTCTACATAGCAATGTTAGCATAGTCACTTTGATCCATGAAACATGCTATAGTTAGGATTGAGGAATATCTTTACAGAAACATGACTTGCAGCGTATAATATCCAGTATGTGCATCAACATTGTATATTCAATTTTACCTTTTTATAGGTAAAAGAATTTTACTAAGGAAAGGCAACGGAGGCGGCTGAACTAGCCTGCCCAGTGCAATGCATGTCAAATAAAACACTACGAAGGCCTACCCAACAAAGCTCATCAAAATAAAAAAAGCTTCAAAAACTTAAAGAGTTTATATAAAAAATATCAGAATCCCAACACTGAAATGATCACTTATCGTAGTGTGTGTTCCCTCCCCTCAATAACTCTATAGTTTCTCTTCTTCTAAATGCCCCAACATACACCAAACTCAATCAAAGACCAAAATATCCTTCCCTTGTGCAAGAAATCTTGAAGCTGCCAACTTTGAAATAATTGCATAACAGAAAATGGGAAGCACCAAGGTATATGAAAGAGGGATAGAAAATGTGATCACACTTCCCTAACAAAAGGGTAATGAACAAGCAAAAGTGGTTCACAGATTCCCCACTCAATTTGTACAAGAAACAGAAGTCCCCTACTGATTGATTGTCTAATATTGGAATCCTTCCCAAGGCTAGACCAGCTAAAGAAAGTGACCTATCGCTAGCTAATGCCATCCTATCACAACAACATGCCCACCGTATTTGATCCTCTACAAAAGGCACAATGAGAATTTGAGAAATACAGTTAATGAGGCTTGCCATACCTTGGATTTTCCAATCATTTAGACCCCTCCTTAATCCAAAATCCCATTAAAGTTTAGCCCACTGAATCATGAAGTCTGAAATTGGCGTAATCTTCTTATTAGAAAATGTGGAAAGTGACGGAAAGTGCATTCAAAAGGGCCTCTTCTCACAACAGATGTCCATTCAAAAACTCACTTTAGTACCTCTAACAGCTCTAAATGCAACTTGATTTTGAAATTTTGGCAAACTCTTGGAAATACCTTTCCATAAGCTACTGCAATAGGAGGTTCCCCCCAAGTTTGCGATCCTATATTTAGCCTTAATGACTAATTAATGTGTTTCAACAAATTTTACTTTAGGTAACATGAAGTACTTTAGATGATTAGACCATCCTGATCCCTTCTCATATGTGTCCTCGCAGTCATTTTGTTTTCAAAAGCTCAAATTCCTTAACGGTAATGGTGTCCACAGTATTTTTTATTCAAAATCATGAATCAAATAAGATTATCTGGCTAACACATTATAGACTGCCTCATAAAGTTATCAAACAAATTATTTACAAAGAGGACTTCTTTGAATTGTCAGGAGTAAGTAGTTTGTGGGATAGTATAATCCTTTTGATGTTTTCTTAAATTTTCTTTCTTCCTTTCGAAATAATGAAAACTCACAAATAAGGGGAAAAAACAGCAGCAAAAATTACAAGAGGACTAGTCCCCCAATCTCCAAGCTTTGAGATTTCTAGCTAATATAAGTTGGACAATCTTTGTAGTCTCTTAAAATAAGGATTATAGCTTATATTCTCACCCAACAATATTACAATATGATGTGAAATGGGAATTCAATGGAGAGAAGTTCAAAATATCAAAATGGGGAAAAGTAGTCATTTGTGTGCCACATAGAAAACAAGAAAAAACTACTTCATTCTCTAAAATCAACAAACTATTAGAAAATATCCAAATAACCTGACTATATTGCCATGCTGCATCTCTTTCAAGAGGGATATTTCTCTGATTGCTGTGCTTGGCACTCCTTCATCTTCTTGCTCTAAGCGGATCTTTTTAAGAGCTATTGTCTCGTTCGTCATACGGTCACGAGCTTTATAGACCACACCATAAGTTCCTTCTCCGATCTTCTCAACTTTCTCATACTGCCAGATTCACCGTTATAACCCAGTGCAAGGCAAACAAAAAGGAAAGAGACATTAAGCTAAAAGAAACTAGGATTTTTTACCTGATCCATTCAATCAAAGACCAAACAACCTCCACAGAAGAAAACAATCTGAAGACCAGCCCACAAACAACAATGTCAAACACATGCTCAATAAATACGGTACAAGACACATGGATGCTCAACCAATTAAACATTATTCTGAGATACAACATATAAAACAAGGAAATCAACATAACTATGAGACGACTAAAACAAGCCAATTTACAACTGTTAGCAAAAATGAATTTATCGTATGGAAAAAAAATTGCAAACAACTGTAAGATCACCTTGTATCCAAGAACTTGCAATCACTAAAACATTAATAAGAATAAAACTCCTAATGTTGCGCAATAGAACATTGTTTTAGTATGCAATTTGTTAACATCCAAAAAAAAAGGGGGAGAATCAAAAAAGAAAACTCATACATTACAAAATGAATAAGAAATGTTGATAAAGAGGGTTTTCAAGCAGCTATTATTTCATTCTGATGTTTCCATGAATGGCATAGGCTGTGGGGAGAAAAAAAAAACTCCATCCCTTCCACCCTCAGAGTATGAAGAATTTTGGGAGGCATGAGGATAAAATCCTTAGCTTGGTTTCCTGTACAAGGAATCCTACATTTTTTGTTGAGCTTTCAGAGTTTCTAAAACATGCTACATTTGGCCATCAATTTCGACCACCCAAAACCTTATTTTGGTGAATGATGGAGTAACCATAAACATATTGGATTTCCTAAGAAGTGGTAAACTTAGTAATCTATCTAAAGTCTGAACCATCCAGAGTTGGGCCAACCCTTGGATTGATTAAAAAACAAATTTTCACTCTTTGCATGGATTGCTAACGCAATAAAACCATGAAAGCTTTCTTCATTGCTTTTTATCCATAATATTCCTATTAGGCCAGAGTGAACAAGTTCTGAATTCAATGGCCTGTGAATGTAGAAGGACATGATGCTGCTGGAAAGCTTGATTGTTGATAGCAAAGACCTCGTTTCAAAACCAGCCTTCACCATAACAAAAGCCAACTTGTAAAGAAAAATTCCACAGAGAAGATCAGAATTCTTTGAACATGTTGTATCATTTAAATATAAGACACAAGGCATTGATGAGTAGTTCCTAAATAAGCTGCTCCATTAAAAACCTACTATCCTTTTTCTTGGAATCGCAAATGGATCCCCCACAAATTCATCTAGATTTAAAACCCATCGTTTACCAACTTATGAATAAGGAAATAACTGATATGGTAAAAGTCCATCAAATATCAAACAGGTCGAAAAAAAAAAAAAAGTATACCGAAAAGAGTGAAACTACAATCAATTAGTAGACAATCAACAGATTCGCCACCACGACGCAATCCAAAACACATACAAGGGCTCATGATAAGGAATTTCCCCAACCTCAAACACCATACTTTTTGAAAAGTTGACAGCTAGACGCGACAATGCTTCAAATCACCCAAAAAAAAAAAACCCTCTAAGAAAGCAAATTTTTCCAAGAGACATAAAAAAACGCTGAAGTATCGTACCCTGGGACCACCTTCTATAATCTCAAAACCGCCAAGATTATCAATATTTTGTACTCATGAAAATAGTCTTTCCAAAGCCTCAACTATTAAATGAGTGGAGAAGGGGGGCGGGGGGGGGGGGGGGTGTGGAGGGCTTGCCTTAAACCATTAGACCTCTTGAAAAAACTTGTTGAGGTGCCATAAAAAAAGAATTAAGAATGGCAATGATGAGATACATTTCTATTATCCATTTTTATCCACACTATACCCAAGCCCATTCAGCCAACATACATTCCAAGAAATTCCAATGCCTTTTCCGAATTAATTGCACAAATTAACCGTAGTCTGCTTGATCTAAACTATAGTCTATTCATGGCACTTCCAATTTTACCTTGACACTTCCAATTTTCAAGTCTTTTCTGTGCTGACCTGAAGACACGACACAACACTTCATGGCATGACACGACACTTCTATGCATTTACAATACATTTGATAGAAGCAATTTTCCATAAAAAAAAATTCCTAAAATGAATTAACACAAAGAGTATGAATCATGTCCTTAGTAACCTAGGTAGCTATCCAACTCCAAGTCCCCTTCATAAGCCACAAATTACTAGATTACCACCTAGAAGATCTACTATACCACAATTTAATATTTTTACGGCCATGCAACCTTATTGGAATTTCTGAAAGTTGCTATATCGAACACTTTTGGACACGTTGATGTTTAGCAATCGTGCCATGTGTCAAGATAACACTGCTCCTTGTCAATGAGAACACCATTCAAAATTTTCCTCACCAACTGATTACTAACCACTTGCTTGCCTATTGGGGAAAAAACACATTTCTCCAACATCTTTGGCACCAATCCTTCTATAAAGTTCTTTGAGTAAATCCATATTCTAATTGTGCTTCTACCCTAGGTATTAATCTATGATATCTAGGGTAGATGTACTCTGAAGATAATTTCATTTTTTGGTTTTTCCCAAGTAAATCACCTCTCATTAAAGACGATTCAATTGATTCAACCATCATATTTTTCACCTCCAAATTAACATCTTATTGCCAATTATATCTAATGAATAGAAATGTTAGTCATTGGGACCGACTTTGTGATGCAAAAAAGCACTAAGTATGAAGAGTGCTAATTAAAATAATACAAAAGCAAATGATTCTAAAATTCAAAATACAATTTCACTCCCATTATGCTTTCTTCCAACTTCTATTATATCCACAATTAAACCCCAAAACCTAATTCTCAACAAAAATCATCAATAATCAAAATAACATACTAATACTAACACCTTCAGAGCAACATAATAAACTATTATTAAAGGGGGAGAAAAAATTGAGAAACTGCCCTTAATCTACAAAAACAGAATCTCAAAACCCTAAAAACACTTCACTATAACGTATAACAAAAGAAAATCAAAACATACATTCAATTAGAAAATCAAAACCTACAATGCTGACAAGGAAACTTCATCCAATAACATACAAAAACGCAATGAGATTAAACCTAAAAAAACAATTTTTTTTCATCACTGATCAATGAGAATAAAATAAAATTTAAAAAAAAAAAAAAAAAAAACTTAAAATTTCGGATCCACGAATCGAAACCTCAGAATCAATTAAAAAAAGGAAACATCAGGAATGCATGAATAATCAAAAACATAAAATCGATTATTAGAGAACATAAAAAATACATGACATTATCAAAATATGATCGAACGTCAAAACTAACGAACCGAAGTAGAAGAAAGTTACCTCTATCACTCACTCGAGTGATCAACAGTTCTTGGTTTCTTCTCCAAGAACCAAAGCAAACCGGACTAAGAAGTAAAAAGAGAAGAAAGGGAACGAGTGATTGAGCTTTTTCAAGTATATATATATATATAAAACGGGTAGTATTTTGGCAGAAACAAATTCACACGTGCTACATTACATACAAGTCTCTAACCGTAGAAAGACGGGAGGGTTCGGGTCGGATCAAGCTAACACCTGACCCGGAATGAAAGAACCGGGTTGAGGCATAGCCCAACCCTAAGCCCAGTTCAGGCTTTGTTGACTTGATTGTAAAATTTTGAATGATTTTAGACACACCCCACCAGTTTTTGGTCAAAATTTACCTTGATTTTTTTTCTTATAGATTATGGAAAATCACCTAAATGCCCTCACTTTCAATCTCTAATAGGTTAGCCAAAAGCTTGATTTTTCTCCCAAAAATGTGTCATCTTCAAGCTCAAAACCTCTATGGTAAATTGTTTTTTAATCCGTAAACACTAGTGACTAGCCTATATCCAAGGTTGATGCTTTCCATTCAAATCGACTCATGAGATGCTAGGGGTTCCCAAGAAAAATGTGTCCCTAGAATAATCGTATTAATCCCTAAAACACAAGTACTAGTCACTAGGGAATTTGTGTCTTTCCTCTTGTCTCAGTTGTCTATTTAGGGTATGTTTGATTGCACATGGAAAATAAGGTGGAAAATCAATTTCCATGGAAAATGACATTTTTCAAGTGTTTGATTGCAGATGGAAATGAAATTCATTTTCCACCCCATTCAAAAAGTCCACTAAATCATGGATTTCACTTTCCCACCCATATGGGTGGGAAAATGAAATCCACCCATGTTTTCCATCATCAATTATTCCCTACCACCACCACCATTACACTAACCTTGCTGTCGTCGTCATCGTCGTCGTCACCATCGCCGTTGCCGTCGGCTCCGTCTCCGACCACCTTCTCTCTCTCTCTTCTTATTTTTCTTCTTCTCCATCCCCCACCTCCTCCGCCACCACCACCACCAAGTTCTCCCCCCATTTTCCTCACTTACCTTCATTGTCGCCGCTGCCACCGTCGTCGTAGCAGCCACCGCCACCGTCGTCCTCGTCGTCGCCGCCACCGTCGCCCTCGTCGTCGCCACATCCTCCTTCTCCTCTTCTTATTTTTTCTCATATTTTTTCCATGATTTTATCCAAGTGAAATCAAACAATGGAATTTGATTTTCCAACCCTACCTATTTTCCACAACTAATTTTCCATGGATTTCAAATTCCATGGAAAGTGACTTTCCATGCAATCAAACATACCCTTAATGGAAAATCTCAATTGTGAGTTGATGCTAAAAAATGTCATGTTATCTCATTCGTTTGTTTGTCGGAGTTTGATTGTTAGAGATCGCAAACCCAAGAATATACAAAAGTTATTTATCGAGAGTTTCTCGTCTTTTTTATTTATGACTGGGGTTCCAAACCCGTAGGCCTGACTAGTAAGGGTGAGGCAACTGGCCTTTTAGAGCACCATATCTCACTCAAATCTCCTGGTACATGCAATAACCCACAAACCACATAATAGGGATAAATCCCAATGGGTGGTCAACGAGGGGGCTTGAACTCAAGACCTCTCCTTTTTGGAGGGATGCCTTGCCCACTATGCTCAACACTTATTGGTTAAGTTCCTCACCTTATCAACAGAACCAATGTAAACAAATGAGTGGCCACACTCTCATTTTATAAATACTAAAATTTGAGTTCTTGACAAAAATCTATCATCATGAAATTCTCTCGGAAATACAAAGTAAATATATGTGATGGTTTGTGATTGTTATATGCGCATGTCATGTGTATCATCATACAATTGTATTATTTTCTTGAAATTGTCGAGTGACAGTAATAAAGACATTTCATCAAAAGCTTGATCTTCTTGCCACCTTGAATTTCTTATTTATTTGAGCAGGCAAGAGGGACAATTGTGGATATCATTTTTTCAACCACTTTAAGAGAATACACTTATCTCATTGGAATTAGTGTATTTTTCGAATTTGTATTTCATCAAAATTGGTTCCACCTTGGGAATAATTAATAAATTGAAAAAAAAATGAATAATAATTATGAACATTATATTGAAGGAAACTAAAAAAATTTGTTAAGTATCCTCTGATATGTAAGTTGTTTAAAAACTCTGATATTATTTGTCTCTTATAAAACACCCCAATAAAACATAAATCTAAACAAATCGACTCATGAGATGATAGGGATTCTCAAAAAAAAAAAAATGTGTCCCCTAGAAAATCATATTAATCCCTAGAACTCAAGTACTAAGTACTAGGAAATTTGTGTTTTTCCTTTCGTCTCAGTTGTCTGTTTAGGGTATGTTTGATTGCACATGGAAAATAGGGTGGAAACTTAATTTCCATGGAAAATGACATTTTTTAAGTGTTTGATTGCACATGAAATGGAAATTCATTTTCCACCCCAATCAAAAAGTCCACCAAAACATGGATTCCCATATGGGTGGGAAATTGAAATCCACCCATATTTTCCATCCCCAATTCTTCCCCACTCACATCTTCTTCTTTCCTACAACTACCACCACCATTACACTAACCTTGTCGTCATCGTCATCACCGTCGTCGTCGCCGTCTCTGTCTCCGTCACCGTCGCCGTCTCCGTTTCTATCATCACCATCTCCGACCACCTTCTCTCTCTCTTCTCCTTCTTCTACATCCCTCACTTCCTTTGCCACTTCCACCATCATATTTTCCCCCCATCTTCCTCACTTACTTCCGTCGCCGCCGCCGTCACCATCACCATCACGTTCTCTCTTCTTCCTCACTTACCTCCACCTCCCCATCGTCGCAGCCGTCATTGTCGCCGCCACCACCATCGTTGTCATTGTCTTCGCCGCCGCCACTACCACCGTCTCTGTTGCTGTCGTCGTCGCCGTTGCCACATCCTCCCGCCTTCTTCTTCCTCCTCATCTTCTCTTCTTCTTTTTTCTCACATTTTTTTTCATGATTTTATCCAAGTAAAATCAAACAATGGAATTTGATTTTCCAACCCTACCTATTTTCCACCACTATTTTTCCATGGATTTCAAATTCCAGGGAAAGTCACTTTTCATGCAATCAAACATACCCTTAATGGAAAACTCCAACTATGGGTTGTTGCTAAAAAAATGTCATTTTATCTCATTCGCTTGTTTGGCGAAGTTTGACCATCAAAGATCACAAACCCAAGAATACACAAAAGTTATTGCTTGGGATCTCCTCACCTTATTTTTATGATGGGGGCTCCAAACCTGTAAGCCCGACTAGCAGGAGTAAGGTAACAGGTGTCATGCCCCCAAAATCCAACATGAATCCCAAGGATTTCTCGGTTAGATCTCAAGTAATGATTAACAAACCTAACCCATTTTAACATATAATAATACATAATAATTTCTATTTAATGGTTATAACGTAGTGGAAATTTATAACTAATAGGTAATAATAAGAGTTTGTGAAAAACTAACATCAATCATAATCATAATCCATAATCAAATATCAAAAGACATAATCTCTCCAAACAAATACAAGTCTCTCAAAATTTAAAACAGAAATAACTATTAAAGTTTATGACAATCCTTAAGTACATGGAGGTTGCAACTCATCATCATAAGTCTCCTCAAGAACCTCTTCATACAACTCCTCATGAAGTGGATATCAATAATCATGTAGTTTGAAATGGTGAATGGTAGGATGATTAATGGGGAGTTACTCTGTCGAAAATATAATGTTCTAACATCTAGTCACAACATGCAATGTATAATCATATTGAATATTTAAATACTGCAAGTTTTATCATAACATAACATAACATTTGAATAATGACTAAATGAAAAAGAGTAAATAGTTATAATATTTATCAATCTATCATTTCTATCATGAAAATAATCTATCATACTTTTAAAACTTTAAAAACATCTATCTATCATCACACAATAAAAATGCATAATACAAACACGACAGTGTAATCAATAAGAGTGTTGAAGAACATGTCGGTATGACAGTCTCAACATAGCTAATCGATATTCCAAATTTCCCTCAATATGGAATCTTATCGATATATTTGATTTTGTGACTGGTCATTGCTACCATGCTTGGATAACCATTTATTCGACTCATACTGATCATTGACCAAAGTCTAAATACTTGAACCAATTATGTTAATAATTTGTTTGATGATTACAAACTTTTAATGATCACTAACTAGTCAATGATAAACTCATCGCATCAAAACCTATCAAAAGATAATACATGTGAACCTCGACTGTCTCTACACTATACAAAGACTGTTTTTACATACAACAGATCATTAAGAAAGAAAAAACAAAAATTAGATACCACAAGTTATACCATACTACCAAATAACATAGAACCACAAGTGTTATCCTAGATTGATATACCGCTACCGAAAATATAACAATGCATCATTCTTCCTGGACTTCCTACTACCATTTTCTAGTAAACAAAATAATTTTGTTTTGAGTCAATATATATAATTTTTTTTTTCTAAAAATACAAACAATGGTAATGATCTCTAGCCAATATTATATTGTGTACATCCATCAATCATTGCTTACATGATTATGGAAAAATGAGATATCGTTTCCATCTATCTATCAATCAATTATATCTCACATGACCTAATCATTGAGAATGCTAGAGTCACTAGCCCATCAAACCATGGAGAACATATGTCTCTTTATCCATCCATCAATAAATTTATCAATTATTCATTTTTCTATCAAAATACATATTTTTAAAAATATTTGTGATTTTATGGTACCAACCAAACCCACATGACGGCCTTGATTTAGTAGAAAAGACTCAAAAATACGATAAAAAAATAAATAGTTAAATCTGTGGAAAATTGTGAAAATTTGGTTATGTATCAAAAATGTGATTTTTTTAAAGTTCTTAAAATGTAAAACGGGTTTTGAAAATGAAAGTCTTAATTACGATATTCAAAAATTTATAATTTTTTGAACTTAATTTGAAGGGAAGGTCAAAGAAAATGAGGATTAAAAATCTGACAAAAATGTCGAAATCTAAATTTATTTATGAATTCAAAAATTAGTTTTGATTCTTTGAGATTTTGTTTTTTAAATTATTTTTATTGTTCTCAAATGGGGATATTCCTTTATTTTCATTAATACCTCAATGTAAATGAAAAACTCAAATATTTACTTAAATGTTTTAATGAAAATAAATCGTTGAAATGCGTCTAGCACAAATAAAAATAATGATTAGTAGAATAACGATTATATAATAGAGATAAAAAATAACGATTAGAAAATAACAATAAAAAAATAGTGATCAATGGGGTTTGACATGCGTTCTTCAGGATTTCTTTTTTCGTTCTTCCTAGACACTTCCCAAAACTTGTGTTATCACATTTTCTTCTCTAAAATTTGTAAGCTAATGTAAAAACAACTTATTAAAATTAAATATAAGTAAATCTATAAAATCAAACACATAAACATGCATGATTTAAAGTAAATCAACCATAAATAAGAAATGCCAACAAAATACCTTTGATAAATTTATGTTTCTTTAAAAACTAGTAATTAAAAGGTAGAAAAATAAGATTTCCTACTTATTTTGCGTCTTCTACGGGGTATTTTCGTCAAAATTGACTCCAAACAATACTCCTTACTCGAAATCCCAAACTTGGATTTTGATACCAACAAAATCTATGCAACTTAAATTGAAGATCTCGATGAGGTGAAGCTTTTTATCTTCTTTGTGAACTCTTGATTCTTATTCTAGGGTGGTCAGATCATTGCTTAAAGGTCTAGAGTTTGGGTGTTTTATGTTGAAGAAGAAAGAGAAATCTAATTTTTCTCTTTTAAGTTTAGTATTTCTATGACACAATGACGAAATGGTTTTCTATATAATTATTTTCTTTTAGTTATAACTTAATACTAGAGACTCCGATTTGCGCAAACTTATAGTCCATTTTGGATAATTTTTCGATACAAATCTAATAGCATTTTCAGATTTTGTTGAAATAAATTATATCAAAACTTATATTTTGATAGTTTATTTGCCACGCCCTCGATTTAGGATTCTATATTTTCCCAAATCTCAAGGGTGGAGTAAAAATAAAAATCAAGATCTTCAAAACTTAAATACAATGTGAATTTCTTCCAAATAATTTCGACAGAGTTTTTACTAAAAATTGGATTTATGAATTTTTTTTTACTTGTATAGACATACATGTATAATCAAAATTCATATATCAAACTACATTCCAACTACCTTATCATATCGATATATATATATATATATATATATATATATAGAGCCATTCAGAGGCCCTAAAGAGTATCAATGATCGCACCAAGATTTCATGACTGTTAGATCTCACAAGATTTGACGGACGTGTTTTACTAATCCAACTGTAAACAAATTTTACGTATACAAATTTAAAAAATTAAAAGTAAGTCCTCTGTTAGAATTCTTTTAACCAACACTTCCTCTCTCACTTAATTCAACTCTTTGAAACATAAAAATAGATCTGAATACATTAGACCCCTCTCTCTTTTGTTTTCTTAATGAACAAAACCATTCTTTCTCTCTCTCTCTTACATTCACTTGAATAAAACCCTCCCTCAATCGAACAAGCTTTCAAACAATTGACCAATGAAGGAAGCTCCAGATCTCTCTATCATTCTCTCTTTTTTCAAGTATCTATTTCCTAATCTCTATTTAAATCGTAACCCTTTCTTCTTCTAGCACTATCTCTTCAAACCTTAACCCAAATCCGATGTCATTTACAGTCAAAACCATAACCCCCACCCGAATACTCTTTCTCACTGTTGAAACTCTAACTCTCACTCTCTATATCTCAACTCTAACACCATTCTCTCTCTCTCTCTCTCTTATTTATTTATTTTTACCTATAATAACAAGAAACAAGTGATAAAATGGAAATTCGTTAAAGAAGATAATAGAAAATGTTTAGAAAAAATTCATTTTTTGAAATTAATTTTTTTATTGCAAGTGCTTTCTATGCTATTTTTATAAATTTCATTTCTTTTGATGTTATTTAGTTGATGAAATTTGTGATTTTTAATATGTAAATTTTAATCTTAGAGAGAGTTTAGGGTCCTTAGTTGATCCAAAGCAACCAATGAATCATACAAAGTACCTCTTTATCTTCTACTCCCAAGCTCCAAACTAATAGATGACACCAACACAACCATAACTGTAACACCCCGGATTTTCAACTCATGTCTCGAGGAAATTATATGGTGAGATTTGGAAGAAAATATCGAAGGAGAGACTTAGAGTAAAATACTCGGATCTTGTTATAATTAATTTTTAAAGGAAAATCAACTTCGCCATTAGATTCAAAAGGATCGAAATATATACATTAGCCTGTAAGCAAGTCCGAATTCGAATTCGGATAGAGAAGTTATAGAATCCTCGAATTTCATGTTAAGTGGGACCCAAAACAGTGAAATTTCGTTAGAGAGAGAATCGAAAAGATTTGATGATACCATTAGATTCGAATCGAAAAATTATTCGAAATGGTATATTCGTTTGTCGTTTTTCGAGTCCGAATAGTTAAGTTACGATCGAAACTAGAAATAAGGGGAAAATTACAAGTATACCCTCAGCCCTCTTATAAAAGAAAACTCACTTTCTTTTATTTCATTTCACTTCTTCACTCTTCTCCAAAGAACTCAACTTAGCCATTTTCTAGACCTAGGGTTTGAACCCATTCCTATCAAGATCTATCCCAATCAAGTCCGAGTTGAACCTCGACGAAGAAGGCAAAGTCGTCGGCGTTGTCGAGCTCTACGTCCTCACCCCATCCAACTTCCATTTCCTCTTCTTTTCTCTTGGTCTCCCACAAGAATCAGCAAATGGATTTTTATATAATCACTTGGAACCTCATCCAAATCATAGGAGAGTCGTTGTTGGTCATTAGGAAGCGGGGAGAACACCTTCAAAGAGGGTTTCACAACCAACTACTCCGTTGGCACCCGAGTTCAACCACTTTCGGAACTTCGAGCCGCCTAACATTGATCCTTAGTGTTGATTCATCACCATTGGCGTCCACAAACGAGTAAGGGACTTCCAATTCTTATTGGTAGCTTTAGATTTCTCAAATGTGCATTTAGGGTTTTGAAACAAAACTTATTGTTTGCATTTAAATCGTAGAAAGTTATTGTTCGATTTCAAATTCATGGTAGAAGTAGGTGTTTTGCTTATGTTTTATCAAATTTTGATAACAAAATCGTGGGTGGGTCGAATGGTTCGAAGAATGGAAGAAGAAATCGAAAAAGGGATCGAAAAACCCAAAAATCGCGAGTGAGGTTCAGGCTGTAGGCGGGTAGGGTCGGTGCCACAGGCACCTACCGAAGGCATTCTGTCGGTCCCATCGACAGAATGGAGCTTCTGCCACCGACCAAACCAAGAAGCCACCGAAAATTTTATTCTGTCGGTAGGACCGTCGGTCCCACCGACACCTACGGATGTGTATTCTGTCGGTTCCACCGACAGCATATTGATTCTGCCATCGACAGCCACCGACAGACACAGTTTTGATCAGAACAGTGTTCTGACTCTTGGCTTGACCTCCTCACACCTTATACACTATTTCTCACCCTTTATTTCATTAAAAACATTAAAGTAAATGTCCTCTTTAATTTTTACTTTCCATTTACTTTAAGTTCTTTAATGAAATTAAGGTTTTACCCCCCATTTTGGAACAATGGGAATGGTTTCAAGATCCAAATCTCAAAGGATCAAAATCCGAATTTTGGTTTCAAGAACAAAACGTATTTTTCGACGTTTTCGACAAGTTTTCAAAATGAAATAACTTTCGCGTTCCTTTGAATTAGATTACAAAAACTATATGGTGTCGAATCTCATGATCAAGACTTTCATTTCGAAAAATCCGTTTTTAATTTCGAGAACTTTGAAAATTTGAGTTTCTGACACTTAGCCAAATTTTCACCAGCTTTCTCTATTTTTAACAGCTTTGGTCCAGAGCATCGCTGGGACCTTGTTTTTGAATAAACTTCGGTGGTTTTCAATGGAAAGACCAAAAGAATGACTTTGAAAGATCGAAAATGAATGGTTGATTTGAAAGGATGAAAAATGAGAATGTTGAGAGAATGGGAAAAGGGAATGAACGGTAAAATGTCAGAATCACACCCGAGGGGTGATGTCTGCATTTTACATTGTATGTTGTGTGTAGGTTGGTGAAAGGATATCCAGGTTATTAATGAAAGGGTTGCATGTTTATTTCTGATTATGTTAGCGCTTGCGTTGAGTACTGTTATTTATTTTAGGCCGATTGGCCACGGTTGCATGGTAGGAACTGGATATCCGTTCTCAACCTTGTTCTGTTAATTTCTCTTTTGTTTTAAATGAAAAATCATATATGTACGTAGCTATTTTGTGAGCTGTTAAAGGGTTTGTGAATGCCTGAAGGGATAGTGTGTCACATCATCCGGAGGGGTACACTATCCTGGGATGTACGGTAGGGACCACCAAACTCATACGTGATATGGGACGCGTATGAGAGTGGAGTCACAATTGGAATCCGGGTCCATTCCTTTCTTATCTTTACCAGTGAACGTGTATTGTAAAGGTGGTCGTATACGAGTGGAGTGTCATTTGGGAATTACATGCACGCCTGATAGGCATAGACGAAGATGATTAGTCAGTGATCACTAACAATCTAGTAGTAGTCGAACGTTCTGACACATCGAAAAGAGACCCATTGCTTACGGCCACGTCAAACGGCCTGCCTGAGCCTGATAAATGGTTCCGCAAGCTTGGTAGACACGACCAGCCACAAAATCAGGAACTACGATATTATTGGGGAATATCATGTCCTGACTGGGAGCGATCCAGTCGTGAATCCCAACTCTTTAATTCCAATACTCCACCATTTGTATTATGTATATGTCGTTATATTTCGAATTACAAACTGAGAAGCATGTCTATTATTTTAATGTTGCCAACGGTATTTGCATAAAATGGAAAATGTATAATGAGTATGGATGATTGTTGTTATGTGAAATTTTTAGAACTGTTTAGTTGCTCATCCCTGGCTATATGTACCAGTTGATCGTATTTTATCTTGTAAAACCTTGCATGTATTAAAATGTCCAGTATGATTTATTCGATCATGCTTAGGAAGGGTTATTAGTAGGAATTGGCTGTGGACTTACTGGGTAACTATTGTTACTCACCCTTTCCTTCCTATTTTTTTTAGTTTCAGCACTTGCAGCTGTCGAGGCAGGCGTAGAGGCAGTAATTGAGGAGTATCTGATCGATCAGATCGACGATCAGATTTTATTGCCTGGTGAGCACTAGGGCCACATCCCTTAGTATTGTCAGTTTCACCCAGGATGTATGTAATTTTTGGATTGAGAGTTTAGGCCTATGTTAGAGTGAGAGTGTTTTGGTAAGCCTGTATATTGATAAATCTTCCGCACTCTGATCTACTTACATGTTAGATGTAATTAGTCTTCCGCTGTTATTTTCCTGTATCTACATTTTTATATACAGGTTTTGTTATAAATTGATTTATCAGGTTTGAGTTCCGTGAAACGCTAACATAAATAGAGGAGACCATGCCGAAATTTCGAGGTGCCACATAGTACCTTGGGATTTGTGTTAGCATTTGGCGAAGCGCCACAATAACAATTATAATTGCCCCATTCTCGAATTCCAAAATCTAAATCATTTCGAAAATCATTCAATGCTCGTAAGTCATTTGAATTCCAGCTCAAAGTCTGAGCTCATCAAGGGTATCTTTCTTACCTATTCTTTCTTCGCATTGTTGACTCTTTCGATTTTTTTGTGGGATGGCTAAGTTTTTTTTGCGCCCATTGGCAAATCAACTTAATGGCATCCAGAAACTATGAAGAAGGGCATACTTACTGTCCACTCTCTCGTCCTTCCTATGGTATGGGAGGTTGATGTATGCATCTTCCCACGTATAAAAATATATATGTAGTTATATGTATCAAAAGTATTGAAATAGAGGAGACCAAAGCATCAGACCAGACATGGGGGCATTAGTCTGTAAGTACATAATGTATTTGATTAGCGTCTAAGACTATGGTTTTGTTTATTATATTCCAAGCTTTTGATTTCATTTGCGATCAACTGATATCCCATAATGAGTAACATTGGTGATTATAAATATTGGAATGTCTCCCATATTGGTGCTAGTGCTACTCTGTCAAGGCCAAGATGATAAGCGTTTGGTGCACAATATGATCGCAGCAGCAGCAATCTCAATTGGCTTGTACTCTTTGTCCTTTGTGTTCATATAAATTCCTTGGATGATGATAAGATTCTTGTAGCTATTTATAGATTTTAGTTGAGGCAAATGGAGTCCTATATGCATTGTATGTTTGTAATATGTCGTATATTTCTGATTTACATATAAGGATTACTGTGGAACCAGAGTTTCCTCCTCATGTAACAAACTTCAGACCTCTGAATATGAATTTTGAGTTCTTTAGTTTAATTTGGAGTTTGTTTTATGATTTTTCTCTGATTTTTTATTATTATTATTTCATATTATTATTTAGCTTATTGTGATTAGTGAATTATAGGACTGTGCTATTGTTTGCTAAACCTCCAAATTCGACGGTCATACTTTATGGATTTTTTTTTGAAGCTCATTCTCCAATAATTTGATAGTCCAGGGCTATCAAAAAAAAAAAAAAATTCTACAAGAGAACATTTGACGGGAGGGTCCGTCAAATTTCTCAAAATTTGATGGGCTATGACTGTCAAATATGGGCTTTTTTCACATAGTGTTCTCACTACGTGAAAAATCCAAAATTTTAATTGACATCGATTCCCACATTGCTGACATGGATGTATGTACGGAACCATAGATGCTTTTCATTGATATATGAGTGAAAAACATCTATGGCTATGTGTGCACCTACACATCAGCAATGTGAGAATGGATGTCAATTTTAGTGTTACTCCAGCAAGACTCATTTTAAAATTATAGGTGATTGCACCCTCCCTATGCAATGGGTTTGTCACTGATAAGAAGAATTAATCTTAGGTGGTCCAATCCCCTGTAAATATGGGGAAAAAATCCATTTAAACATGTCTGCCACTAAATTTAAAATTATAGTTCTGTTTTTTCTTCACTCTATGAACATGGATTAAAATGTTATCGCATTGTCTATACCCTGTACAAAGTGTCATACTTGATAAAGTGTAGTACTATAATACATATATATTCTGAATTTATATATGATAAATTCTTCTTCTTTGATAGGGGTGCCTTTTACTCTTACAAGTGCCACCGGAAATCGTTGGGGAAAAAAATGGAGCCAGAGCGATTATACGACTCTGTTAATGTAATTCTTTCTTTACAGGTAAGGATTATCTTCGATGGAATTTGTTATACGCATCTTTAAAGTTTAGACAAACATCTATTGGACAACTAACTAAGGGCTTTCTAATAATAAGGTTTCATTTGTGAATTCTTAGAGTTGTACAAATAACAAGTGAAATTATTTAGAATCAACATTAAAAGAATTTCTTACTATCTTCACTTTTATTTGGATTAAGTTACATTGATATAGACACGCTCTCTATTGTAAATGGTTCCAGAGTAAAAATGGTGGCTTGGCAGCTTGGGAGTCAGTAAGAGCACATAAATGGCTGGAGGTAATGATTCTAAAAGTTATTGGAATCCCTCTAATGATAGTCGAATGTGGTCTAATTAATATTTTTAGTAACATAGAAATTTTGTGTTCTGTTTGCAGGTGCTCAATCCTTCAGAACTTTTTGAGGAAATTGTCGTCAATCATGAGTAATATTTCTTAATTTTTTCTATTTCTGTTATTAATTTTCTTCATACTAGCGGATACACTATAACATATGTGGTATTATGTTGAATGCACTGCATCGACAATTGAGGCTCTAGTATACTTCATGAAGTTATATCCTGGACATAGGAAGAAAGAAATTGAATATTTCATATCAAAAGCCATACGTTACCTCGACAAGAAACAAATGCTTGATGGTTCATGGTATTTATGTTTCTTTTTCTAAAAAAAGAAATTTGTTTGAATATTGAAATTTGTTACCATTAGTCCTTGATTGAACGTTGTATTTTGTTAAATTCAGCAAGGTAAACTACTAGTGGAGACCTCATCAATATAAGAATCAAGAGCCATTTGAATACCCCAAAGAACTTCCCATAGTGCAGAATACGAACTTTCAGAAAAATTCATGAACTTTCTATTAGACCAAGTTCACAAAAAATCTCATGAATTTTCAGAAAATTCATGCAGAATATTGTTTTTTAGTTTCAGCATTCTGTGCAGAATTAATTAACTTGTTACTATGGAAACTATCATTCCTTTTTGTCAATATAGTCTTGACTCTTGAATAAAAATTTTAGTTTAAACTATAAACATGTGCAGTTCTTTGGTGATTTACTTATGTATTAGTGCGGGATTAATAAAAGTTAGTGTGGCAATAGCAGCTCTCTTATATTATTTATTTTAAAGTTTTCAATTTGTACAGGTTGGAAGACACATGTTAAATGTATATATATATATATATATATATATGAAAAAAGTTTACAGCAATGGATACAAATTCCGTCTTTATATATTGTTTTTGAAGGATATATAATAATAATTATTTTTTTAAAAAGCGTATAGCAGCGGATTTTAATATCCGCCGCTATATGTATTATATATTTTTTAAAAAAATTGACCTATTGCAGCGGATATTAATATCCGCCGCTATATGTGTTATATATTTTTTTTAAAAAAATTGACCTATTGCAGCGGATCTTAATATTCGTCGTTATATGTATTATATTCTATTTATTAAAAAATTGACCTATTGCAGCGGATCTTAATATCCGATGCGATATGTATTGTATTCTATTTGTTAAAAATTTGACTTATTGCAGCGGATATTAATATCCGCAGCTAAAGATACTACTTGCAACAGCGGAATACATTATCCGCTGCTATAGTTAGCGACGGAGGAAACAACGACGGATCTTTGGTTCCGCTGCTCATTGTCGCAATAGCTTTTATCGACGGAAAAATTATCTTATAGCGACGGAAAAATCCGCCGCTGTAGATAAAAAATGTTGTAGTGTTATAAGAATTCAAGACATGAGCTTGCAAACAGAAGACTATAAAAGTAAACATCACCCAAAGTCTTTACAACCCATATTTCCTAGAATTACCATCGTTAAGCCTATTTTAATAAGGTCAATAACTCAACGATGGAAAGAATTGAACCCATGTTTATAGTATCATCACCAATAGAGTTTACCAACTAACCCAATCCTATCATATTTTCATTCTTTCATTCCTTTCTCGGGTTTGTATAGTTTGAATTATTCAAGAGAGAGGGGATTCATTGAATGAGCTAAATCCCATTTTGAATTTGATTGTGTAAGACTTTGAACTATCTCGTTTTCTAACTTAATGTTCCACACTATAATTTTCATTTTTACAAGATAACAAAGTTTGAATAGTTTTTGTTGGGAGTAGGCCTGAGATTTACATAACATGGGAAGAATACCATAAGTATAGAATGAATATATGTTTTAAACTGTTTGACACATTTGAAGAAGTTGATAGGCATTTATCAGAATACAATCAACTTCACCATGGAAACCCAAGGCAATTCCTTGAAGAAATGCAAGGGTAATTCCTTGAAGAAAGGCAATGGCCAAGGAAGAACTCACAAATCTCTGAAGAAAGTCAAGGGTCATTGAAGAGATCACATAATTGCAAATATCTGTTGCTTTACATAATTTTTCTTTTTTGCTATGTTTATGTTTGCATTAATGATGTATAAATTCATCTATTAAAAGTTTGTTTATTGGAAGTACTGTTTAATAGATTAAAGTGTGACTCTTTTTGGTCATCCTTAATATTCTATTAACGGTTCAATGAATGGTGAGTATTTTACCATTATGAAATGGAGAATAGGTTTACTATTTCTTTGTTTTCTTATTTCACCTTTCATATTTTAATTTGATAATTTGATAGAACTTTGGGATGCAAAGGTAATGGTGCGTGCTAGAGCCCGTCTTTATTTGTATGGGTAGTTACTAAGGAAAATGAGTCCTTGAAATATCAAGGCCTCTATTTAGAAATGAAAAGAAAGATGCCAATGGGAGTAATTTTCTGATTGTAGATATGAAGTTTGGGATTGGTAGGAAAGTACAATGCAAGAAGCCAAAGTAAGAAAGAGCATGTTTTTCTTCAAACTCTCTTTTTATCTTCAAAATATTAATCCAAGAGCTCCAGTTCTTTCAAAATGAGGGTCTAAGCTCATATATTACTAAAGTTTTAGATGAGTATTTGGTATCTGCCCATAGTGAACACTTTGAGGGTGTTTAACTAGATTCAAAACAGTTGATGATCCTCATAATTAACCTCACATCGATCTTGAGGCATATCTTAATTTTTTTAATGATGTGGCACTACCAATTAACATAAGCCAACTCAAGAAGGATTAATAATTTCTCTTAGTTTCAAAAATCACTATGGAACTACCATTCCATTGAAGAGATCTTGGTTACATACCAGAAACTTTTTCTAATTAGACGAATATATAAATGAGTAGCCCAAGAACTCAAAAGTTCTTGCAAGATCTTATAATTGGAGAAGACTTCTTTAGTGGTAATTTAATTAGATTTTTGCAATAGGATGCTTGTCTTTCTTGCTATATGTAATGGAAGGTAGTTTTATAATTTGTTTCGATTGTATAGTAACTTAAAAGAGAACATAATGTTATATAGCTCATCCTTGCTCTTTTATGGCAAAGCAATGAAAATGGGTATTGATCCTAGGTTTGTAGTATTAACTATTAACTTCCTCTTTTCCTTATTTAAAAAAAAAGAGCCATTATTGGCACCCCAAGTTTTACTTATTATACCCTAATTTCTTAAATTATTTTTCACACCCCAATTAAAGATTAGAAAATTTTAATTTTACAAAGATCAAAAAATTTAAAATTTAAAACTTTTCACCTTCCTGTATTGATCATTTGCAAATAAAGAACCAGTGGCAATGTAACCAATTACTTGTGGTAATCAATTTGGCAATAAAAAAGGCAACTAAAACAGAAAATATTGGTAGGATTATATACATTTAGAGCTTATCACAAGTTAATGAACTAAAAAACATTGTCACTCCCATTGCCTATTGTATTCTTCAAACATGCAGCTGTTCCATGTTTATTTGTATTCTTCAAACAGAATCTGATTTATTCTTCTCCTAAAATCACCAATGAAAAAAGACAACCTAAATAAATACCATACAATAGAAACTTCAACAAAAACTACAAACCATGTAAGCTTGCAACCAAGTCAAATTGAGGTACTTACTTGTGCTTAGATTCATCTTGTATGAATGATTGAATATTGTTTCCATATTATGAAACTTGTCTCAAAGTCTAAAATCCAAACATATTCTCTTTACTTTTCTCATCAAATATTCATTCCAAATGTTAAAAGATTATAATTTTAAGTGAATTTTCAATGTGGAAAAGAAAACTATCAACCTTCATGTCATTGAGAAGTAAGTACACATACAAACTCCATATTATCAAATTACATGAAATCCCTAAAGAAAGTTTTTTTTTTTCATTCCAATATTCTGTGTAATATTCATATTTGCAGTCTTCTATGTGATATTCATAGCATTGTACTACATTTTTACTACCTTATAAAAGTTTGCTTAATTTGATTGTTAGATTCCTGTTTTTAACAAAATTTTAATGCTTACCAAACAAATAAAAACTTATAAGACAGAAATTTGAATGCAAATTACTAAGTTGTCTTATCCTGGGTTCTTTCTTGATATTTAAATGCAAATTATTTTTCAATAAAATAAACCCCTTGAAAAGAAGGTCATAGAAAATAGAAACTCATTTCTCTAGCACCAAGGAATAATAATGCATGCTCAGCCAACCAACTTTAATGGACAACAGATGTTGTCCCCTACAACAACAAAAGAACCCAATAATTAGATAATGTTTCCCAAAGAACAACAATGAACGAGTCGTTAAAGCCAAATTTGTGTGTGGAACCATCAAATGTAAGTATCAAGTAAATAAGGTTTGGGTTTCGACTGGAATGAGAGGGAGAGAGACTTATGAGTTAGCGTTTCTATATACATTGAGAAAAAAAAGATTAGAGAGAAAAAATACTTTTAGAGAGAGTAGATCTGGAGCTTCTATTGAAAGATCAAAAACATCGTACGAATGAGAGAGATGGTGTTCAATTGAGGGAGATTGTTTAGGTGAATGTGAGTCGCAAGAGAAGACAAGAGAAAAAGAGATCTGATGGGTTAAGATCTGTTTTGTATTTCAAAGAATTGAATTAAGTAAGAAAGGGGGTGTTGGTTAAAAGAATTTTGACAGATGACTTAATTTTAACTTTTGAAATTTATGTAAGTAAAGTTGCTTACAAACTTGGGCGATCTAACGGTCATGAAATCTTGGTGCAATCATTGTTTCTCTTTAGGGCCTCTAAATGGCTCCCTTTATATATATATATATATATATTACTAAAAAATCATAATTATAAGTATAATTTAGAAGTGTTACATACATCAATTACACATCCCATATCGATTGATAGTTATACACGTCATAAACATTAACTCTTACTCTCTAGACATATACATACAAGAATACATAATATACAAACTGTTAATATATACAAGGAAGTCCAAAACTACACAAAATAGTTCTACTAAACTCTAATCTCAGCTCACATATAACAAAAATAGTATTCACCATCCCAATCCTATGATCCCTCTATATAATGTTCTCCATCAGGAATATGTATTTGGATAGTTGGAACATCTTTAATGTTTTGTTGGTAGGGTGAATAACAAGAAAATTACTCAATAGTAAACTCATATTTCAAATTAATAGTCCTAATATGAATGGTTAAATAAGTTAATTTATCATAAATAATGTAGACTTTTTAAATAATTATATAAAACGAATAAAACTAGAAATAAACTAATTGTTTATTAAATAGTAACGAAATATCTCCATCTTATAATAAAACAAAAAAAATATAAATATGTCATAATAATATCAATCATGATGGTGTATTTGGTAAGAATAACGGGGTACACGATCAATGCAAAAATATCGATCTGTATGTTGATGTTTCAATACTTAATTAGTGTGGAACTCACCGTTAGTTCTTGATTTTATGGTGTAGGCACCCCATTTTTGCACTTGCTTGATTAATCAACTCCTCAATCCGATTGCGATGGTTCCCAATGATGGATGAATATTTTAAAATTTTTATTTGTTACAAGATGTATTTTCAAAGTTTAGATGAGATATTTCAAGCAAGCAGAACTTTAGAAACCATGCTACACTAAGAAAATATGACCCAAAAACATAAAAATCATTATTCTAGGACAAAAAGAAGCTTTAAGAGAAAAATCACTAAAAAATGATCAAATTATCAAAATACCCTTGACATCAAAACATCCCTAGAGCCTACATTACCCTTAAAAATCCTTTCGAACACATAAAACAACAAACTAAAATCAAATAAACTATTTCGTCAATTTTCACAAAATTCGATAAAATTACAAAAATGCCCTCATAGGTTTCACGATTATTTTACGCAAAAAATGCATAAGTGACACAAACCAATACTCACATTGAATTCTTTACGAAAATTGATTTCAAAATATTTCAAAACATCGAAAAACAACTTCTCAACGCAAAAGCCTTCTTTGAGGACAAAACGATAATTTTTCAATCTCAAAATTTAAAATTTTGAAACTAATAATTAAAATATTAATTAACGTAAAGTGAAATCTTAATAAATTAAATTAAAATTCTTAAACAAATAAAATTAATTAATTAAGCCTATGGGACAAATTTTAAGTAGTAGTCTATTTATTTAAGTGGGGCCCACATGATATTTAATAAAAAACCCTCTATCGGGAGTCCCAAAGAATTAAAAATATAATTTAATAAAGAACCCTCCATTGGGAGGTTCTCCGAAAATTAAAAAAACCCTCATTCTACGTAAGTCAAAAATTTTAAAAAAAAATTTATCTAGAATATTATCATAATCAAAATAACTTAACATATTAGCTAGAGATAGACCTTATCTTTAAGAAACATAATCCAAACCCTAATCTTATCACAAAGTTCTTTAAAAAGGAATCTCCACCACCTAAATTTATAGGTCAAGAAACAACTTAGAAAAGAGAGGTCAAAAACTCTTCCAAAACCTTAAATCTAAAGTTCTAAGTCCATACCTAACCCCCAAACCTCAATTTTCAACTTAAAAAACACATAGAAACTCTTAGAAATATCCCGAAAAGTTAATAAAATATTTAGATCTAAAAGGAGAAATTCTCATTTCGAAGAGCGGAAGTAGATCTAGCAACAGAGATAAAAGCGAGAAGATTCACATAAGGAACGCTCACTGTCAATTTTTGAGAAAATCGATCGTCGTGGTAAAGAAAGGTAATTTTATTTTATTTTTTTAGACCGTTTGTTGCAATGTAAATTTTTGGAGAAAGTAGAGATTAACATTCGTTGAACGGGATTGGTGCCTAATACCTTCCAATTTCGTAATTTGATCCTTATGCCTATAATCGTTTTGTAGTTTAGTATTTCTTATCCTTTAGAATTATGTTTTTGTTTCTAGACCGTAAAACTAAGTGGCGTTTTTCAAAAACATAAAAGTGGATTCGCATACGTGGATCAAGGGTGTTTTCATATGGTCGGTCTGACAATTTATCATAATTGGTTGATTATGTTTTCAGGCTCAAGTTGGCCATTGATCCTTACTAGAGATCAATTATTTGACTATTATAGACTATAAATGATCATTTGACAAGTTGATTTCATTGTATCTCTATGGTATGCATCTGTCTTCAATTAATTTAGTAATTTACAAACCATTTTTACATTACAATTTGTTGTTTTCCAATAAAAATAAGATAATAATTTTTTGAATAGTAGGTACACTGTTATTCTCAAGTGGTATCCCATACTACTAGAGAGAATATTGCTTTTAAAGAACTACCGTTAATCATATAAACATTAATCATCATTTTAATGGATAAAAAAATAATATATATATATATATATATATATATATATATATATATATATATATATATATGTGGGGACGGTTCAGCAGTCCCAAAGTTTGCCAAGTTTAGTGCCAAACATTTTTCAAAATATGGGTTACAAGCTTTGGAATGAGCTGATTTTTTGTGCGGATGATCTCTATGATGAGGAGATCATCTTCACCAAAAATCAGCCTATTCCAAAATTCCTAACCCCATCAAAAGTGATTTACAAAAATTGGACGGTCCGCGATTCTTCAACTTGTAAACTAGGGTTAGAAGTTTCAAAATGAGCTGAGTTTTTGTGCGATGATCTCTTCACCGTAGAGATCATCCTCACAAAAAATCAGCCTATTCCAAAACTTCTAACCCCATCAAAAGTGATTTACAAAAAATGTTTGGCACCAAACTTGGCAAACTTTAGGGTTGCTGAACTGCTCCCTATATGTATATATATATATATCTTTTTTAAAAAAAAATTTATTTGAAATAAATTAAAACAAATTTGCAAGTGTGATGACTTTCCTAGATATTTTAGAATTATAAATATGTAAGAGTATATCGAAACTAGTAAATCATAAAATAATAAATGTAGACACCTCAATTTGAATGGGCCACTACTCAAAAGGGTCCAAAAATATCGATTTTCCAAATAAATGGGCCGACGGGCCTTAAGGGCCCAAGACATTGAAAAGTGACATTTTGACTAAATCGAGGCCCCTAAGACCTCTCAATGGTTTAGGAGGCCCACCAAAAGAACTCGACCTACCTTACGTTTTCCCAATATTCACCGCACCATTCCCAAAATCGAAAATAATGAATTCTCAATAAAATTTATCGACGGGCTTTAAAAAGCCTGATTTGTCAACACGTGGCATCTTTGATCAAACCAATGATTTCAAAAATCACAAAAAAAATAAATAAAATTAAAAAACGAGACTTGGGACATCTAGCACTTCTTCTACCTTCACCGCTCCATCTTCGAATTCGAAAAAACCTAAGCCCACCTAAGGCCCATAAACCCTCAATTCTTCAAAATCTATCTTCCTCATCTTAACCCTAACCTAAATCTAATCCCACACTACCTAAAATCTAAAACCAACTTACACCTTCAAAATCTATTCCAAAATAAACCCTCAACCAATTCCTAAAATCCAAAGCCATTTCTAAAACCCAAGCCCAACACTATAAAGCCCACAAATCATTAACCATATCCAATTCATTATCCAACCCACAACCCTAACCCATAAACCAAAACCCACATCAACCAATCACTCTTTTATCATCAAAAGATGACACATGTCATTATCCCATCTCACCTCCCTCATCCAACTACCTACCCCATTAAACCTCATCTACCCACACATCAACCCATCACCTTTTCTTTCAAATCAAACACATCTACTTACACCCCTAACCTACCCACATCAACCCATCACCTTTAAAAAAAAAAAAAAATCTAATATACCCAAACGCTAACCTATACCTCCCCCTAATCTACTTTCATCATTCCCTACAAAACCCACATCTACAACCTAAACCTACACCCATCCTCTCAAGTCAAACACTCAACCTCTCCCATCAACCCATCTCAACCCTTTATTTCCACCCACTTTGACACATGGCATCATCTCCCTCACCCTCCCAAAATATCATTAACCACCCTTTTAAATCCTTCATTCTCTTAAACTAAACACCACTTTATCACAATCACCAATTAATTACCTCCTCACACAATCTCATCTTCTCAACCACTCTCATCAATTCTCTTCCATCTAACACTCAACCCAAATGGGTTGAAAGATCCAACCCATTTAGGTTGTAAACAACCCATTTAACCTCCCTTCCCTAAATACCCTCCTATCTCTCCCAAATTACACCCACTCCTCTCTCAAACTCATAATCATTCTATCCTTTTTCTTCACTTCACCCCATTATATCCCTAAAATAACTCCTCAACATCTATAAATACCCTTATCCTCTTCCCAAAAATTTCCCCAACTTTTTACTACAAAAATTCTCCCCCCAACTCTTACTACTAACCATTATTCCCAATTCTCACCACAAAAATACTACTAATTCTCTCCCCCAAGTCTCACAAAAAAATTACTATACTCCACTCATCTCTCTCATCATCTCTTCTCTACTCTTTCAACCATACAAGAGTTGTATTTTTTTAAATCACTAAGGACTCAAGAAGACTCAAAGAAGAAGAAGAAAAGAAGATCGAAGATACAAGGTGGGTGCAATAAAATAGTCCCCTTCTCTTCTACACCCTCTTCTATTATCCCCTCCTCTCTTCTCAAGGCAAAGGTTTATAAGGATCATCCCCTTCAATGGGATGATCCTATAATCAAGCCAAAAATAAATCCCTACTTAGGGTACACATTATCAACACGTGGCACTTCGTTTTTATTTTTGTATTTTTGATTAAAATGACCGAGTTGAGTTGAGGTTACCACTATTTAGTGGGGAGAAAAGGGTGCCTAACACCTTCCCTTTTCTCCAACCGAGCCGCTTACTCCGAATCTCAAGGTTCGATTAGTTCTTATCCATCGAGAGTCACTAAACGTCGAAAATGTCACTTTTTCAAAAAAATGCACATCGGGTGACCATTCACACCCACTTACAAAAATGAATGGTGGCGACTCCTAACCTTAGTAGATGTGGTCATCGTAATGACGAAATCACGTCTACAATAAACATGCAGGTATACCATCCCATGGTTACCTAACATCATTACATACAAAAAAAATCTCATTCTTGATTCTAACCAATCAAGACTTTTATTTTTGATTTCATTCTAAACTTAAATATTTCATCAATTTTTTATTATAGATTATTACCTAATGAAAATACACTTTAAAAATAGGGCATTTTAACAATTTTTAAAATGAACACTCACTAAAAATTATTATGAAAATCAATTTATTTCAAATTGATTTTCTAGTTACACACACCCAAATTCATTTATTTTTATTTCATAATATTAAAATATCAGAGAAAATATATAAAACGAATTATTCTATAATTTGATGTATGAATTTTAAACTTAAATAATAATAAATTTGAAACTAACTATCAAAATTGAAATAAAACGGATTTCATTGAAAATTATATTACGAATTTAAAATTATAAGTTTGCTACCTTCATAGTTGAGTTTTACGCATCCTTACTATACTAAAATAATTTTTCTTATTACTTTCCTAAGAGATTCAACAAAATATTCTGGTGACTAAATATATCTCGACATCGTGGATATTATGTTCTTCAATGTCGGACCTTAATTCATATCCAAAACACGTTTAAATCTCAATCAAAAGTAACGTACATGAATCCGTTATTAAAACCCACTCGCCTCTGGTTTCTGTTTCTTTCTCCTAGGAATTAATGAACATCTAGTTACATTATAATATATAAAATAATACACATGGGTATCTAAAATTATTAAAACATTTATAACCTATAATATTTTATTATATAATATACTAATATTTATATTTATATTAATTACACTTCACCCGGTTAATAGTTTAATAATTTTAAATCAATCCCTCTTATATAAATAATTACACTTAAATCCATTTTTAAAAAAAATATTTATTTTAATATTTGAATAATAAATATAATAATTAAATAATATTTTTTTCTCTGTTATGCCAATTCAAACTGTATACTCTTTAATCGCTAAACTTTCTTTAGAAAATTAATATTCTCATAACTTATTCTGCTAAATATGGATTTAAGTTTGCTAACAATCTAAACTATATTTTTCGATACTTTTGAACTCAATGGTAACCTCTATTTGACCAATAGAGCTTCATATAATTTTTTTGATTAAATGTTTTAATTCTCGGATTATAATCCTAGTAAAGTTCCTCTAATTTTACATTTTATTTGTCAAATTCTCCTTCTAACAAATTCTTATTTTAAATCGATAATATCATAATTTATTTTTTTTTAAAATTAAATAGAAAAGCAGGTCAACATAATTGACTTAATTTCTCGATATACATAATAAATTTTTCTGACGTTACATTATTTACAGGCTTATCGAGAAAATATATTGTCTGGCAATTCATTTACTAGACAAATCATTTGTCAAACAAATGATTTGATAAGGTAAATCCTTTTCCATTATTTGAGCACGACATAGAAATTTTCGAAGGAAATTATTTTCTATTATTTGAGTGGCATAGAAAAACAACAGGAAAAAAACATATTATTTTCAATTGATTTTTATAATAATTATATAAAAATCATGATAAAACCATTCAAAATTGCACGATTGTTTTGTGAAAAACATCTTTTTTATAAATGACAATCCAACACCACATCCATCTAGATGGAAAAACTCAGATCCAAAAAGGAAAAAGGTATTCATCCAAGATTTTGAAAATGAGCGGTTGTTGAACTCCCAAATTTAAAACCAGGGTCTAATGGTGAAAAATAACCGTATATTGTTTCCTCTAAAGTTCATATAATTTTTTCCACTATTTCCTTGTGGCATCGAAACATATTTTTGGATGCCATAAGGTAAGCTCAATTACCTTAATATCAATACCTACAAACAAATGTGTAAGGCAAGATTTATTATCAACAACCTACAACAACTCACAAAGAAGAGAGATTTATTTGCAAACCTAATTGTTGCATTTTTATTACCAAAACTCCCTTGGAGTTCTAGCAACGCTAAGGGAGCCTTACTTTATCGAGTTTGTTACCCATCAAACTTTACTTTATCAAGTTTATTACCCAACAAACCTTGGAGTGGGGACCCAAGCCATAAGATTCAAATTGATGTTGTTATATTGTTACTTTGCACACCTTGGAGTGGATCCTCATCGTGTAAATTTTTGGCATCCAAAAACATGATCTAATGCCACAAGGTCATTAAGGGAAAAAATTTGAGCACTTTGAATTTTTTTAAATTAATTTCACCATTGAGATTTTATTTTAAATTTGGGAGTTCGATAGCCATCCATTTTCAATACCATTGATCAAGTTCAATATTTTTTTTTTCTCTCTCTCTCTATTGAATCTGAGATTTCCTATTAAATCTAGAAGGCTGTGATGTTGGTTTTCCAATTTCATAATCCAAATCGATAACCCACGCAGGTCCAACAACCGATAGTAAGATTTGAAATCTGATTAAGATAGTCATGCTAGCTAGATTCATAAAGTAAGGTTAGTATATAAAGTAAGGGGTTTTTGCATACAATTGCTATAGATAGGTTTGCCACGTAAATCTTTTTACAAAGACATATAAGTTTCAATTTTTTTTTTTAATTAACTCTTGGAAAATAATTTTCTTAAAGGGAAGGGGGGGGGGGGGGGGGAGGGTGAGAAAATATTTTGCGTTTGAAGAGGCAAAAACTTTGTGCGAGATAAATCAATTTCTCCGCCTTTTTGAATTTATTTTCTTGTCAAACACTCAAAAATATCAGTTTTCTATGACAACTCATTTGTCACACTATTTTCTTGTAATCAAACACACCCTTAAAGGAAAATGAGCAGTGATAGTACTAATAAGGTATGGTTCATCAATTTTCTAGGCCTCTTTACGAAAACGACTTTAACATGGTTCATCCCCTTAATTAACTATAATTAATACAAAATATGGGAAATATAAAATTCAAATAATATGAAAGACAAGAAATACATAGAAACTTAGTAAAAGAAAAACCAACCCAATGCACATTAAATGCTACTTCAAGTTCCAATGTCACCTAGAGAAAATTCTAGCAAAGCCTTATTTTTCAAAAAGATTCTAGAGAAGTTTAGCTTAATGTCCAACAACCCCTTGAGCTAGACTTCACCCACACCAATTGATGCCTTCATTTTGAGAAAGAGATCTTTCTTAAAAGGCTTGGTAAAAACGTCAGCTACTTGCTCTTAGGACTTCAGAAATTGACTCATAAAATCTCGAATGAAATGATATTTTATCCTTATATGTTCACTTTTGGCATGAAACATTGGATTCTTTGATAAACCTATTGTTGGTTTATTATCACAAAATAACTTTATAGAATCTTATTGTGCATGATTCAATTCTTTCAAGATCCATTTCAAGCACATATCTTGGCAACCAGTTGATGCAAGAGCAATGTACTTCGACTCCACCGTAAAGAGAGCCACAACTAATTGTTTCTTTGAAGATCAAGAAATAGCACTAGAGCCAATGTTAAAAACATATCAAGAATTACTCTTGCAATCATCAACACTACCAGACCAATCACAATCACCATAACCAACCAAACTTGAATTTTTAACTTTATAATAATGGATGCCAGGATTAAGTGTTCCTTTCACATACTCTAAAACTTTTTTTTTGGCTTTCCAATGAATATCTCTTGGTGAGTCCATGAAACGACTAAGAAAGCTAAATGAATAAGTGAGATCTGGCCTTGTAGTTGTTAAGTACATGAGGCCTTCTACAAGGCTTCTATAAAGTGTGGAATCCACCAATTCCTTCCCACCGTATTTGATCCACTTTAGACCAACTTCCATAAGAGTGCATGTAGGATTTACACCATCCATTCTAAATCTTTTCAACAATTCTTTTGCATATTTAAAAAAAAAAATTGAAAATCCCAATTTCATTTTGTTTTATTTTAATTCCAAGAAAGAAATGAAGCAAACCCATAGCCTTCATCTCAAATATTTCCATCATAGCCCTTTCGAAATCTTCAAATATTTGAATGCAATCTCCAATAAAAAGTAAATCATTAACATACAAGCAAGCGATAAGGATAGTGCCTTGAGAATTCTTTTTGGTGTAGAGAGTATGCTCATATGGAGATTTGTGGAAGCACACAATGTGAAAAAAGTCCAAATTTGACGGACCAAGAGGTCAAATTTTTCATTGTCAAAATTTTTTTTTTTTTTATCAGGCCGAATCTGTCAAATTAATGAAGGATGAGAGAAATTTGATAGCTCTAAACCGTCAAATCTTGGAACATCAAGAATTTCAACGGTCTTAGATTGTCAAAATTCGATTTCTAAAATTCGTGGGCCTTGGCCCTTCAATTTTTTCTGTAGAATTTTCCAGTTTTCACATAGTGCCATTCTCTTGAAAGTGTGCATCAATTTGACTATATCAAGTCCTTGGAGCTTGCTTTAATCCGTATTATGCCTTCTTCAACTTATAAATTTTCTTCTCTTCATTTTTCTTCACATAACCAGGAGGTTGATCAATGTAGACCTCTTCTTTCGAAACCCCATTTAAAAAAGTTGATATGACATCCATTTGAAATACCTTCCATTGATTTTGTGTTGCAAGAGCCAAGACCATCCAAATAGTGTCAAGACGTGCAACGGGGGCAAAAACTTCTTGATAATCAATTCTTTATTTTTTACTTGTAGCCCTTGACAACTAGGCGAGCCTTGTACTTTTCAACTTTTCCTTGTGCATTTAGCTTGGTCTTATACACCCACTTGACTCCAATTGTCTTCTTTTATTTTGGGAGTTCAACCGATTCCCCAATATTGTTTCTTTCAATGGCCTTGATTTCTTGGCTCATAACTTCAACCTACCTTTCATCCTTTGCAGTTTCTTCAAATGTCATCGGATTGGTGTCTACAAACAAAAACAGAAAAAATCATTCCACCATTAGTAATATAAATATAATAACTTGATGGATAACTTGTAGAAGATATTGATGCGGCTGACTAGATTTCCTTGGTGGTGGTGGAGACAAATTTTCATCATCATTGGTATTCTCGTATGATGGTAATGATGGAGAGCTCACAACTTCACCGTCTTCTTTGGACTCCACATAGTAATGTGGGTTATTGCACCTTCTCATTTTCTTTCATTTCCAAGATTCATCTTCATTGAATTTCATATCTCTGCTCATAATGATTTTCTTTGTTAAAGGATTGAAGAGCTTTCACCCTTTTGATCTTTCATTTTATCCAACGAGAATGCCTTTTTCTGATTTATCATCCAACTTGCTTCTTTTCTCATCCATCACATGAGAATATGTAATACTTTCAAATACTTTCAAATGGCTAACACACAACTTGAGACCACTCCAAGCTTCTTGAGGTATCATTTCTTGTATACTTTTGGAAGAGGCACGGTTCAAGAGATAAACAACACATGCTACAGCTTTAGCCCAAAATATGTTAGGCATCCTCTTGACTTGAAACATGCCCCTTGCCAGCTCTATGATTTTCTATTTTTTGTCTCGGTCACCCTATTTTGTTGAGGGGTATATCGAGTAGTGAATTGATGCCTAATACCACTTGCCATCAAGAAATCTTCAAACTTAATCGATACATACTCACCACCTTGATCGGAACACAAAGTCTTCAACAAGGAGCCACTTTGCTTTTCAATACAGGCCTTGAACACTTTGAAATGATTGAAAACTTTTGATTTTTCTTTAAGAAAATACACCCAAATCTTTCGACTATAGTCATAAAAAAAAGTGCTAAAATAATGGTTACCTTCGATTGAAGTTGTGTTCATAGGCCCACATAAATCGGTATGGACCAATTGAAGTGAATATGAAGCTCTCCATGATTTTCAATAGGAAATGAATCTCTATGATGCTTTTCCAAGAACATGTCCTTCAAAAAACTCAATTTTGATGATTAATGTTTGGCATGCCTCTCACCATATGTTTTTTGCACATTAATGATAAAGTGCTAAAACTAAAGTGATCGAAACAAAGATGCCATAGCCATGAAGTATCTTTGACGAGCGCACTTAAACATGGACGAGACTCATATTAGAGATTCAAGGAAAACATGTCATTTGGAGACACCTGTACCTTTGTAATTAAAGAGTTATTTTTGTCTCTAATTATGCAATAATCATCTTAATTTGAAATGAACTTCATGGCCCTTTGGAGAAGCTACCCAACACTTAAAAGATGGTGGTTCAAACCCGGAACACAAAGCACATTAGAGATTCTCTTTTGCTCTCATTTCTTAGTAAGAAGGAGTTCCCCACATCCTTTTGCAGGAAGTGTTCTATCATCACTAATCTTGAGTATGACCATACCCTTTGCAATTGTAGCACTGTACATTAGAAAGAGAAAAGTCTTGGCTTCTACCTCTACCACCTCCTCTTTCTCTTATAGGAACATAAGTGCATGGAGAGCCTTAAAATCTGGAGTCGTGTTCATCTTTCTCATTTGAAGAGCCACGACCACAACATCATCTTCCATGAGTGAAACCACGTCTTCTCCCTCTACCAACTCCTCTAAAAGAGAATTGAGATTGGAAGACTTGTTCTAGAGGAAACGAAGAAAGAGAAGAATCAAATTGTTCTATGCGAAGTTCATGAGATTGAAGAGAATACAACAAGCTTTCCAAAGATAAGGTAGACAAATATTTAAAATTTTCAATCGTCACTACAATATACTTGAATTTGTGAGTCATGCTACGAAGAATTTTCTCTACAACTCTTTGATCTTCAATCTTTTCCCCGTTCAATTTCATTTGATTGATAATAGAAATAACCTGATTGAAATAATCATCAATGGATTCTGAATCTTTCATCTTCAGCATATTGAATTCACTTCCAAGGACTTGTAGTCTCACCATCTTCACTTCGTCCTCTCCTTTATATGATGCATAGAGAGTGTCACATGCTTCTTTTGCTGAATTGAAGGAAGAGATTCTTTCAAAGATGACTTCATCCACCGCTTGATAAATGAAGAACAATGTCTTCTTATCTTTCTTGCGATTTTCTTTCAACTCATTTAGTTGTTGTTGAGTAAGAGCACTTGGCTTAACGAGTTCTAGAAAACCATTCTCAACAATATACCACAAATCTTGAGAGCCATATAGCACTTTCATTTGAATGCTCCATTGGTTGTAGTTCTTGCCATTGAACTTGGGAAGATGTGGTTGGAATATGTTGTTGGATGTCGTGATCTACTTTGGAAAGGGCTACCTCTGATACTATTATGTGTTGACTATTCAAGAGAAGAAGATTGTTCTCTTGATAAGAAACTTAAAGGAAAATGAGGCTAAGTGATAGTACTAAGGCATGGGTTGAGATTTCACTGATTTAACTTGAAAATGGAAAGATACATGGCCATATATAGGCATCTTTACAAAACAAGGAGATTAGCATGGTTCATCCCTCTAATTAATTATTATAATTAATACAAAATATGGGAAATGTAAAAGTCAAAGAATAAGAAAGACAAGAAATACATAGAAACTTAGTAAAAGAACAACCAACCCAATGCACATTAAATTCTACTCCAAGTTCCAATGTCACCTAGAGAAAATTCTAGCAAAGCGCTACTTTTCTAGAAGATTTTAGTGAAGTCTAGCTTAATCTCCAACAGATCATAGATAAGTTTTTCTACTTATTTTATGGTTCTTTAAAAAAAACCTCCATTGAGAGATTTTGTTGTCTAAACCCCAATCATATTTTTCTACTTCTTTTTTTAAACTAAGATATGAAAACCGACTAAGGGTTTATGCTAATGAATGATTTTGATGTTTGAACTCAATCAATGATTTTCATCTTGGCTTTATGATACAATCGAAGCAGTGATTACAGTTCTGAAACCTTACTAAATGAATTTTGAGCTCTGATTTCAATAGATTTTCAACGTTCATTATTTTTATATTTTATTTGGTATCTTTCCATATGTTTCAGTTGATTTGGCTTGATTTTTCTCTATTCTAACCATTTTTCACTATCAAAGTTGGTTGAAAGGTATTTTTCAGGAATTTCAATAGTTTTTATTGGTGGTATTTTTATCATGATTTTTTTTTTCAAAATCTATATGAGAGTAGAAGACATTTTTGTGTGCTTAGTCCTATTAGGGACCAATTAGGAGATTTCCATTGTATTTGAGTTCAAAAGCAATAGGGAACCTGAGATGGAGTCACAATATACATCTTTGCTCCAAGATATTGAAAATAAAATAGTAAACAATCTTCTAAATGGCTTCTAGGAAGACCAATGGAACATAAATTTCAGGGTATGATCTCCAACCCAAATAATGGTACAATCATATAAATTTATTTAAGCAGTTATCTTAGTATTTATAAAAATATTTTGGTTTTAAGGAGAATAATGGATGTAATGGGATTATAGAGATGTTTTAGCTGTCGATAGTAACTAAATTCTTTAATTTCCAGGTCTATAGGATCTCCCTAGATATGAAAGAGAATGGAATCTAATCTTAGCGGTAGGAAGTAATAATTGTGTTCTATTTAATAAAAGTTGAAGTTGGCTTAATATACATGGAATGGGTATAGCTGTTCATCTCAGATTTGTAGGAACAAACTACATAAAGACATCTAATGAATGCCAACCTTCCGTAGACAACCATTGATACAACATTCCTTGCCCTGTGCAAGCTGAATTAATCTCCTTGATCGACATACAATCAAAAAGATCCAAGCAGAATTAGAACGCAATCCCAACCCAAAACCATAAACATTTCAAAACATGATAAGCAGTTTAGTTTTTCTTTTGATGGCTAAGCTAGACTTGAATCCATAATCTCAAGGCTGCATTGCAATATGTCAAGCAAGCAAGCTTGGGGTCTAAGCCTTAGTTAAGGTAACCAAAGAATTCAGAATAAAAACTTTAAAAGCTTAAAATTACATTATAATGTTTTTTATGGTTGATAATTCATAAAACATAATTTTAGGGTATAATTAGTAGAGTTATAATGTTAAAAATGGTAATTGCTACCTATGAAGGCATTCAGGTCATTTTCAAAATTCAAGTTAGTTCCCAAACATAAAATTGTTTCACAAGTACTTCTGACAACACTTCTCAGAATTGGTTCCCAAATGCACAGTAATTATGCAACTATTTCAGATAGTACTTCAAACAACACTTCAGACAGTAATTCTATTTTAAGTACTTCAAGCTCATGCATCCAAATGATTCCTTAGAGATTTCTATTAATTCTCATCAAACATTTTATTTCTCAACTCAATTATTAGTTCATCTTCCTTCACTAATCTCCTATCTGAAGAAGATGATGCTTATAATTAAAACCAAGAGAGAATTACAGTGAGTCGTGGCCTTTCAGATCGAATTGCTGATTCAACAGTGTTGGAATTCCAAAATTTTAATCAATTCATCTTCTTCAACTATGTATCTCTCCAACTTTGTTTTCTTCTCCATCTTGTCTTGCTATACCACCTGGTCATAGCCAAGTTGAGCTCTTGGATTCACCTGTCTTTCTCCCATCTTCTAATATAAGTAAACATTTCGTTGTCTTATTTTTTTGTTACTATTACAATTTTTCTAAATGTGTTTGTCTATTTGTATAGGCTAAGCAAGAATACTAGATAAAACCCAAGCTTTTATCCAATCTGTTTTAATATTTTTAGAGTTATTTTTGTTATTGGATTGAAGAGTTTCTTTTATTTTGGATGTTTGATTGTGTTATCTATCCATTTCTTTAGGCTAATAAAGAATAATATAAAAATCCAAACTATTGTTCTATCTATTTTTAATCTTTTATGAGTAATTTGTGTTATTGGATTGATGGGGTTATCTTGTTTGTGGGGTTTCTCTAATGATACAAAGAACATGCTTTAGTTCTTTTACACTGGCTGAGAGATGGAAGTTGAGTGGGTCCCACTATGTTGTGTAAGGGTATATGGTAAGTGGTATAAAGATGGGTGTTAAATGGTGGAACAACATAGAAGACTCGCTAAGATTTAGTTTTGTATTTTAAGGTAACAAGAGACCCTCATGGACTGTAGCAGCTCTCTGGTTTATCTATCGTGATATCTTTCACCATGATTTTAAGGTCTTTTTTTATTTTTATTGAATCTGTGAGAGGGGTTTCTCTGTTTCGAAGATGGGAGGTGATAAAGGATACAATCTGGAAGATATAAACATATATTATCAAAAAGTTGAAATTATGATCTTGTTTGATATACCGTAAAATATCGCAAAAATATTTTTTTTCTTGTAATTACGACAATTTAACACGCTTTTACTTTTCGATTACTTGGTATTTTAGTTTTCTCCAACATCTCATTACTTACCAAAAACCTTTGTTCTTTTACTAAGCTCATTGAGTATGAAAGATGAATATGCTTATTAAAATTGAAAGGACTAAATTATAAATGAAGTTATCATAAAAATTAGATGAAAAATGAAGCAATTATGTGCTTCTCATGAATAATGTGCCAGCAATGAAATGCATGTTCATTTAAAAAAAATGAACTTCTGATGGTCATATCAAAATAAACTATAGCAAAAACACATTTAAAATGTGTTGAATATGCAAAACAGAAGAAAAAACAAGTATTTCATATTATAGTGGGACCTACTATTCATTTCATATGGAGGTGGGTCCACTCTTAGTATTTAAGTATTCATATTTTCATGCCTGGAATTTTTATACATTTTCTTGGTCACTTACCAGTTTTTCTAAGATTTATGGAAATTTTGGTTACTTTACAATTTTAATAAAGTTTGACTTATATTATAATTAATTTTAATAGATAATATTCTATTTTGGTTGATAATTAATACACATTTTCTTGGTCACTCACTAATTCGTCAAAGGTTTATTACAAATTTTACTTTTCTCATGAATTTTGATTATTTTTAACTAAATTAATTAATTATAATAAATTTAATAATTAATATTTGATTTTTTTGGTTGATAATTTTATATCTTTTCTTATTCACTCATCAATTTTTTTTTGAGACTATAATAATTGTTATTATTTTAATTAAACATATAAATTGTAATCAATTTTAATAAATAATATTCTTATTTTTGTTATACATTTTCTTGGTCATTCACCAATTCTTTCAATATTTATGATAATTTTAATTATTTTCATGATTCAAATTATTTTTATTTAATTTTAATAAAATATTTTTTTTATAAATAATTTTTACATGTTTTCGTGTCAATAGTAGCCTTCCTTTTTTACTCACAAAAAATCATACTTTTTTCACATGTTTTCATAAGATTTTACGATGATGTACATATGGGCCAACTTATGTTCGGCACCCTACTATTTGCCCTACGTGTTTTGTCTTACATGGGTTAGAAGCTTTGGAATGGGCTGATTTTTCGTGAGGATGATTTTCTATGGTGAGAAGATCATTCTCACAAAAAATCAGCCCATTCCGAAACTTTTAGCCCATGTAGGACAAAACACGTATGGCAAAATGTAAGGCAAATAGTAGTGTGATATATATATATGGGTCAGGATCCGTAGACACATAAAACTACTCATAAAGCAACAATGTGTTTTGTCTTATATGGGCAAAAAGATTCAGAAAGGGCCGATTTTTTGTGAGGATGATCTCTATGGTAAGGGGATCATCCTTGTAAAAAATCAGCCCATTCCAAACCTTTTTACCCATATAAGATAAAACACGTTGTAGTTTTATGAGTAGTTTTATGTGTATGTGGATCCCGACCCTATATAGGTCAAGTTTGGTAACCAACATTAGGGAGCCAACGATTTATCCTATATGGCTTAAAAGTTTCAGATTGAGTTGAGTTTTTGTGAGGCTGATCTCTATGACGAGGAGATCATCCTGACAAAAAAATCAAACCAAACTAAACTTTCTAACCCCATGAAAAGTGATTGGAATTGCGGATCGTTGATTTTTTATCGATAATTTGTAAACTACTTTTGATATATTTAGAAGTTTCAGATAAAGCTAATTTTTTATGAGGATGATTTTCTCACCTTAAAAATCATCTTTAAAAAATCAGTCCAATCTGAAACTTTTAAGCCATATAAGACAAAATTAGCTCCCTAATGGGGAATGCTAACGTTCAAGACCTCATGGGAATGTTAGCATCCTCCAACACTTTTTTTCAATAACACCTTTATTCATTTTGTCTTTTAGTAAAAAAATTGGGATATGTTGGTCTTTTACACAATAAATGCTTGTTTGCATTGATTGTCAAATCATTTATTACAATCAAGACATTTAATTCTAAAGATTAAATGTCTTCAACATTTATTCTGTGAGAGAATATTTATTATGTAAAAAAACTAATATACCTGTTAAGTGCTTAAAAGTGTTTATTTTCCCTTTGATTTATAGAGTACTTAATTATATTTTCTAATTTAGAACTACGATTTCTTCATAAAATCATGCGTAATATTTAATTCAACATAAGTTACATTTTACTGATAAAATTGCATGTATTTTAATGTTGTGTGAAAGAGAAAACTCTTTTGTTTCCACAACCAGTGGACATGCAGATGCCTTCTTCATTATCATTCAAGTCCAGATCCTCAAGTGGTACATTAACATTAGGCAATTCATTAACTCCATCATCTTTATCTATATCTTCATACTTTGTCCCATCAATGGTTGAATCTTCACTTTCTTGATGATTGCTCATGATAACGAAGAGCTTATCGAAGTCCTACCTTAGTCCACGATCTCGAAATTGTTGAACTTTTTCTCCCCATTCTGAAATATCACACAAATCCCAACAAGCATCGGTTGCGGTTGCGGTTATTGACCTTGAATTGTAATAACAGATCCCAACAAGCATCGGTTGCGGTTATGGCTTTCCTGATCGAATCCTTCCCAAAACCATTTTTCTTTTTTAGTTCAACAAAACTCCTATAATTAGTCCTTAGAGTCCTTAATCAATTTTCTACGTGTTTTTTTGGTGAAACATAGCTTAAATCTCTAGGAAAGAACTGAAACAATTGGATGCCAGACACTATTATATTAGAACCCAATTTCGTGTGGCCCAATTGACCAACACATTTTAAGTATTTTATATGCACAAGGATTCTATACATTAAAGACATCAATAATAAAGGATAAATCCCAATATAATTAGAATTAGAAATATACTCTTTAGGTTTTAGTAGAAAACCTTGATGGATAGGAATCTTATTAAAAGAGGATATCTAGGCCCTCTATTTCCATCTATTTAAGTGGATGAACATCCCATAATAGTAAGATAGACGCACACGCATACCTTATAGGGTTTTAAATCGTAGTGATCTCCATAAATCACTAGAACTCTAGTTGATCCAACATAGAGATGAGAGAGAAGGTGAGTCTGGAAATTAAAGAACACGATTGGAGATTTGCGTACATCTATTTATTGGTACGTGGATTATGAAAGGCATACCTCCAGCATAATCTTGGATCATCAATCTGACTTATGGCACAAGGTAAGTACCCTAAACTTTGTTTCTTAGGAACATGGATAAGTTTCTTGAGATATATGAATTATTCTTGATCTTGGGAATTATAGACTAATAGTTATGTGAATAAAGATTTTGTATGTTATAAATCTCGTATGTGGTATAACAGCTTCGGTTCTTGAATCTCTATATCTTTGATTAAAGTTTATTCATGCATGATTGTTGCCATATTCACTAGATTCTTTTTGAAATCTTGTATAAACTTTATGGTTATTAAATTTATATCCATAGATTACAATTTTTTATTTTGATATCATACTTAAAGATTTCGATTTCGTTTTAATATTATAGTCATAGATTTTAAATTTTCGATTTTTGATATCATACTCATAAATTACAGTTTTTTGGTTTTTGATATTATACTCATAGATTACAGATGTTCGATTTTTGATATCATACTCATAGATTTCAGATTTTCGTTTTGATATCATACCCGTAGATTTTTTATTTCGTTTTGGATCCTATACTTTCAGATTTTTGAATTCGTTTTGAATCCACATATACTTTCAATTTTTTCGATTTTGCTAGGGTTTTTCTAAAGCCATGCATTTTCAATGTTTTTTCGATTATGCTTGGGTTTTATCAAACCCATAAATATTTCAGATTTTCGATTTTGCACAAATTTAAGATTTTCGATTTTGCATGGGTTTTATCAAACCCATACATATTTCAGATTTTTGGTTTTGCTTAGAATTATCAATAACTTTGTTTGAATCATTAAAAAATAAGATTATCAATTATTATTAATTCCCTTATTGCCATTGTTGTAATATTTCTTGCTCATTAAGTTTTCATAATTGTAACTTTACACAGTAAATTCTTTTGTATAATATTGGTGTTAAAACATTTTGGAAAGTAACTTAAAGGTTTAGTAAATATTATTAGTCAATATAGATATATAAAAATTCTAGTAATTTTGTAGCCTCCAAAATAGCCTAAATTAGTAAAATTTATTGAATTAGTCATTGGTATGACATTAAAGAATAATAATATTTACAATTGTAGACTCAATTAGATAAACTAAATTAGTCCAAAGGAGAATTTTATTTAACTAATTGAAATCTAGGTAAGGTGATATAATTTACATAAATTTAGCAGGATAAGAATTGGATACCCAAAAGTAACAAAACTGACTGAATAAATTATGTAAATTATATTAACCTTATAGCACAACCTAATTAGTTTATTACCTTTAAAAGAAGTAAACAGTAAATGTACCTAATTTAATCTAAAGGATAAATTTATGTGATATGATGAGATGCGAGAAATTCAAGATCATATTCTTAATATGGCCGACAAGACTACCAAACTTAGAACATTAATAATGAACATGAATGATTCCTTTTTACTACATTTTACTCTCAACTCCCTTTCAACTCAGTTTAGTTCCGTCAAGATTCATTGCAACACCAATAAGGATAAGTGGAATGCGAACGAATTGACTAGTATGTGCATTCAGGAGGAGGCGAGATTAAGATAGGAAGGGAAAAATCTACTTTTATGATGACACAAAGAGTAAGAAAGAAAGGAGGAAAGTCAAAGAAATGGAAGAAGAATTCATTAGGGAAAGGTAAAGGGCTTGGGAATGCAAATCAGGTGTTCAAGCAATAGTTATGAATCAATAAGAATAATAGTAGAACAAAAATTAAATTAAACCTTGGTAAGCAAGGGGTTGATCCACAGAGACAAAGTTATCAAATTATCTTTATAACTTAAATCCAACTAAAGATTATGAGTAACCAATAAATAAAAAAACTAATTTAGAAGTATCTATTAATTAATCTAATAGAAAGGAAAGAATAAAACTATAAAAAACATGTTTAGATCAGTCAAATCCACCCTAGAAAATATAATAAATAAACAAATTCGAATATTTTTTATCTCAATCTACTTAGACAAAGCTAATGGCCATAGATTGAAAAATAAATCTGGTTTAACACATATAATAATTAAAAAGTATGATTTCCTCTTTAAATAAAGAAATATAAAAATCAAAATCAAACTATCAGAACTAAGCATGATTTAACTTGACTTTATCTAAGATTAAACCATCAAAACTCTCAATAATTTAAACTAGATTTTCAATACTTATGAACAAACAGTAAATCATTAAGAATATTAAACAATATAGATTCAGAATAAGTTCATTCATTATATGTTACTTTGATTTTATTGACTTCTCTAACAAAGGTTTAGCCCAAAACCATTGCAAGAACAATAATAACAAAATAAAATAAAAAGAAAAATGAAAAAGGAAAGGTTATCTTTTATTGATCTTGAAACTAAATCTAGAAGAGTCTCCTTACAAAAATCAAAACTAAGAAAGAAATAATAAAAATATAAAAATCCTAATTCTCTAAACCTTATTCTCATGATCTAGATATACATTTTCAGATCTCCTTTAAGCTCTAGTCTGGCCTCTTATTCACTATGTGAAAATCACAAATTTTTATATAAAAATTTGTTGGGCCTGGTCCGTCGAGTTTTAAAACCCAAACTTCGTGGCCTGTGGATCACATTTTGGGTTTTCATCACTATTACTATTTCTCTTTACCTCTCTCACTGTAATTGTTTCTCTCTCTCTCTCTCTCTTTGTTATTGTTTCTCTCTCTCTGCCTCTCTCACAGACATCGATCGATCGACCTCTCATAGTCTCTCTCTCTCTCACAGTCTCTGTCTCGGTCGACCTCGCTCTTTATCTCTCATATAAAAGTTATTGAGGTTTGGTAGTAACAATTGAAACACACCTGTACAGTTTTTCTCAAATAGTCCCCTCATCTCTCTTTATCAATAACAGACTGTTATACATCAAGAAAAGGAGTTAGTATGTTGAAGATTTAGTCCCACATTACCTACAAGTTTTGCGAAAAAAGAGGAAGAAAAGCAATACCTGTTAACACTTTAATACTCCTTGGATCACCCTTTTCCCTCCTCCTTTATCCGGGTTTGGGACCGGTAGTGTAAAACATTAATTTTACAATGGCGGAGTTAAAAAGAGGTTTAGTTGATAAGTATTAAAGTTGGTGTTCATTGACACCAGTTTGAAAAAACCCACTAACTCACAAATTACTTATGTTAGGCCTACCAAATTAAAGAAAAGAGGGAAAACTCTTAAGAACTACTCCCACAACAATAAGACTAGGACTAGAAGCTAGCTACTCCCATAATCGTAAGACTAGGACTAGAAGTTACCCACTCAATGTAAATATGTAAAAGTAAGCTCATCCACATAAAACCTTAATTGGGATGCTTCATCTTCTGTAGTGATATAAGTCGCATACTTAGATCAAGCATAACGGATTTTAATATAAATTGAAGCTAATATTCAAACACTAGTGAGAAATTATCATCATTGAAAAAGACGAGGATAACTATAACAATCCTCATCCCCATATTGCTACTTAGGATTAAAGGCTTCGAAAGTTTGCTACTTTTCAGGATAAAAGTTATATTCTATTCTACACAATAAAATGTTGATAAAAATTCAAAATACCAAAAGAATAGACAAAAAAGAACAATATGAGCCTTTAATAAATATTTTCAAAATAAAATTTTTTGGATTAAAAATCAACTCAGAATCACAAATTAGATAACAAAACTAGCATGAATACTCAGATTTGTAATAATTTCTATCAAACTCCACAAAACATACAGATTCCAATCGATTTACCAAAGAAAACAACCGAAAGAACATAATTAAACATTACAAATGAAAACAACACAGACGAACAAGATGAGCAGAAATTGACGAAGATTAAAAGGAACTATAAAGATGAGAAAGCTACATCTACCTAGAGCTAGTGATGGAATAGAGATGATTGTTTTTGAGAAATCGAATCAATATGAAAATTTTTACTAATTTTGAAAAGCTCTGAAATAAATCAAGAGAAGAAGAATCTGAATTAAAATAAATATTCCCGACTTTAAAAATTAAATTAAAATTCAGATCGAATAATAAAATTACATACCTTTCAATTTGAATAATCTGATAATCACTCTTCAGTCTCGAGAAGTAAATTCAGATGGCAATTTATGAAAACTATCAATCTCTCTTAGTTTCCTCCTATCTCAGCCTCAGTTTCGCAATTTTTCTAGGGTTTCTTCTTATATCTTCCATCTCCTTAGTCCCAAATGTTGTCAAAGAAAGATCGAAAAAGATGTTGTTTCAGATTTTGGGGGAGTTCTTCTCCGACTGATAGAGAGAGAGAAGTTTCAGATATTGGGGGTTTTCGAGTTCTCTGACCATGAGAGAGAGAAATATGAAGACAATGAATTAAAGAGGGAAGAGACTGAAAGGTCGATCGAGAGAGCAACTGAGAGAGAGAGAGAGAGGGAGTTCGATCAAGGGAGCAACTGAGAGATTGACTTAGAGAGAGAGAGATGAGATCGAGAGAGAGTTTGATCAAGGGAATGGCTGAGTGAGAGAGAGAAAGAGGTTCGTTCCCATATAATGAGACGAGAAATGGGACGTTTAAAGCACGATTGAAACGACTTTATTTGGTAAAACGGTTTAAACCTGTTTTTAATTAGAAACGGATAAAATCCGTTTTATAATGTGGTTCCTGATTCACTATCTTCTTGTAGTGAGACCTTTTGCTAATATGGGTCCGACATTAAAAAGAAAAAAATATAATGCCTGATTCTACACAGATGTGGATGATAGGTAACTCTAATTATAATCCTATACTTTAGCATATGAGAAAAATACAACTGCTTTACTATTGTGGGGGAATAAAATCCATGTTCTTTTCATATGGAGAATCTAGTATAGCAAATCCAAATACAATCAAGAAAGTGAAGTAAGAAAGCACAATATCCTATATGTACATTCAGGAAAGGAAACAAGAGTCTTCATATGTTTACATCATTGAGTTCAATCGATAAAAAACTTATTTAATTAGGATGATTATTAGTTGGTGTGTACATAATCCAAGGTGTCAAGAAAATTTCTAAGCTCAATTACTTCTTTTATTATTGTTGTGAGAAATTTGTCATACTAGGAATAGTTTTCTACTTGAGAATATTAGACATTCAAGTGTCAAGATTAGATTTACCCTTGATTGAAAGTTAACATCCCTTTTCTTGATGAATTAATGGTAATATTTTATACATAACCAAATCAAGCAAAATAATATTAGCTATGCAACTCTTCAACCACTATGCTTGTGACTATAATCACTACGTGAAAACTGGAAAATTCGACAAAAAAAATAGACGGGCCAAGACCCACAAATTTTAGAAACTGAATTTTGACACTCTAAGACCATCGAAATTCTTGATGTTCCTAGATTTTATGGCTTAAAGCTATCAAATTGTTCTCATCCTTCATTAATTTGACAGTTTCGGCATGTCAAAAAAAAAAATTTGACAAAGAAAAATTCGACGCCAATTCAACCTCTTGGTCCGTCAAATTTGGGTTTTTTTTCACATTGTGAATAGGATGATAAGCTCCAACTAGAGTTTCTCCTAGTCCTTTCACCACCTATACATAGAACGAGACACATAAAGATATTTGTCCAATAACATAAAAAATAAAAATCTAAACAAAGCAGTGGCTTATCAAACTAGCACAAAGTAAAAGAGGATGATAATTCAATTGAGCACAATATAATGAAACGATAGCACTCCACATCCATTGCTCAGGTAATTTGAAAGTGATCTGGCAATGGCCCACGTTTTAAAAGCATAATTAATTCACATTAACTCAATTGAGAAAAATTAATTGAACTCATTAATGATGAAGTCATTTTCCTATGAAATTCAGGATCTACTTAATAAGCTGGTGGATAAGAGTTAAAAACAAGACTGGAGATGAGTAACAATAGGTACTCCAATTCCTTATTAGAACAAGTAGACTTGGAAGAATTGAGACATATTGATTTGTAAGAAACAAGTAATACTACCATAGAAGAAATCTTGGAACGTATACGATCACTTGTAATCGGTGATTTTCCTTCTGATTTCACAATAATGGATATGCCTGTAATTTGAATGGTGAGGGATATATTGTTTGAAGTAGAATTAACAAAGGTATTTATCATTGATGGTGGGGATGTTTGTTGCATCTGTTTGGAAGAAATGAAAGAAGGAGATGAATGCAGTACCATTGGGTTTACCCTTGACCTTTATGCAGGTTCGATATGAAATTAAAAAAGAAATTTCAGCTCTATTCTTCAACTCCTCGATCTTACTCTCTTCTAGGCTCCACCATTGACAACATATTGAACCTACATAAAGGACATGTAGGCTTTTCTCTTATCCACCTTGAGAGACAATAGGTATGAAATGTGTGGGGACACCCAGTGGCACTGCATTTCGTCAACTTCTTTCATTTCTTCCAAACATATGCTACAAACATCCCCACCATCAATGATAAACACATTTATTAATTCTACTTCAAATAATATATTCCCCACCATTTGATTTCCAAGCACATCCAATGTTGCGAAATCCAAACAAAAATCACCAATTGCAAGTGAACGTAGACATTCCAAATTTCCTTCTATGGTAGTATTACTCATTTCTTGCAAATCAATATGTCTCAAGAACCTAGATTAAAGTCTTAGAACCAACAAGCTACACAAAATAGATTGGAGTTGCACCAATTTTCACATATCAAAAGAGAGATTTTATTGTCACACCCAGATTACAGTTTTAGGATCTCTTCCAGCTTTCTAGTGAATTACCCATCAATGTATTCTTCAGTGTTGGCAGGTTGAAATGAAGAGTACAATATACAAAATACCAAACAACTATTTTGAAAAAAAAAAATAAGCAAAAAGGTTATCTTAATTTATCAACTAACTAATGGAAGTGGGTTGTACACAACTATTTGTAAGTTCGTGTATGAATCTACTAAAACTAGATAACCTGAAATAGGTGTCCAAAAAACATTAGAGTTAACTATTATTTTCATTAAAGCACGAATAACATCGATTAAGAGATTCAAAGTTAGTCGTTGAAGAAACTACCTTTGTGTACTGCATTACTTAGATCAACTTGGTCATGATAGGCTTGTTAGTCAACTTATTTAAAAAAAAGGTTTTGGGTTCACAGGCACAACACTCTGCATACACTCATTACCAATTACAAAATCATCATCAAAAAAATTAAGAATAAATTGTCGGACCCATTTGCAAATGATATTTCCAACAACCAATCCTGAAATTTCATGGCATCAATTTAATAGACGTGCACGAAAAAGTAAAACTTTGATTTTTCTCTAAAAAATCTGTCATAGCAACTTCAGATAAACTCAATAATATAGCAAACAATAAAACTATTGTTAACTTGGACTAATGAAATTGCAAAAAAGAGTTACAAGTGAATACAAATAGTAAACGAGGGATTATACATGGAGATGTACAACATAATCCTGTGTAATCATATGTACCACGCCAGTCACACCTCGAATTTTGAATCCAAGGACCCAACTCAATTTTTCGATCCAATTCAAATATCCAAAATCAAGTGACTGACATGACCTTTAATTTAGTTTAAAAATATTAACTAGATTAAATTCAAATTAATATATACATAAATAAATAAAACATATTAATTACTAACAGCTAACTAGTTTGGAGATACCTACAACTTCGAAAAATTATAAATCGGTGTAGAAAATTCATATTGATATCCATAATACCAATCCAGAAACTTTAAAGAATGTATTAATATTTTTAAAATATGTTCACGACTCATAAAAATACTAAACACCTCCAAAAATGATAAAACTTAATTTTTTTCTAACCTGCCAATATTCAATGAAATAAAAAAAAAAAAGAAAAAATAAAAACCCTAATTTATACGATTTTTAAAGATTTCATTATAGATCCATATCAAGTAATCTTAGAGTCTATATTTAAGAGTAAAAGTTAAGAATTTTAAAATAATAAATAAATAATTTAATACATAATATCTTCAACGAGAATGTATCAAAATATAAGTTTCGATTAAAAATTCCTACATACTGTGATTCCTGATATATGTTCATTATAAAAATCATATAAATTTTATTTTGTCAAATTTTTTAATGAAATCAAACGTTGTAAAATATATATATGAAACTTCACAACTTTCATATTGTTGAGATGAGATTTTCGTTTCCGAATATCTTTCCTACTTCACTAGTGGAGTCACCAAGTTATAGACATAAGATTTTCATTTTTGAATATCTCTCTTACTTGGATATGGAGTCGCCACCATTCTTTTTGTAAAAAGGTGTAAATGGTTACTTGAAATGCATTTTTTTAAAAGAGTGTCATTTTTGTATTTAGTAACTCTCATACGGATAAAGTCCATTGGTCCTCCTTATACCTAAGTAATGGGGTCTATATTAGGGAGTAGGAAAAGGTGTTAGGCATCCTATTCCCTCTACCTTGGTGGTAACCTCGAATTCGGTTGATTTAAAAATAAAAATAAAAAGTCAAAAAATCTGATTTGTGTCCTCGAGTATGAGGGACTTTGATTTTGGTTTAAACAGTTGAGGGCCTCTTTATTGAGGAAGGGGCCTTCTATGGCTCCAATCTTTGAAATTTTTTAAAAGTATAGACTTTTTAGTCAAGGGCTCATTTCCATAGGGAAAGGGCCCAAGTCCTTAGGCTCAAACCTTTTATGGTGTGTGCATAAGTGTGGGGAAAATGAGAGAAATAGAATAGAGGAAATCGAAGGGGGGAGATTATTTCTTTCTTTTTAGTCCATATTTTACCTTGTTCTTTTTTCTATTTGACTTTTTTTGGACCTTCAAGTGTTGAGTTTCTTTGCCTCAATCTTCAATATGTAAGATTTGATAGAGAATTGAAAGAAGGTGATGCTTGACTTGAGTGAGTTGAAAGAGTGATTTTCATTTTTAATCAAGTCTTGAAGGTCCAAGCATGGGGGAGGTTGTGTTATGAATGGGGGTTTATAAGATTTTGGAAGTGACTTTTAAGGGTAAAATGGGGTAAAATGATGAAAATAAGTAGAATGGTGTGAGGTTTGTGAGAAGGATGTATGTAAATTGAGAATGGCGGAGACGTATTTGTGATAGGAGATGTAAATGGGTTGTTTGTGATCCAAATGAGTTGGTTCTTGTAACCCATTTGGATTGAGTGTTAAGTGAGTTGAAATAAGTGATTTTTTATTAGAAGAATGGAAGTGTAAAAGAATGATTTGTTGATTGGTTGTTAGGTGAGTTGAATGAAGTGGATTTTAATTAGAAGAATGGAGTGTGTAAGAGAGTGATTGTTGATTTTTTTGGGGGGGTAGATGATGTGTTGACTTGTGTTCAAAAGTGTTAAGATGGTGTGTTAGATGAATTGAAGAGGTATGAGGATGGCTTATAAGGATGAGTTTGAAGAGAATGATGAGGATAGGTTAGAGAAGTGTAGGTTGAGATGTGGGTAAGTAGTTTTTTTAAAGAAGGAGATGGTGGTAGGTATTTGAATGAGGGAGGTGGGTTGAAGTGGTGACATGTGTCCCACTTCGATGATTTTGGGTGATTGGTTGTGATCTTTGGACTAGGGTTGAATGGTAGACTTGGGATAATAGTTGGATAGTGGGTTGAATAAGTTTGATATTGGATTTTAAGTTCAATGAGCTTAGGTGGTGGGTTGAGTAGGCATAGTGCTGGATTGAGTTGAATTGGACAAGGATTGGGTTAGGTTGAGAAGTGATGATAGTGTAAAAAAGGGGTGAGGTAGGTCTTTGGCCCATGGGCCATGTAGAAAAGGATCGTAAGGCCATTCATTTGAAAAGTAGACGATTTTTTTTAAGAGTTTGGGGCTTAGGGGCCCATTGCAATTTTTGTGACCTTTTTGAGCATTTTGCATGGAGGGCCTATCCAAATCTAGGTGTTTATACATATTTTACATTTTTCCAAAATATGAATAAAAATATGTGTGATTTTGATTGAAAATTAACAATAAAGTTTTTTAGTATAGAAAACAAACCATAAATTTTCATCAATGATAAATATGTTTAAAATCCAAAATTGTCGAGATAATACTTAAAACAAATTCTTACATATTTTTAGGCATATTATAAATCTATAATAAAAATTTCAAGTAAAAATCTTATCTATGAAGATCATAAAAATTATAGAAATTCATAAGAGTCAAATGATTTCACTAAAATATTATTTATTTATCAAATCAATTTTTTAAAAAAATAACATTAATGTAATTTAGAAAAAGAAATAACATCTTAAAATAAATAAATAAAAATAATTAAAAAATAATAAATTCTTAAAATTTATTCTTCACCCCGATTATGTTAATATCCAGGGTAATTATTTCACAACGGTGAGTTTGATAAATCTAATACATTTTATACAAAATTAATTAATCAAAGTATATTTATTTCTAATATGTTTAACAAAAAATCAATTAATCTAAGTATCTTTATTTATAAAATAATCAATGATGCCAAAAATGTGAATACATGAAGTCTACACACCCAAATTGACTATTACCTAGGTCAGTCAACCAGTTAGTATGGTCTGATCAATTACTTGGCTTGGCCAACCGTTAGGTTATCTCTATACATGAGATCTTCTGTACAAAATTTAGCACCTTTATTTTTTCCAAAGTACTCAATCTCATCATTATAAGTAGTACATGATTATAATACAATTCATCACACCTTATGCACAGGTATAATCATTGAAGAATTAAATCACAAATCTATATTAACATTCACAAGCATAATTATTTATGTAAATATATTTGATATAATTCATCTATAGAATATTGAAAAAAAAAAATTATATTGATCTTATAATCATATTGGTCGTAGATCTAAAATTCAATTTCTACTAAAAGAGAAAGAAATTGCAATAAAGTATTTAGCTAATTTTTTTATATGAATTGTAAAAGATCTAACAAAACTCTTCTTACCCAAATCGCAATACTCCTCAAAATAGATAGTTTTTTTACAGTCAGAAGCTTAGATCCACCTCTTCTTTGTTTCATGCGTTGTCCGATTCGCCTTCTATGAAGTCCAAATCAATACAATTTTTGGTTTCATCTCTTAGATCTTGATAAAATCTTTGTAAAAAATAGGGTTTCGATGATGAAACTAAATGACGGCTAGTGATAAAGAAACATAAGAAAATAGAGAACTACAACACGATTAGGGTTTTTAATAAGTATTTTATATGAGATTTTCATGACCACGTGTCTCTCTCTCCTAAGAAAAGAGGTTTTGAAATAATAAAACCCCTGCTACATGGGATAAAAACCCCCATCTTTTGTAATTACTAAAATAGGATTCTCAATTCCTACAACAAGTACCCTACAATTCTATTTAATTATAACGTAATGCCATGTTCACATTTAATTGAACATAATTGACAAAACTACCCTTATCGGTCTTTATTTAATAAATCCCATTAGATTTAATTATTTAAAACTATTGAATTGATTTTTAATTACCAATCAACCCTTTAAAATAATTATTTAATATTGGGATATTACACTATCATTTTACCCAAAACCTCATGCACCTCAAGGTTGTGTGAAAATTCTGGATCAGACAAGATATGAAAAAAATCAAAGTCTCATCCCAATGATTTGGTGTTGGATATTGTCATTGGGAAAGATAATATAAAATAAAGTCATGTTCAAAGAAAATAATCTTATTTAGAGAAAAAAAAGCCTAATCTTTCCCCTCCTCCTTTATCCGAGCTTGGGACCACAATGTAAAATATTTAATTTTACATTGACGGAGTTAAAAAGGATTTAATTATCAAAAAAGTAGTTATTAGTTAAATAATATAAGAAAAAAAAAGTTATGGTACTTTATAAGTAAGAAAAGTAAACAGTATATAAAATCATAAATCATAAGTAAGTAAAAAAGTCCTAAGGTAGCAAACTAAATGTATTTAGATGTATTTCAAACTCCTTGATTGGGTGGATGACCATTAAGAAACATTATACGAAAGTATAGGGCTATTTTCTCCTAGACTTGGCTCTGGATCTCTCTTTACCTCTGCATTTGCATGTTCAACTATACCTCAATAATCCTTTCCTCATGCTGTCAATCATATAGAGTTTAATAAATCTAATACATTTTACACAAATTTAATTAATCTAAGTATATTTATTTCTAATATGCTTAACACAAAATCAATTAATCTAAGTATCTTTATTTAGAAAATAATCAACTATGCCAAAAATGTGAATACATGAAGTCTATACACCTAAACTAATTATTATCAAGATCAATCAACCGGTAAGTATGGCCCAATCAATTACCCAACTCAGTCAACCTTTAGGTTATCTCTATACACAAGATCTTCTGTATCAGATTTTCACTTTTATTTTTTCCAACTACAACTCGGTCTCATCATTATATGCAATGCATGATTATAATACAATTCATCACACATTATGCACATGTATGATCATTCAAGAATTAAATCACAAATCTATATCAACATTCACAAGCATAATTATTTATGTAAATGTATTTGATATAGTTCATCTATAGATTATAAAAAAAATTATATTGGTCTTATAATCATATTTGTCGTAGATCTAAAATTCAATTTCAACCGAAAGTGAAAAAATTGCAATAAGGTATTTAGCTAATTTTTTTATATGAATTGTAAAAGATTCAATAAAACTCCTATTGCCAAAATGGCTCTCGATGGATCGATCAATCGGCGTATCCATTGCTTTTTCACTTTCTCGATCGATCGACCTTGCTTTTTCATTCTCTCGATCGATCGACCTCTCCATCGATCTATTGACCTCTCCATCTCTCTCTTGTAGTCTCTTTCTCGATCGATCTCGATCTAGATTGGTTAGAGATAACTCGAATTGATCAGATTGGTCACAAAGGGACTCTCACCTACTGCATCACCTCACGCAACAAGCCAGGAATCATTGCGACTTTGGGCTAGGTATTCTCTCTAATCCCTCTTTTCTTTATATAGATTGTATTAAGGTTTTTCATCCGATATATTTAGATTTCGATTGAAGATTTAGGTTTTTTATCCGATGTATTTAGATTTGGATTGAAGATTTAGGTTTTTTATCTGATGTATTTCATATCCATCTCGATACCTATAGATTCCTATATTTTGAAGTATGTAATTTGATGCTTCTAGATAATGTCTGAATGTGGAGAATTTATTGAGACTAATTATGAAATTGTGAGAATTTATTGAGACTAATTTATTTTGTTTGTCTTTGAATCGAAAAATTCCTATACAAATTAAAACATAATAAAATTAAAATGAGGAGAGGAATTGAAACAATGACCATTACAAAGGGAAACATAATAAAATTTCAAATGCTAAGAGGTCTCTCTTGCAATGATGTATAAATTTTATATAATTCATTCTCTAAAGGGATCACAACAACCATCCATTCATATGTAAGTTTTGATTTAAACTCATCATCTCCATCTTTTACAATCTGCTATATCCTTCTTACTATTTTTGTGTTCTTGAATTCATAGATTTATAATAGGTGCAATAATGCCATTCCTCTTAGAATGATAATGGCAGCCATAATGCAATTTCGAGTCCATGTTTTGAAGTCGTTATAAGAGTGACTAAATCGGATTTCTAACACACTTTTTTGTCAATTATCACAGTTACTTGTAGCACTTCTAATGTGGTTTTGAAGTTATTTTAGGCATTGATGAAATGCATATATAATTCAATTATCCCACTACATGAGGCTTTAATGTTGATGCTAGTTTTAAGTAGTTTCAACGTGATTTTGAACTCTTGGATTCGTATTATGTTTTTTTTTTTTGGATTACGAAGGGTATTTGGGCCAACTTGCGTGCACCAGACTAGTCCCTACGCCCCACCCAATCGTGGTATCCACACACCACAAGCCTTATCACTAACTACATTTTTTAGTTATTTTCATTTGTTATGAAAAAAATTACTGTGCAAAAGATCTGAAGAATAAAGAAAAAGAGGAAAGAAATAAAAGCAGTCACATGAGACAAAGATTTACATGGTTGGAAAGCCAATGTAAAAGGGTGTTTATAATACACCCCACATTCAATCTCTTACCAATTCCCACAATTTGGCCACCCAGAGATAATTCATAGATTACAAATTTTTGAGTGCTAATGTTCCCATTTTATCGGTATCTGATCTAACAATCAATTTCCTAGAATGGAGTTGCAGTGATACAATCTATTGTAATTTTAGAAAATAAAAGCATTGATTTGCTAAATTAAACTATGAGTGCAAGATAAAGGGTGAGCTTGGGAGGTGCTATACCGTTAAGGTAGTTGTGGGTGAGAGATCAATATGAAGACGAGGAATATGGATATAGTTAATAAAGAATCTTTTTTGCTTGTTTGAATAAATGACTAGTATAAGGAACTGATGCAGGGATAACCAAAAAAAGGATAGAAAAATCACAAATATGATCATAATTTTTTGGTAAATTGAAACATCCCTGAATTTGGAACAATAATTGCTGTAAACTTTGAGCCTTTTAAGCTGTCAAAATATGCCCCATGTTCTAACACAAGATACGTGTAATGGAGTATGAAGCCATATTAGGGGTGTTATCAGATCATAGGTCATAGATTAACATCATCAATAACTCTTGTAACCAGTCCCTTTAAAGCTTGAAGGGGTTGGTTTTCTCACCTTGCCTTCTGTATGCAAGTCCAAATTGAGAAGCCTAGGGCTGCCAATGGATTTGGTTCTGTTTGGTGGGGATTGATCTAGGACCAATCTGATTCTTATTGGGGATCGGTTCTCAAAACAGTATGTCGAACCTCCCCTAAACTTTATTTTAGTGTATCAATAACAAAATTTCCATACTTCTTTATAATTGTAAATTTCGTGCTCTAGATTATGTATTCACTTAACTTCTATAATAATGGATGGATCAAATGTGGTCACTGTGTCATGAAATGGATGTTGTTCTTTTTTATTCTTGTTTGTTGTAGTTTTTAATATTAAATGTTTACTGCCTCCATTGCAGAGATCTTTTCAACCTTTTTGGCTGTATGCTTGAGCCAGCAACTGTAAGTTTTCCTTCTCTTTTCTCAATACAAGTACTTGTAAACATTAAGTGATGTTAATTTAATCAAGTGAGAGGATATTTTGTGCTTTGTTTGGTCATATTGTATGCCATTATTGACATTTATTCTGTTTCTTTAAATTACTTTGAGAAATATGACATAATTACACTACAATGTGTTGTAGTTCGGATTTCATTTTCTTAGTAAAGATTTTTTTTTATTGGTTAAAAGTGAGTTAAAATGCATAATTACTAAGGAAGAAACACAATAATACACCAAATGAGTTGTGACCATATTTATTAAGACATGTAATAAGCAATTTGCCTTTACTTCTAACTTCTTTGCCTTATTGTTGTGGTGTAATTGAACCATGACATTATACAAGTTTTTCAATTTTGAGAACGCTTACTCATAATTTCTATATACTATTCTAACTTTGCATGTTATTTGCCATGTTTGGATTGGTTGTGGTTAGATTCCTATCACCAACATTATTATTCAAATCTTATCCTATTACAAAATTAGATAGTTTGTCACTATAAGAGATTATATCAAGATACGTTTTGTTTTCAATTTGTTGAAAGTTCCATTAAACTATGTCGTTCTACTCATTCAACTTTTAGTTGTCTTCGACGTCGATGATTCCAAGTAAAGAGTGGATAATGAAACCTAGGTTATCAAATGAATATCTCAAAGGTGTATATTCTTTTCTTGCGTATTTGAAACAAAATAGTCTGAGTTTGGGGGTCGATGGTTACTATTATTGTCCTTGTATCAAATGTCATAACACGTCTTCTGGGAAAAAAAAACTAACGTAATTTCAGAACACCTAATCTGTGATGGTATCGATACATCTTACACGACATGGAGTTTTCATGGTGAACATTGGGGTGAAAGTCATTTTACAGTTGGGGCTAGTGAATTTGATAGTCAGTATGACAAAGATGCGTACCCAAGAGTGATTGATATTGTAACACCCCGTGTTTTTAACTCATATATCGAAGAGATCATATAGTATTTATTCGAAGAATATTCTAAAAAGAAAACTTGGAGTAAAGTGCCTAGATTTTGCTATGTTCATTTTTATTGAAAATCAACTTCGCCATTAGTTTTGAAACGATCGAAATATATGCCTTAGCCTATAAGTAAGTTTGAATTCAAGTTCGGGTGAAAAGGTTAACAAATCCTCGAATTTTGCATTAAGTAGGACCTAAAATAGAAAAGTTTCGCTAGAACAAGAATCAGGAAAATTGGAGGACACCATTAGGTCCGCAACGAAAAATTATTCGAAATGGTATACTCGTTTGTCATTTTTCGAGTCCAGATAGTTAAGTCACAGTCGAAACTAGAAATGATGGGAAAATTACAAGTATGCCCTCACCCTTATTATAAAAGAAAGCTGAATTTCTTTAACTCATTCTCTTTCTTCTCCAAAGCACCCAAACTCAGATTTTCCCAAGCCTAGGTTCTCCTCTCTTCTCCTCAAGATCCGTTAAGAACGAAGGACCGTTGAACTTCGACGAAGAAAATAAAGTTGTCGGCTCCGACTATAGCTACAACCTCACCCTCTTTGTTAACCCATTCTCATTTGTTTTCCCCATCCTCCATCAAAACCTAGCCATGTGGTTCGAGTGAATCTTAACACATTTTCACCGAGGGTTCCATCGAGTGAGAGTTAGGTCCACCCTTCATTGTGGAAGCAAAGGAGAGTGCCGTCGTCAAAGGGGTTGCAAACCCTCACTCACTTTGCATCAAACTCAGCTCAACATCAACTCTTTCACCACCAACCTTGATCTTTGTGCGAGTTCATTACTTTCGACGTCCACAAACCAAGTAGGGACTTTCAATTCCTATTGGTAACTTTAGATTTCGAAATGTGTATTTAGATTTTGAAACAAAACTTATTGTTTGCATTTAAATCGTAGAAAGTTGTTGTTTGATTTTAAATTCATGGTAGAAGTAGATGTTTTGATTATGTTTTATCAAGTTTTAACCATAAACTCATGGGTGGGTTGAATGATTCGAAGAACGGAAGAAGAATCTGAAAAAGGGATCAAAAACTCGAAAGTTCGAGTGATGATTCAGTGCAGTTGGTGGGAAAGGTCGGTGCCACCGGCACCTGCCGAAGGCATTCTGTCGGTCCCACCAACAGAATGAGGTTTCTGTCACTGACGAACCCAAGAACCGCAAGAAAATTTTATGCTGTCAGCAGTAGGCGTCGGTCCCACCAACATCTGTCGAAGGCTATACTGTCGATCCCACCAACAGAATCCCGATTTTGCCACCGACCATCTGTCGACAGAAACAGTTCTTCAGAACTGACTTCTGTCTTCTGTGTTGTCCTCCTCACACCTTATACTGGATTTCCCACCCTTCATTTCATTAAATGTCCTCTTTAATTTTTTACTTTCCATTTTCTTTAAGTTCTTTAATGAAATTATGATTTTACCCCCCATTTCGGAACAATGGAAATGGTTTCGGGATCCAAATCTCAAAGGATCAAAATCCAAATTTTGGTTTCAAGTTTTCAAAATGTAATAACTTTCGCATTATTTTGAATTAGATTACAAAAACTATATTGTGTCGAATCTCGTGATCGAGACTTTCATTTCGACAAACCCGTTTTCAATTTCGAGAACTTTGAAAATTTGAGTTTTCGACACTTAGCCAAATTTTCACCAGCTTTCCTTGTTTTTAATAATTTTGGTCCCGTGCATCTCCGGGACCTTATTTTTTAATAAACATTGATGGTTTTCAATGGAAAGACCAAAAAAATGACTTTGAAAGATTAGAAATGGATGGTTGATTTTAAAAGATGAAAAGTGAGAATGTCGAGAGAACGGAAAAATGGACTGAACGGTAAAATGTTAGAATCACACCTGAGGGGTGATGTCTGCATTTTCCATTGTATGTTGTGTGTAGGTTGGTGAAAGGATATCTAAGTTATTAATGAAAGGGTTACATGTTTATTTACGATTATGTTAACGCGTGTGCTGAATACTATTATCTATTTTAGGCCGGGTGGCCACAATTGCATGGTAGGAACTGGATATCCATTCTCAACCATGTTCTGTTAATTTTTCTTTGGTTTTAAATGAAAAATAAGATATATATGTAGTTATTTTGTGAGCTGTTAAAGGGTTTGTGAATGCCTGAAGGGATAGTGCGTCTGAAAGCGCCCTTCGATCCGCGGGGTACGCGGATCCACTTTTGACCCTGGAGGTTTGGGAGTCGCCACCTAGTTATTGTGGTCTAGGAACCAAATTGACCCTACCATGGATAAAAAGAACTAATCTACTATAGAAATCTGAATCCGGGGATCATGTTACGGGGTTGGAAGGTGTTAGGCACCAACCCCGCCCGGCCAATGCCGGTCTCTACTTATCCCAAATAGATCTACATTGCTAATGATAAAACCTAGATTAAAAAAATAATAAAAAACCTTACCTTCGATCTGCAAAAGCACTATTCCCTCAGATCTGAAAAATAGTTCCTTGCACCGTACTCCTTGCTTCGTTTTGTCTCCGGATCTGATTTCTGATCTCCGAGGCAAGGTGTCTCCTTCTTGGATCTGAATGCTTTGAATTTGTGGTGGATTTTTGGGATGTTTTTGGGAGGTTTTTGGGTGTTTTTTAGGCTAAAATAAGAGTAGGGGTGTTAGGGAAGGAGTTGGGGCTCCAAAATTAGGGTTTTGGAGGGGTTGTGGAGGCTTCTTCACCTACGTTTTCTAGGGTTTTTTCTTTGATACGAAAATAGGGTGTGGAGGCTCCTATTTATAAAGTTTTTAGAAGCATTAGGGTTTGATTAGGGTTTCTTTTAGGGTTTCACTTAGGGTTTTGACTTAGTCTTTAGGGTTTTAGGGTTTTGACTTTAGTCTTATGAGATTGACTTGATTAGTTTAGATTAGGGTTTTGATTTAGGGTTTTGACCTTAGTCTTATGAGATTGACTTGATTAGTTTAGATTAGGGTTTTGATTTAGGGTTTTGACCTTAGTTTTATGAGATTGACTTGATTAGTTTAGATTAGGGTTTTAATTTAGGGTTTTGACTTTAGTCTTATGAGATTGACTTTAACTTTGACTTCAGTCTTGCTTGATTGACTTTAATTTTGACTTCAGTCTCACTTGATTGACCTTGACTTCAGTCTTGCTTGATTTACTTTTATTTTGACTTTGGTCTTATTTGATTGACTTTAATATCTTGACTTTAGTCTTGCTTGATTGATTTTAAATTTTTGGAGAACCCCTTTCTATTATATCTTTAATTCTTTGGACCCCCAAATGGAGGGGTCCTTAAAGAAATATCCCACGAACCCTCAATAATTTTGCCTGAGAATCCAATTAATCGATTTTTTAGGTTCAACTTTTTAAATTAATTTCATTAATGGTTCACTTTAATTATTTAATGTTTTATTTATTAATTTTGAATTTTTTAATTATGAAAATTGTGAAATTACCGTTTTGCCCTCGGAGAGGATTTTTTACGTTTTAAGTCGTTTTTCAATGTTCCAAGATGTTTTTGAATCATTTTTTCGTAAGGAATTCAATGGGAATGTTGGTTTTTGTCATTTATGAATTTTTTTGTATGAAATGATCGTGAACTTTATGAGGGGTATTTTCATAATTTTGTCAAATTTTGTGAAAATTGGAGAAGTGGTTTACTTGGTTTCGATTTATTGTTTTATGTGTTTGAGTGGGTTTTCCTAAGCGTAATGCAGGCTCTAGAGTTGTTTTGATGTTAGGGGTATTTTGATAATATAGTGATTTTTATCGTGAAGCTTCTTTTTTATTTGCAAGATGATGATTTCTATGTTTCTGGGGTCGTATTTTCCTAGCGTAGCGTGGTTTCTAAGTTTTGTCAGTTCGAGATACCTCATCCGAATTTCTGAAACATATCTGGTAACAAAATAAAGTATTGGAATAGACATCCATCATTGGGAACCTTTGCGATCGGGTCGACGACTTGATTAATCAGGCGGATGCAAAAATGGGGTGTCTACAGATGCCCCTCTTTGGCAGAGGGTTGAAGCAAACTAGATAGCAAATCTATCTTGGTAGATTAGTGCGATATCCGAATGCCAAAGCTAGTGACAGTTCATTTTGCAGCCTGATTTAACAATTCGTCGGGGTATTCGGATCATTGAGCATGAAACTCTCCCCGAACTAGAAAAATGTCAGGTCCTTGAGCGCGAGCTCTCACTGACAGTGTCAGATCCCTGAATTTTAAAAAATTCTCCTTGACTGATATAACAACTGTGCAAGTGTGTGGGCTCAAAATCTGAGATAGATTTCAAAGAGTTTGAGTTGGAAATGAGTCAAAATGAAGTAAATTTAAACTGAGCGTAAACTGAGCATAAATCCAAGAAAACCCTTGGCGGCAACCGAGCAAGGTCCAAGATAACCCTTGGCGGCAACTGAGCAAGATCCAAGATAACCCTTGGCCGAAACTGAGCAAAGTCCAAGATAACCCTTGGCGGCATCTGAGCAAAATCCAAGATAACCCTTGGCGGCATTTGAGCAAAATCCAAGATAACCCTTGGCGGAGACTGAGCAAAATCCAAGATAACCCTTGGCGGCATCTGAGCAAAATCCAAGATAACCCTTGGCGGAAACTGAGCAAAATCCAAGATAACCCTTGGCGAAAACTGAGCAAAATCCAAGATAACCCTTGGCGGCATCTGAGCAAAATCCAAGATAACCCTTGGCGAAAACTGAGCAAAATCCAAGATAACCCTTGGCGGAAATTGAGCAAAATCCAAGATAACCCTTGGCGGAAACTGAGCAAAATCCAAGTTAACCCTTGGCGGCAACTAAGCAAAATCCAAGATAACCCTTGGCGGCAACTGTGTAAAATCCAAGATAACCCTTGGCGGAGACTGAGCAAAATCCAAGATAACCCTTGGCGGAAACTGAGCAAAATCCAAGTTAACCCTTGGCGGAAACTGAGCAAAATCCAAGATAACCCTTGGTGGGAACTGAGCAAAATCCAAGTTAACCCTTGGCGGCAACTGAGCAAAATCGAAGATAACCCTTGACGGCAACTGAGCAAAATCCAAGATAACCCTTGGCGGAGACTGAGCAAAATCCAAGATAACCCTTGGCAGAAACTGAGCAAAATCCAAGATAACCCTTGGCGGGAACTGAGCAAAATCCAAGTTAACCCTTGGCGGCAACTGAGCAAAATCCAAGATAACCCTTGGCGGCAACTGAGCAAAATCCAAGATAACCCTTGGCGGAGACTGAGCAAAATCCAAGATAACCCTTGGCGGAAACTGAGCAAAATCCAAGATAACCTTTGGCGGGAACTGAGCAAAATCCAAGTTAACCCTTGGCGGGAACTGAGCAAAATCCAAGATAACCCTTGGCGGCAACTGAGCAAAATCCAAGATAACCCTTGGCGGCAACTGAGCAAAATCCAAGATAACCCTTGGCGGAGACTGAGCAAAATCCAAGATAACCCTTGGCGGAAACTGAGCAAAATCCAAGATAACCCTTGGCGGGAACTGAGCAAAATCCAAGTTAACCCTTGGCGGAAACTGAGCAAAATCCAAGATAACCCTTGGCGGAGACTGAGCAAAATCCAAGATAACCCTTGGCGGCAACTGAGCAAAATCAAAGATAACCCTTGGTAGAGACTGACTGAGTAAAACTGAGAACAAAGAAATAAATCTGGGAGAGAAACGATCGAAAATGAGTCTGAAGAAGAGTGGTTGAATCTGGGCATGAATAGATTTGGGATAGAATGGATGTCCTATCTCCAATGTGAGATTCAGAATGCATTTGTTTGAACCTCAAGGTTTTATCAAAAAAGTTTTGTAAATTTAAAACCTGAGTTTGAACCTTAAGAGTTTTTTGAAAAACTACTATCAAGAGGGTAACCTTAGGTTTGGAGTTCTTATTTTAGGATTAACATTGCTCAAAAACAAAATGTCCCTAGTTTGACAATAAACATGGCATTGAAAATAATTGAACACATCATTAAAAAATGCCCCTAGTATAAAGGGGGGAAACTACATATCTAGAGGAGAAAGAAAAAATGCCTCTTGTATGAAGGTTTGAAATATTTGATTACCACAAGCGCAATAAAGATCCAACTTTTAATTTTATTAAAGATTTTGAGTCAGGCTCAAGAGAACAAAATATTTCCTTTTGAGACTCATCATAGAATTCACCATTCTCTCCATTGGTTCACTTGGGGAAGTAAGAATTTTCAGATCGATCGTAGACAAGATACTTGTGACTTCTGAATCTATGCCTGGTTTAAGCTAAGTATTGAACTTGATTATTCGGATTTCTGATGTTGCAGCTTGAACTGCTCTCAGCTTGGGATTTTCTTCTATTTTTTTTTGTATTGCTTTAACTTTTGCCTAGATCGCCTTTCCAGGTTTTCAATCTATCGAGCTTGCTCTAACTTTTGCCTAGATCACCTTTTCAGGTTTTCGATCTAGTGAGCTTTTTCTTTTTTCTTGGCTCTGATTGTTGCCAAAGTTGTCCTTTCAGATTTTCAACTTTGCGAGCTTGCCTTAATTTTTGCCTGAGTCACCTTTTTTGGGTTTTCAACTTAGCAGGCTTCATCATTTTTTTTTATATCTTTTTCTTCTCTTCTGAAGTTCTAGAATTACTGTCTGATCATGTTTCGCTACCCTCCTTGACTTTTTCACATGGTACTTAGGAGGACTTTTATAGGTAGGCTTGGGACTAGGCATAAAAAAAAAGGAATTTTGAGGCTCAAAAAATCCAAATGCCCCTTGTGTGGCATTTCATTTAAAATTTTTTCTTGAACTTTCTTCCCCATTTTGGATGATATTTATTTTTTGAATTTTTTCTTTTGTCGGGGAATCTATATATATATATATATACATATTTATTTTGATGTGATCGGGCCTGAATTAACTTCTCAAGTTGCCTACGTACCCCAAATTTTTGGGATCAGACCAAAACGTAGTTCAGATCCTCCCTCCCCTAGGTTAGGTGATCAGGCTGAGAAAGAAAAAGGCATCATTTTTTTTAAAAGGCTACAAAGGGCTCAGAAAGGAGATAATGAACTGGGTAGCAGGAAAATTGATTCGGCCAAAGATGGCCTCTTTAAATGTAGTACCATTTGATCTGGTCAAGGTTGGTTGACTCTGGTAGTTCACTTCCATCATGATCTTGAAGTCTGACGACTTTTCCAGACAGTATTTTCTTAATAAATGAATTTCTCCAATTGGGTTCAGACTTTCTCCTATAGTCGAGGAGGAGTGTTCAATTTTCTTTGAAGTCTGATAGTTAAATCCTTGACTTGTAAATGATGAGCTTTGACCTTTTTGTCAAATGCACGGGTGACTCTTCTTAGATAAGCTTGCACATGATACAGGACTTTAACTCGTTTTCTTCGATCAAGTTTCATTCTTCATACTGCTGTCGAACCCAATCTATTTCTAACAAATGATTTTCCAACAAGACCCTGAGAGACGAAATTTCCATTTCAACTGGCAAGACTGCTTCCATGCCATACACTAAGGAGTAGGGAGTAGCTCCACTAGAGGATCGAATTGAAGTTCGATATGTCCATAGCGTGAATGATAATTTTTCTGACCAATCTCGATGTGATTGACACATTTTCCTGATGATAGTCTTGAGACTCTTACTAATTGCTTCAACCGTTCCATTGATCTGAGGATGGTAGGGGGATGATTTATGCTTCCGGATCTTCAACTTTAAACATAGAGTAATGATTTATGCTTTGAAGCACGACCCATTATCAGAGATCAGTTCAAAAGGTACCCCCATATCGACTGATAATATGTGATTTGAAATTCAAGATGTAGTAAGGATAGTGCTGATACATTTTATAACATCTTCTTTAATTCCATCAATATAGACGAGTATCTATTCCATATTGAACAACACCCAAGCTTGTACCTAACATACCCTCATATGATCACACGAACAAGTCTTTTGAAATTTCTGAGTAAATTCATTATCCCCTCGTGTTCCGTTAGGGATAAGATGGTTTCTATTTGAATCTCTTTATGAATTATTTTTTGTTTTGAGGTCAAAGACCTTCCTTTCTCGATTAAAGGTTGAGCCCGACTCTTATCTTCTTGTTCAGAAACGAAATCTATCAAATAATTAGTTAATTCGTTAATACGCTCGAGGTATTCAAAAATTTCCTTTATCCGATCAATTTCAGATGGGGCAACAGACACCTATAGACTCGATGAACTAACCTAACTCAATAGGGAAGAGTAGACTCAATCTAAGGAAGACATGACCTTGTTGGAAAAAAGGACTCGAGTTAACTCAAAGGACTCATGAAAACTCAAGACAAGTACCCACACGAGTTTGATTAGGACTGAGGACTGAGATATTGCTTATAACCGGTAGGATTGAAGTACTATGATCTTCAAAGAACAACTGGACGATGTTGAGAAATTTTGAGGTCATTTCTGACTATTGATTTGATATTGACGTTTACTCTAACTGACCGGATTTACAACCCTAGCTAGACGATGGACGATTGAGCTTAGATACAATGATAACCCTTAAACCTCTTTGAAGGTGAATTTAACCAATTTCAGTGTCACCCCCTTGATAACATTTTAAATGAACCCTGAGATTTTATTGAATTTTGTGCACCAGAGATTTTATTGAATTTTGTGCACCAATCCATTAAAAAATTCATCCATTCAATGATTATTCAGAAGAAAAATAATTATGTTGCACTCTTGAAAAATATTGGAAAATAATGTTTTTATCTGATTATTTTTTTTGCAACATTTTTTGGTAGTTTTCCAAGGTCCATAAAAACTTTTCATGCAAAAATAGATCTTTTGCAAATTATTTTTCCTTCTTTTTCTTTTCTTTTGGAAAACATTTTCTTCTGAAAAATATTTTTTCTCTGAAAAATAGTTTTTTATTTGGAAAGTATCTTCTCTTGGAAAATGTTATTTTTATGGAAAATATCTTTTGGAAAACGTTTTTTCTTAGAAAACATTTTTTTAGAGAATAACACTTTTTTTGGAAAACACTTCTTTTGAAAAATATTTTTTCTGGAAAATACTTTCCCTTTGTAAACTATTTTTCTTCTTTGAAAATTTGATTTCTATTTCAATTTAAATGGCCCGATCCATCAGGATTGTTGGATCGAGTTGGGCTGGGTCATTTGCAAGAGATGGATTTTTTATTGGGTCGGTGCACTCATTTTGATTTTCAAAAATAACATTTTTTATCCTTAAGGACAATCATACACTCTGATCTTATCATTCACATACATCCATTTCATCATTCACATGTATTCTGATCTAATCATTCACATACATTCATATCAATCAGAAAGTCTCATAAGATTCCATTCAATGAACAACCCGGGAACACCCACGATAAGTTCGAGTCGTGACCTACTGGGAAGGTTTCTAGACTCTAAGCTTACTACGTGCAATGCATTTTTATCTGACCGCCCTTGCCTAAGCACACCTATATACCTTTCGATACGTGGTGACTTGGTTTGATATACCGTATAGGTGATAATCTAAAACCTCAATTCACTTCTCTGAAGCCAAAAATAGCCAGTTCGATCTCCAGTTGAGAGGTGGCGAACGATGCTGAGCAAGGGCCCACTTAAATACCTCTCGTCTAGAATAGACGTAGTCTATCCCCCTCGTACAGTAGGGTACAGCGGGGCAAGATCTTGCTTAGGCACCGGTTTTGACCAAGAAGTGCAATTGATATACTTAGATTACCTTTTATACCTACGGGTACGAGTGAAGAGTTGTAGCTTTCATAAATGGTTTGGCATCCCACGAGGGGACCGACCACGTACTAGTACTACGTTGGCAATCGGGACATGTGACTGTGTGGCTTACAATAGGTCAAAGGCTCAGGTCACTCCAGCCTGGGTGCATCAACATGTCTCTCAGAATCACCTGATCAGACGGTATTGATGCCCCAGTTCGATATACCCTAAGGTACGTGACTGGAGTTGTGGGTTTCATGAATGACGTCGCATCTCCGAAGAAACCGGGCCACGCACTAGTGCCACGTTGGCTAAATGGGATGTGTAAGTGAGTAAAGCAGTAAACGTGCATGTGGTGTGTGCAAAACAGGGTGGGGTGTGCCCGGGGCCTTTTCCAAACAAAATGGGTCCACCAACCCAATCAATCCGATCATTATAACATGAATTATATGAATATTTAATCGATGTAAGCACTACCAATCACATGAATATTAAAAATACCAATCCGATGACATCGACATTATGATCACAATCAAACATCTATTTCAAGCAAGATTATGGCATGTTAGAAGGGCGACTAGCAATTAATAATTAAATCGAGTTATTGAAATAAGCCCCTAGTTCCAAGTCTCAACAAATTTTATGGTTCAATCAAGGTTACTTCGGAGCGACCCTAACCAAGTTGATATTTCTGAGGATATTGGACTAAAAATAACAATCATTGGGATGAGAAATTAGGATGATTTTTTAATAAATTGAGGGAGAGAAAAAAAAATGAGATATTTAAAAAGCAAATCAATTTTTTTTTTTTATAAACAAACTCAAAAGAACATATTTTTTTTTGGAAAATCATTAACAAGCCAACAAGCAAAACAGTAGAGAGAAAAAACTCGAAAAGAGAAAAAAAACTAAAAGACAAATCCAGTGGCAATGTGATAAGGAGCTATTTAGCCATACTGATCATCAGTTTCAATAAACAGATGTGGCTTTAGCAAAAATGAGAATTCTTATTTAATTTCTGCAATGCTTTAGCCTCTCAAACGATTTTCAAACAAGTTCAAACAAGTTCAAACAGATAATGCTTTAGGCTCTCGACCCAATCGATTTGAGGTTAGTTTGATCGATTTAAAGTTCCACGTTAATCATCGAGGTCTTGTGATTTTAAACTCCAGATTAACTACGATAAATCATGCCATTTAATGGTTTGTTCAGCTCAAAATCGAAGTGGAAACCGTTTCCATAAATTCTAGGAGCTACCAATCGATCATTCTAAAAAAAAACGAGTCGATCAGGAAAGAACCATTCGCAGAATTTCTTAAAACTAAACACCAATAATGATTTTCAGATTAGGCGACCGAAGCAACAAGAACCCAGCCAATCGGTGATGATCTCCGAAGTTAAAAAAACCTTCAAGTACTATTATGAACATGATTTGGATTCGATCTTACCTCCCAAAGCTCGAACTTTCAACTGGTTTACTCTATGTTTCCTTCGACAGTGAGAAGTGAAATTATTATTTTTTTTTAACAAAATCGTTTGAGTTAGGTCCGAATTCAAAAGGAGAGGATGATTTCGAAAATTCCAAAGGAATTCTAAATCAGTTTGGACTGATTTTCAATTGATCAACAGAGAGGCCGAATTGGTCTCTGTCGAAAGAAAGCCATTAAACCTTTGGAGAAGATGATGTGGGGGGAGCAAAAAATAGAATTTACTTATCGCACACCACCCACAAAGCACGTTGTTGCTGTTAATTGGTGTGAAGAAAAAACAACAAAAAATTACTCGGGGCACCCCACCCACTTCAGCGCCTTGTGCTGCTGACAGAGCCTTAAAATTTTTTTTTTTTCACTTTCTCTTGATTTTTTTTCTTTGCTGTCCATAGGGCAGCACGCCTAAACATAAAAAACACCCTTTTTTTTTTTTTTGAAAAATTGACCAAACAAATTAATATAAAAAAAAAAAAATTAAAAACCTAAAAAATAATTGCTTGAACATACCTACAAAAAATATATCCCCCTTTTTTTAAAAAATAATAAAGATCAATAATGACACGATTAAAGAATGGATCCATACGTGTTTTTTGTTATTTTTTAAAAGCAATCAAATAATGAATAATAACAAAAAATTTTAACAATCCCCATGATCTATATAACCATTATCCTCAATAAAATTTTCCTTGGAACTTTCGCCTCATCTAGGGCCATTCCGAATAATCCTTTATTGAACCATAAAAAACGGGCTAAACACAATGTTCAACGTAATAATCATTAATAGAGTCACGAGAGAGGTAAGCCATAAGGATAGACAGATAAACTAAAACAATAAAATAAAGACAAACCACAACACAAAAGTAATAAGGTCTCTATTAGCAATGCTTCCCATACTTGGGGCTTTTCAAGTTTGATCCTCAATGTCCCCAGCGGAGTCGCCACTGAAAGCGCCCTTCGATCCGCGGGGTGCGCGGATCCGCTTTTGACCCTTGAGGTTTGGGACTCGCCACCTAGTTATTGTGGTCTAGGAACCAAATTGACCCTACCATGGATAAAAAGAACTAATCTACTATAGAAATCTGAATCCGGGGATCATGTTACGGGGTTGGAAGGTGTTAGGCACCAACCCCGCCCGACCAATGCCGGTCTCTACTTATCCCAAATAGATCTACATTGCTAATGATAAAACCTAGATTAAAAAAATAATAAAAAACCTTACCTTCGATCTGCAAAAGCACTATTCACTCATATCTGAAAAATAGTTCCTTGCACCGTACTCCTTGCTTCGTTTTGTCTCCGGATCTGATTTCTGATCTCCGAGGCAAGGTGTCTCCTTCTTGGATCTGAATGCTTTGAATTTGTGATGGATTTTTGGGATGTTTTTGGGAGGTTTTTGGGTGTTTTTTAGGCTAAAATAAGAGTAGGGGTGTTAGGGAAGGAGTTGGGGCTCCAAAATTAGGGTTTTGGAGGGGTTGTGGAGGCTTCTTCACCTACTTTTCCTAGGGTTTTTTCTTTGATAGGAAAATAGGGTATGGAGGCTCCTATTTATAAAGTTTTTAGAAGCATTAGGGTTTGATTAGGGTTTCTTTTAGGGTTTCACTTAGGGTTTTGACTTAGTCTTTAGGGTTTTAGGATTTTGACTTTAGTCTTATGAGATTGACTTGATTAGTTTAGATTAGGGTTTTGATTTAGGGTTTTGACCTTAGTCTTATGAGATTGACTTGATTAGTTTAGATTAGGGTTTTAATTTAGGGTTTTGACTTTAGTCTTATGAGATTGACTTTAACTTTGACTTCAGTCTTGCTTGATTGACTTTAATTTTGACTTCAGTCTCACTTGATTGACCTTGACTTCAGTCTTGCTTTATTTACTTTTATTTCGACTTTGGTCTTATTTGATTGACTTTAATATCTTGACTTTAGTCTTGCTTGATTGATTTTAAATTTTTGGAGAACCCCTTTCTATTATATCTTTAATTCTTTGGACCCCCAAATGGAGGGGTCCTTAAAGAAATATCCCACGAACCCTCAACAATTTTGCCTAAGAATCCAATTAATCGATTTTTTAGGTTCAACTTTTTAAATTAATTTCATTAATGTTTAACTTTAATTATTTAATGTTTTATTTATTAATTTCGAATTTTTTAATTATGAAAATTGTGAAATTACCATTTTGCCCTCGGAGAGGATTTTTTACGTTTTAAGTCGTTTTTCAATGTTCCAAGATGTTTTGGAATCAGTTTTTCGTAAGGAATTCAATGGGAATGTTGGTTTTTGTCATTTATGAAGTTTTTTGTATGAAATGATCGTGAACTTTATGAGGGGTATTTTCGTAATTTTGTCAAATTTTGTGAAAATTGGCGAAGTGGTTTACTTGGTTTCGATTTATTGTTTTATGTGTTTGAGTGGGTTTTCCTAAGCGTAATGCAGGCTCTAGAGTTGTTTTGATGTTAGGGGTATTTTGATAATTTAGTGATTTTTATCGTGAAGCTTCTTTTTTATTTGCAAGATGATGATTTCTATGTTTCTGGGGTCGTATTTTCCTAGCGTAGCGTGGTTTCTAAGTTTTGTCAGTTCGAGATACCTCATCCGGATTTCTGAAACATATCTGGTAACAAAATAAAGCATTGGAATAGACATCTATCATTGGGAACCTTTGCGATCGGGTCGACGACTTGATTAATCAGGCGGATGCAAAAATGGGGTGTCTACAGCGTCACATCATCCGGAGGAGTGCACTATCCTGGGATGTACGGTAGGGACCACCATGCTCATACGTGGTATGGGACGCGTATGAGAGTGGAGTCACAACTGGAATTCGGGTCCATTTCTTTCTTATCTTTACCAGCGAACGTGTATTGTAAAGGTAGTCGTATACGAGTGGAGTGTCATTTGGGAATCACATTGTAGACACCCCATTTTTGCACTCGCCTGATTAATCAACTCGTCAACTCGATTGTAACGGTTCCCAATGATGGATGATTATTCCAACACTTTATTTTGTTATTAGATATGTTTTAGAAATCCGGATGAGGTATCTCGAACTGACAAAACCTTAGAAATCACGCTACGCTAGGAAAATACGACTCCAAAAACATAGAAATCATCATCTTGCAGACCAAAAAGAAGCTTCACGATAAAAATCACAAAAATGATCAAATTACTAAAATACCCCTAACATCAAAACAATCCTAGAGCCTATGTTACGATTAGGAAAACTCATTCAAACACGTAAAATAACAAATCGAAACCAAATAACTTATTTCGCCAATTTTCACAGAATTCGACAAAATTACAAAAATGCCCCTCATAAAGTTCACGACCATTTCATACAAAAAACTTCATAAATGAAAAAAACCAACATTCCCATTGAATTCCTTATGAAAAACTGATTCCAAAACATCCTGGAACATTGAAAAACGACTTAAAACATAAAAAATCCTCTTCGAGGGTAAAATAGTAATTTTACAATTTTAATAATTAAAAAATTTGAAATTAATAAATAAAATATTAAATAATGTAAAATTGAAACATTAATAAAATTAATTTAAAATTTTGAACCAAAAAATCGATCAATCAGGTTTTCAAGCAAAATTGTTGATGGTTGCCAGGATATTTATTTAGGGACCCCTTCATCTGGGGGCCCAAAGAATTAAAGATATAATAAAAAGGAGTTCTCCAAAAATTAAAGTCAATCAAGTAAGACTAAAGTCAATCTTAAAGTCAATCAAGTAAGGCCAAAGTCATGATATTAAAAGTTAACCCAGAAAGACTAAAGTCAATCTCATAAGACTAAAATCAAAACCCTAATCTAAACTAATCAAGTCAATCTCATAAGACTAAAGTCAAAATCCTAATCTAAACAAATCAAGTCAATCTCATAAGACTAAAGTCAAAACCCTAAAGACTAAGTCCATCTCATAAGATTAAAGTCAAAACCCTAATTAAAATCCTAAAAGAAACCCTAATCAAACCCTAATTCTTCTAAAAAACTTTATAAATAGGAGCCTCCACACCCTATTTTTGGATCAAAGAAAAAACCCTAGAAAAAGTAGGTGAAGAAGCCTCCACAACCTCCCTAAAATCCTAATTTTGAAGCCCCAACTCCTTACCTAACACCCATACTTCGATTTTAGCCTGAAAAATACCTATAAACCTTTCAAAAACACCCCAAAATCCATAACAAATTCGAAGAATCCAGATCCAAGAAAGAGATAACTTACCTCGGAGATCAGAAATCAGATCCGGAGACAGAACGAAGCAAGGAGTATGGTACAAGGAGCAGTTTCATCAGAGCTGAGGGAACAGAACCTTTACGTATCTAAGGTAAAATTTATGTTATTTTTTATCTAGGTTTTGTCATTAGCAATGTAGTCTTATTTGGGATAAGTAGAGACCGGCATTGGCCGGGCGGGGTTGGTGCCTAACACCATCCAACCCCGTAATGTGATCCTCGGATTCAGTTTTTCTGTAGTAGATAAGTTTTTTATCCGTTTAGAGTCAGTATTTGGTTTCTAGACCGTAATAACTAGGTGGCGACTCCCAAACCTCAAGGGTCAAAAGTGGATTCGCGCACCCCGCGGATCGAGGGCGCTTTCACACATGCACGCCTGATAGGCATAGACGGAGATGATTGGTCAGTGATCACTAACAATCTAGTAGTAGTCGAATGTTCTGACACATCGAAAAGAGACCCATTGCTTACAGTCACGTCAAACGGTCAGCCTGAGTCGGATAAATGGTCACCAGTATGGTAAGTACAGCGACCGACCACAAAATCAGGAACTAAAAGCCAGATTTATGTTGTAACATCATGTCCCAACTGGAAGCGATCCAGTCGTGAATCCCAATGCTCAAATTCCATTACTCCACCACTTGTCTTATGTATCTGTGTTATATTTCGGATTATAAGCTGAAAAGCATGTCTACTATTTTAGTGTTGTCAACTATATTTTCATAAATGGAAAACGTATAATGAGTATGAATGATTGATGCTATGTGTAATTTTTAAACTGTTTAGTTGCTTATCCCTGGCTATATGTACCAGTTAATCGTAGCTTCAATTGTAAAACTTGTATGTTTTGAAATGATGCAGTATGATTATTCGATCACGTTAGGTTAGATTATTAGTGGAAATTGTTTGTGGACCTACTGGGTAACTATTGTTACTCACCATTTCCTTCCATTTGTTTTAGTTGTAGAGCCTACAGTTGGCGCAGCGGGTGCTGAGCTATTAGCCGAGGAACACCTGGTCGGTCAGATCGACGATCAGAGCCCGTTACCCGGTGAGCATCATGACTACTTCTACTAGGAGTCTGTTCGTCTTAGGAGAGGTCTACGTTTTTGGGATCGAGTGCTAGGTCAATGTTAGAGTGAGAAAAAAAATTGTAATCCTGTATAACTTTATCCCTTTTTGCACAACTCTGACTTTGTTTTATTTTTTGTTATTTATAAAACCTATCTCCCGTTTCTTGTTCATTGTGGATTTGTTGCTTTATACAGGATTGTTTGGATTTTTTTATCAGGTTTGAGTTCCGTGAAACGCTAACATAAACAAAGGAGACCATGCCGAAATTTTGAGGCGCCACCTAGTGATTTGAAACGACCTTGGGATTTGTGTTAGCGTTTGGCGGGGCATCACAGATATGTTGAATGACGCACTTGGCTATTTTCCTAATGAAGAAGTTGAAGATGATGTAGATACCTTTGTAGATGAATGTCGTGAAGGAAATGATGGCCATGTTGAAGATGATATCCAATATAAGATAATGATGGAAAATGCGATACAACCCCTAAATCTGTCATATCGAGAAGAAGATACAAAATTGTCAATTACAGTTGAATTGTTGAGCATGAAGAGTAGACATCAATGGTCCCACAAGAGCTTCGACGAGTTATTGCAAATGATTAAAAGAATACTACCGAAGGAGAACACTTTACCAGAGAATACCTACTCTGCAAAGAAGATGATTAAGACTCTGAGAATGAAGTATGAAATTATTCATGGATGCCCTAATGATTGCATATTGTATTGGAGAGAGCATGAACATAGGGATAATTGTCCTAAATGTGATGAGAGCAGATGGAAACCAATTAACGAAATAAAGTCGAAGAGTAAGCGTCTACCACAAAAAATTTTAAGATATTTTCCATTAACACCAAGATTGAAACGGATGTACACCATATCGTGGATTGCAGAGAATATGAAATGGCATTCCAAAGTCGATGAAAATGAAAACAAGATGTTCATGCATCATCCGAGGGATTCTACTTGTTGGAGAACAATAGATTGTAAATAGAAAGACTTTGCTGCTGAGCCACGTAATGTACGGTTATGACTTGCAACAGATGGATTTAATCCATTTGGAATAAAAAATAATTCATACAGTTGTTGGCCAGTTATGGTTGTTCCGTACAATCTTCCACCATCATTATGTATGCGGAAAGAATTTACGATGTTAACATTATTGATTCTTGGAAAAACTAGTCCAAGGCATGACATTGACGTCTACTTGTAACCATTGATCGCAGAATTGAATGAGTTATTGTCGACTGGAATTGAAACGTATGATTGTATCACTAAGAGTATGTTTACCATGAAAGCAATTTTACTATAGGCTATACATGATTTTCCAATGTATAGTCATATGTCAGGTTGTAGGACCGTAGGTAAATTTGGATGTCCTGTTTGTAGTGAAGCGACCGAATCAGTCTGGTTAAAACATGGAGGGAAGTTTGCTTACATAGGACACAAAAAATTCTTAACCGATCCAACACATCGTTTTAGAAGTAAAAAATCACAGTTTAATGGAATGGAAAAACATAGGAAGCCGAGTCGTCGTTTGAGTGGTATCGAATTATTAAACAAAATGGAAACTATTCTGATCGAATTTGGAAAAGTCCCTAGCAAGAAGAGGAAGAGATCTGCAAATGATCAGACTCTGTGGTCTAAAAAGTCAATATTCTTTGACTTACCATATTGGAAAGAACTTCCTATTTGCCATAATATAGATGTGATGCATGTTGAAAAGAATGTGGCAGAAAACCTCCTTGCAACAATAATGAAGACTAAAGATAAGACTAAGGATGGTTGTAAAGTCCGGTTAGATTTGAAAGAAATGAAGATAAAGAAAAATTTATGACCGGTGAACATCAATGGCAAAGAGGAATTACCCAAAGCTTTGTATGAATTGTCCCATCAGGAAAAATATTTAATATGCAAAATTTTCAATAATTTGAAAGTTCCTGCGGGGTACAGTTCAAATTGGAAACACAATGTGAATTTACAAGAGTTTCAGTTGAAAAATCTAAAGTCACATTATTATCATATCCTTATGCAACAACTACTTCCGGTGTTAATGCATGCATTCAAAACACAGAAGCAGAAACCATTACATGCTGCTATTCTACAATTATCATTATTTTTTAACATCTCGTGTTCGAAAAAAGTCAATCGTATGGAGTTGCAGAGTATTAAAGAAGGTGTTGTAGAAACACTTTGTGTGTTTGAAAAATACTTTCCCCTTGCATTTTTTGTTTCTACGACACGTTGTTGTGCACTTAGTAGATGAAGCTCTAATGTGTGGACGTATCAGATACCGATGGATATATTCTTTTGAACGGTAATTCGATAATATAATTTGTGATTTATTTTAATTAATTTCTTTTAAAAAAATACTTCCTGATATGTGACACATGTATTAGGATGATGAGGAGTTTTAAACGGTATGTTGTTAATCATACATATCAAGAAGGCTTTATTTCAAAATGTTATCTCCTAGAAGAAGCAATGATGTATTCTATGTATTATATGCCGAAAAATATAAGTATTTTAGGAAGTTATAAGAAAGGACGTGGAAGATTCATGGATGATGATAGTGAGCGTGCCTACTCTATCGATAAAAATGGAAAGCCATATGTTCTTACTGATGTGCAGTATCAACAAGCCCGCAAGTGGGTACTCTTACAATCTGTTGAGAATCCAAAATGGGAAAATTAAGTAAAATTCATTCTTGATTATAATATTTAATTTAGGCTTTTACAATGAACTTACAATATTTTTAACAGGAGGTACCAAGAATACCATCAAACACAAAATCTTCAAGGACACACACAAGTAAGAAATCGTAAGGCCAATCCACAATTAGAGTCGCCACTACCTTATGTCCCTTGGGTTAGAGAACAATTAAAAGATGAGGCTCATCCATCGATTACAAAGGGGCTTGCAGACGGTCTATACTTTGATGCCATTTCATATAACGCGTTTGTCGTAAATGGTTATGTTTTTCACACAAAGGAATATGAAATGAACTTGACAACACAAAATTCAGGGGTCTCAATGAAGGCTATGACCAGTTTTAGGTCAATTGCTAGGGATATGAATATGGTGGACCAAGAAGTTACTTATTACGGTGTCATTAAAAAAATAATTGAATTGAATTATGTTGACTTTACGGAGACTGTATTTTATTGTGATTGGATACGTATCGAAGTCTCAAATGGTTATATCGTTGATCCAGAAACAAATTTGATATATGTTAATTTAGAGACATTAATGAAGAATTCAAGAGAAGATGATGAACCTTTTATTCTTGCATCACAAGCAACACAAGTCTTCTATTGTAAGGATCACAATAGACCAGATGATTGGCACGTCATATTAGAAGCACCAAAGAGATTGAATCGAGATGTAGATGCTTTTGAGGATTCATATTCTTTTGCTGCAAATATGGGTGCAAATACCTTAACATCAACCTTTCAAGAAGATATTATGGAAGATGATGAAAATTAGAATATCAATAACATCTATCATATATACCATGTTTCCACATTGATTTAAGTTACTAATATTTCTGTTGCATGTTCATTTATAATATTTAATATTTTTAATGCTCTAATAAATTATTTGTATGTTACAATTTGAATGCAGGCAATATGTCATAGCATGGGTCTCGTGATCCAAAATATGATGCTTCCAAGCTACATGATTCATTGCATGACCGTTTAACTTCTCCACCTAAATTATCGGGACATAGACCTACATCTTTCCAATCGACAGATGCACCATCTTCTTCGACACTAACCACAGATCATGCGTCTTCTTCATCTTCTTGTCCATGACGTCGTTTGAGCGTCAATGGAAATGGACAATGCATCGGTGAGAATTTAGTTACTTTAGTTACACTTATAGGTCGTTTTGCTATGACGAATGTATCACCTTTATACCTTTCTTATAATAGAGTACCCATCCATATGCTTGATCTCATTTAGCATTTGATTTAGTTAATTGTTATTTATTTTATAATATTTAATATTTTTAATGCTCTAATAAATTATTTGTATGTTATAATTTGAATGCAGACAATATGTCACAGCATGGGTCTCGTGATCCAAACTCTGATGCTTCCGAGTTACATGATTCATTGCATGACTGTTTAGCTTCTCAACCTGAATTATCGGGATATAGACCTACATCTTCCCAATCGATAGATGCACCATCTTCTTCAACACTAATCACAAATCGCGTTTCTTCTTCATCTTCTTGTCCATGATGTTGTCTGAGCTTCAATGGGCATGGATAATGCATCGGTGAGAATTCAATTGCATTAGCTACACAAATAGGTCGTTTTGCTATGGAAAATGTATCACCTCTATACCCTTCTTGGAATAGAGTACCTACCCATATACTTGATCTCATCTGGCATTTGATCCAGGTAATTGTTATTTATTTATAATATTTTTATTAATGTTGACTTTTATTTACTATATCTTTGTTGTTTAATTTGATCAATTTGTTCATTTTCTTATATATGATCACTTTGAAATCACCAATGACCATCGAGATTTCTGTTTGCAGAAAGCTGGTAATGCTTGGAGGAATTGAAAATACCGATTAGGAAAGAAATATCGTACATCTGGTACTACAAATGCTCAGTGCAAGATGAATAAACCTAAAAGATGGTTGAAGCAAGAGGATTGGGAGATGTTTGTCGACACCCGAGGAAAAGGAAAAGAGCTTGAAGTATGTGAATCTATAAATATTTATAGAGATCAGATTAGAATTTCTAGAGTTTGAAAACCTTCCTTAAACAAAATAACTTCAATACGAAGTATCTGTAGCCACCAATCTTTTATTCAAATCTCAAGAAATTTTCCATCGACACCACAGTATCGTCCAAGTTGACTAAGGCACCGCGGTCAATATAGGCCTAGTAGATCTAGATTTTGGCCTGTGACTTTGATTCAGATCCTGGATCATAATGGATGTTTCAGATTTTATTGATTCTTTTCCGGAACTTTGTGACTTTTCCTGTTATACGAAAATAACTGTAATTAGGTCTAAAATACCATTTATTTGAAATTAATAATAATTATGGGCTAACAATGAATTACATCTAATTAAAGGGTTTAATGTATAGTTTACTCGTAAAGTCTATGTAATTAGGGCTCTAGAAATCACTTTCTAGACCTTGGTCACACCCCTAAACTTACATTTTACTATTTCTGAGTAAAAATTAAGTAAAAACTAAATTACAAATCACATTTGTAAGTCACACGATTACATGTAGCGAATACTGTAAGTCCTTAAACACCTAGTTTATCCTTAGTGGAGTTTGACTCATGAGGGTTTGTAGTAAATATACCCACAAAATTCCAACACTTTAGGCAAATATCAAAATAAAAATCATAGTATGTAAGGTGAACATAACGACATTTCACAAATCAATCGAAGATCCTTTACATTTGAAAAAAATTCTAAGTTTCCATTATCTAGTTTAGAAAATTTCTAAAAAAATAACTTGAGTGAGTGCCTGTGCAATTTTTCTGATTTTAAAAGTAACATCTTTTTCTAGAAGAAGATTTCACCTCCTAATTGCTAAGAATGGTCAGTTTTACCTAAGTTCTAACTCGAAACTAAACATCATGTTTAAGATTGTGAGAGGTGTGGATGTTCACTTTAATACTTCTAAGGGATTTTATCTATGATATTTCAGCTTATTCATATTTTTACTAGTGATAGCTTTCACACTACTGAAACTACTTTATTTGGTGTCATTAGACTCTTTTTTATTTTTGTAGTTTTTTAGTTCAAGTATTTTTGTTATGATTTGGTCTTTTTCACATTTTTTTACATTTTATTTTTCAACTTTTTTCACACATCACTATTTTCTGGTGTCTTTTTCAAAGAGTAGGTAGCCATTTTCAAGGTATCCAATCTAATCCTATGGTTGTTGTCAAAGTCATATTAACCCTAGTTTTGTAATTCTTTTAACCAGCCAATCAAAGGACATGGAAGTCATAGTTCACTAGACTAGGTTTTCCCTAACACTCTAGATAGAGAAGAATGTCAACTCTTGTTCCATAAAATCTTATTTTTCTAATAACTCAATTAGAAGTGTCGTGAATTTTTCAAAGTAATTTTTTTTATGATTTTCTTAATAAGGAATAACCAAAATGAACTTATAATAAAAGATTAGGACATGAGCCTAAACTTTGAAATTCATATGTAAATACTACATACAAAGAGTTTGAAGAAAATATTTAAATGTGTAAAATTTTTTTTTGAAAACTTGCAAATAAATTAACAATGCAATTGTGAGCTAACCTAATACCCCAAACCTAAATTAAATATTGTCCTCAATATGTAAGTAGTAAGGAAATAGAGATAAAAGTTAGATCATACCTGAAACGGATTGGACATTAATGTGCAAAGTCTTATTACAACTGATTTGAAAAGATTGAAAGTTTTAGCAATGATAATTTTCGAAACAGTTTTGCATAAATGAAATCCTACCTAAGAATTAAAAAATAACTTAATTAAAAAATCATAATCTAAGAATTAAATTCATCTTAATCTAAATTTGAACTCTTAGCAACACTTGTACTTGCACGTGCCTTCTTCTCTTCAATATAGGCCAATATCTGTTTCTATTGCTCAATCAACAATTGTTAATTAGTTTGCAGATCCTAGTAGTACTAGTTGATTGGTTTGGTTGAGAGTTGGCTTAGAAAAGAAGAGAATGAGAAGGATATTAGATTTTGAGAATTTTTAAATAGAAATTTTCCAAGAAAATAAATTTTCTCACTTGGAAAATCCCAAGAAAATAAATTTTTCAAGAAATTTTTTTAGACAAATTCTTGAAATTTTCAACCCTTGGGCATCTTTTTGGTGAATTCAAATTGAGTGAAGAGAAACTAAGGTCCTATGTGGAAGCTTATAATTATAAGAAAACAAAGAAATCCTAACTACACGACTTATCGTAAAAAAGAAACAAAAACATAGGGTTGCCTCCTAGAAGCACTAAGTTTAACGTCTTCAATTGGACCTATCAAAATGTCTAATTTCTAGGTATTTTCCTAACATCTAATTAGACGAACACGAAGATTGACTTCTTATCCCAAATGGTGGTCAGGTAGATTTGTATCGACTTAAAAGTATGTCAAGTATTTTAAAAAATGATCAACATCTTATGTATGTTCTCAATTATCACCTTGTTATAACAGTTCTCAACCATCGTATTCCCTAAGAAAATGGAGATTGTAAGACAAACTGGGTTTTTGCAATCTTGTAGAACTATAGGCTGGATGGGATACAAAGTTTGATTTTCTTTACTAACCTTCAAAAAAGTTTAGCTCTTGGTAATGGTCAGATTTTTAGAGTTGTTCGTTGATTCCTCTTGGATGACATTCTCCTTCTATAATGAATCAATTTCCTTAGTCATACTTGTACAATTATCTTGCTCATTGAAAATTTGAAACACAGTTTGACTCTTGTAGGCTATCTCATTTGAAAACTGATCATTCTCTCTTTCTTCTAAGAGAAATATTAGCTAACCTAGTTGGACTTCCATCATTGCTGTAGTTGGATCTGGAACCTCATTGATTTGTGTTTGAAATTCAATTGATAAAAGGATATCAGTCATTGATAGACAATCATCGAATTCCTCAAAAGAATGGAATCGGTCGCTAATGATATTTTGAAGAAAATTCTCTTATTTTTGAATTGATAAAAATTCCCTTCTTCTAAAGATAGTGTTAGGTGACTCAATTAAGTTTCCATTTTGACTAAGGCTTGACCAATGTCCTGTTGTTATTGGAAGAACTTTTGTTGTTGATTTGACAACTCAATCATCAAGGACTCTAATGACGAAGATGAGAGAGATGACATATATGAGTAATTGGATGCTAACTCTGGCTTCGCAACTTTATGTTTGAAGAATTGTCGAGAATCATAGATTTGTTGGGGAATTATGATTTCATTCATCATCGAGGTGTCGTGTATATATAAATTATCATGGTTATCAAAATGGATACCTTGAGTGAACTTGTTCTGTTTAGGTTTGTTATCCGAGAGAAATTAATTATCTATGTGGTATGGTTGATCGAAAAAACTAAGTGTCAGTATCCAATAAGAATTTTGAGAATTACGCATATTGGCCTGTGTAGCATGGAGCATGGGGAGACTTGGACAATACTCGGGAAAATGATCATAATTATCACATAGGATGCACGGGATCCTTGATTATCTCATGAATTCCATGATGATGTAAATTTGCTTCAGGTTCTGTATATATTTTAACATATACTACAAACTCGCACAAAAAGCATGGAGGAATTCACACAGTGTTTAATGGGTTTTATAGACTAGATAACTCCTAACTATTTCAAAGGAATAATATGAGTTTTCAACCTAGTTCTATAAAATTAGAGTCAACTAGTTTAACCCCGAGATGAGAGGCGGTGCACAATACTTGAGCAAGGGTACTCTCAAATCACCTCTTCATCTAGAATAGATGTAGTCTATCTCCCTAGTACAACTGTAATACAACAGGGTACAGCGGGACAGGATTTCGCTTAGGCACAGACCTTAATCGAGAAGTGCAATTGGTCCAACTTAAATGAACTTTGTCTATTGAGCTCGATGGGACCTAAAATCAAGTTAACCAAATTTTAATTAATTTTTGACTGTGAATTCAATTTCTTAATAGGACAAGAATTCGATGATAAAATCTAATTCTTATCTTATAGTGCCATTCTTGTAAGAGTGCCCTATTTACTAAGTGCGAATCCAAAGTGTGCAGATAATCACCCAAAAGCAATACAGAAACCCACTTGCAAGAGTTATGTGGGGGGTTCCAGTCTTACCTCTCGCTTTAGACGGGGAATGATATAGTTGAGTCAACTTGGACTACTGACACCAATTTCGATGTATGAATTCGAGGGGCTGGGACACTTATATCCCATTATCATCCTTCCCTAAATCTATTAACACTCCGAGCCTTGTAAAATTAAAACCAACTACAAGTTTAATTTAAAAATAAAAAAAATAAAAAAGAAGTTGCTATTTTTTTTTCGTTAAAGAACCAGATTCGGATAGTCGAATAAATTTTCCAACCACTCACTCCTCGTGAAATCCTTTGATTGAAAACAGAAGATAAATCAAAGTAAAATATCTAGAAAAAAATATTTGTTTATTAAATTCTTACAATTTTCAGAAAGTTATTGTTGAAATCAGATATGCGAATCTCGAGGTTTAATTGTGCCGCCCAAGTTGACCAAGGCGCCGTGGTAAAATTTTGATGAAATCAAAAATATTTTGGTGTTTTTCTCATGCGTGATTTAGCAATCCAACGAATTTTTTTTAAATTTTTTTGAAAAGTAAAACTTCGATTGGCAGAAATCCTAATCGAAATTTTGTTAAAAAGGTATTGGATCAAACTGTTGTCCTCGGTAATAATGCCAATTTGTTCAAGTTGTAGTTATGAATCAATAAAAATAATAGTAAAACAAAAATTAAGTAAAATCTTGGTAAGCAAGGGGTAGATTCACAGAGACAAAGTTATCCAATTATCTTCCTAACTTAAACCGACTAAAGATTATGAGTAATTAATAAAAAAAATTAATTTAGAAATATCTATCAATTAATCTAATAGAAAGGAAATAATGAAACTATAAGAGAAAATTTTAGATCAATCAAATCCACCCTAGTAAATATAGTAAATAAACAAGTTCGAATCTTTTTTATCTCAATCTACTAAGACAAAGCTAATGCTCGTAGATCAAAAAGTAAATCCGGTTTAGCACATATAATAATTAAAAAGTATGACTCCATCTTTAAATAAATAAATATCAAAATCAAAATCAAACTACTAGAACAAAACATGATGTAACTTGACCTTATCTAAAGATTAAACCATCAGAACTCTCGATAATTTAAATTAGATTTTTAATACTTATGAACAAAAAGTAAATCACTAAGAATATTAAACAAAATAGATTAAGAATAAGTTCATTCATTATAGTTACTTTGACTTCATTTACCTCTCTAAGAGAGGTTTAGCCCAGAACCATTGTAAGAATAATAATAGCAAAATTAAATAAAAATAAGATAGATAAGAAAAGAAAAATTATCTTTTATTGATCTTGGAATTGAATCTGAAAGCATCTCCTTAAAAAAATTGAAACTAAGAAAGAAAGAACAAAAATATAAAAACCCTAATTCTGATGATTTAGATATACTTTTACAGATCTCCTTTAAGCTTTGGTCTAGTCTTCTATTTTGTAAAGATCATATTAGGATTTCTAGAGTTTTCAAACCTTCCGATTGCATGTTTATTTACTTTCTATAACGCAAGCCACAGTTTGATCTTCGTGCTATTATTTATTTTAGGCCGGTGGACCACTGTTGCATGGTAGGAAACTAAAAATCCATTCTCAATCTTGTAATACTAAGTTCTTTTTTATTTTCAATATATATATGTAGCTATTTTGTAAGATGTTAAAGAGCTTGTGAATACTTGAAGGGATAGTTCGTCATATTATCTAGAGTGACGTGTTATCTTGAGATGTATGGTACAACTAAGTTCATACGTGATATGGGACGTGTATGAGAGTACAGTTACAACTGTAATCTAAGTTTATTCTTCTCTATCTTTACAAGTGAACTTGTAATGTAAATGTGGTCGTATACGAATAGGAATGTATAATGGGAATCACATGCACGTCTAATAGGCATAGATGAAGATGATTAGTCAGTGATTACTAACAGTCTATAGTAGTCAAACATCTTGACACGTCGAAAAGAGACCCATTACTTACGGTCACGTCAAACGGCCAGCTTAATATGGATAAATAGTCTCGCAAGTGTAGTAATGCATCAATTAACCACAAAATTAGGAACTAATACTTTATTGTTGAAATATCATGTCCCGACTAGGAGTAGTAATCTAATCGTAAAATCCCAACTCTCTAATTCTACTACTCTACCATTGAGTATTATGAAATGAAAAGCATGTTTATTATTTCAATTTTATCAAGTAGAATTGTATAAAAAGAAAATGTTATAGTATGAGTACCGGAGATTGATGCAATGTGAATTTTAACTGTTTAAATATTCATCCCTAGTTATATGTACCAATTAATCATAGTTTATCTTGTAAAACTATGCATGTATTGAAATGATTAAGAATGCTTACTCGTCCATGCTAGAAGAGTTATTAGTGGAAATTGTTTGTTTACCTATTGGGTAACCATTGTTACTCACCCTTTCCTTCTTTTAAAAAAAAAAAAAAAATTTAGAGCTTGTAATTATCGAAACGGGCGTGGAACCAACGGGTGAGGAGCACCAAGTTGGTCATATAGACGACCAGAGTTCGCTACCTGGTAAACACTGGGGCTATATCTAGTAGCGTCAGTTTGTGCAGGTTATACATAGATTTTGGATTGAGTATTAAGTTAATGTTAGAGGAAGTGTATTCTTGTAAATCCTGTATATTGTTACACTTTTCGCACTCTGATCTACCTTGTGTTGCTCGTTGTATATTTGGCTTAGTTATATTTATGCAGGATTTTATGTTTATTATTTATCAGGTTTTTGAGTGCTTTCGAACGCTAACATAAACAAAGAAAATCACATCAAAGTCTCGGGGCGCCACTTAGTACCTCAAGATTTGGCATTGGGATTTGTGTTAGTGTTTTGGGGGCATTACAGATGGTATCTGAAAGCGCCCTCGATCCGTGGGGTGCGCGGATCCGCTTTTGACCCTTAAGGTTTGGGAGTCGTCACCTAGTTATTACTGTCTAGGAACCGATCAATGACTCTAAATAGATAAAGGACTAATTTAGAACAGAAAAAAAAATTGAATTCGGGATCATGTTACGGGGTTGGAAGGTGTTATGCACCAACCCCGCCCGGCCAAAATCGATCTCTACTAATTTTTCCAAATAGGTTACATTGCTAAAAAACCTAGATAATAATAAAATAAAATAAGAAGTTATACCTTTCCGATAGCAAAGACTTTGTTCCCTCAGATCCGACAAAAATTACTCCTTGTACCGTATTTCTTGCTTCGTTCTGTCTCCGGATTTGATTTCTGATCTCCGAGGCAAGTTATCTCTTCTTTCTTGGATCTGAATTCTTCGAGTTTGTTAATAGATTTTGGGGTGTTTTTGGAGGGTTTTTAGGCTAAAATCGAAGGAGGGATGTTAGGTAAGGAGTTGGGGCTCCAAAACTAGGGTTTATGGGAGGCTAGGGGGGCTTTTAGACCTACTTCTTTTAGGGTTTATGATTTGATACGAAAATAGGGTGTGAGCACCTCTATTTATAGATTTTTTTAGGGGTTGATTTTGATAGAGTTAGTGTTTAATTAGAGTTATTTTAATTAGAGTTGTATTTTAGTTAAAATTGTTTTAGGTAAAGTTGTGTTTTAATTAGAATTGTTTTAGGTGGAGTTGTGTTTTAGTTAGAACTCTATTAGATAAAGTTATTATTTAATTAGAACTCTATTATGATTTTGACTTTTGGTCTTATTTGATTGACTTTTAATATTTTGACTTTAATCTTAATTGATTGACTTTTAATATCTTGACTTCAGTCTTGCTTAATTGACTTTAATTTTGACTTTAGTCTCACTTGTTTGACTTTAATACCTTGACCTTAGTCTTGCTTATTGGCTTTAAATTTTTGGAGAACCCCCCTCTATTATATCTTTAATTCTTTGGACCTCCAAATGGAGGGGTCCTTAAATAAATATCTCACGAACCCTCAACAATTTTCCATGAAAGCCCGATTGATCGATTTTTTTAATTCAAGATTTTAAATTAATTTCATCAATGTTTAACTTTAATTATTTAATGTTTTATTTATTAATTTAAAAAATTTTAATTATGAAAATTATGAAATTACCGTTTTGCCCCCGGAGAGGACTTTTCACGTTTTAAGTCGGTTTTTAATGTTCTAGGATGTTTTAGAATCGATTTTTCATAAGGAATTCAATGGAAATATTAGTTTGTGTCATTTATGAAATTTTTTGTGTGAAATGGCCGTGAACTTTATGAGGGGCATTTTCGTAATTTTGTCAAATTCTGTGAAATTTGGTGAAATGATTTATTTGATTTCGATTTGTTATTTTATGTGTTTGAGAGAGTTTTCCTAAGCGTAACGTAGGCTTTAGGGTTGTTTTGATGTTAGGGGTATTTTCGTAATTTTATCATTTTTAGTGATTTTTATCGTGAAGCTTCTTTTTGGGTCTGCAAGATGATGATTTCTATGTTTCTAGAGTCGTATTTTCCTAGCGTAGCGTGGTTTCTAAGGTTTTGTCAGTTTGAGATACCTCATCCAGATTTCTGAAACACATCCGGTAATAAAATAAAGTAATAGAATACACATCCATCATTGGGAATCATTGCGATCGGGTTGACGAGTTGCTTAATCAGCGAGTGTAAAAATGTGGTGTCTACAGATGCCCCTCTTTGACAGAGGGTTGAAGCATACTAGATGGCAAATCTATTTTGGTAAATAATGCGATATCCGAATGCCAAAGCTAGTGACAGTTCATTTTGCAGCCTGATTTAGCAATTCGTCAAGATGTTCGGATCCTTGAGCGTAAAACTCTCCCCGTACTAAAAAGTTGTCAGGTTCTTGAGCAAAAGCTCTCACTGACAGTGTCAGATCCTTGAATTTTAGAAAATTCTCCTTGACTAATAAAACAAATGTGCAAGTGTGAGTGTATGTATTGTGTGAAACTAAGCAAAGATTGAGGAAAAAAAACTAAGTATAATCTAAGTAAAATCTGAGCATAAACTGAGCATAATCTGAGCAAAGTGAGCATAATCTGAGCAAAATTTAAATGTCTTCCTCTACCTACCTTAGGTGAACGAGTAATAAACTAATTTTTTGGAAGTCTTATTCTACCTGCCCAGGGTGAAAGAGTAATGAAGTAATTTTTTTTGGAAGTTCTACTCTACCTACTTAGAGTGAAAGAGTAATGAACTAATTTTTTGGGAGTCCTAATCTACCTGCCCAGGGTGAAAGAGTAATGAACTAATTTTTTTTTGGGAAGTTCTACTCTACCTACTCGGAGTGAAAGAGTAATAAACTAATTTTTTTTTGGGAAGTTCTACTCTTCTACTCGGAGTGAAAGAGTAATGAACTAATTTTTTGGGAGTCCTACTCTACCTGCTCAGGGTGAAAGAGTAATGAACTATTTTTTTTTTGGGAAGTTCTACTCTACCTACTCGGAGTGAAAGAGTAATGAACTAATTTTTTGGGAGTCCTACTCTACTTGCCCAGGGTGAAAGAGTAATGAACTAATTTTTTTTTTTTTTTGGGAAGTTCTACTCTACCTACTCAGAGTGAAAGAGTAATGAACTAATTTTTTGGGAGTCCTACTCTACCTGCCTAGGGTGAAAGAGTAATGAACTAATTTTTTTGGGAGTCGTACTCTACCTGCCCAGGGTGAAAGAGTAATGAACTAATTTTTTTGGGAAGTTCTACTCTACCTACTCGGATTGAAAGAGTAATGAACTAATTTTTTGGGAGTCCTACTCTACCTGCCCAGGGTGAAAGAGTAATGAACTAATTTTTTTTTGGGAAGTTCTACTCTACTTACTCGGAGTGAAAGAGTAATGAACTAATTTTTTTGGGAGTCCTACTCTACCTGCCCAGGGTGAAAGAGTAATGAACTAAATTTTTTTTTTTTTGAAAGTTCTACTCTACCTACTCGAAGTGAAAGAGTAATGAACTAATTTTTTTCTTTTTTAGGAAGTTCTATTCTACCTGCCCAGGGTGCAAGAATAATGAGCTAAGCTTTGAGGGAACAAACGGGGGATTAACCTCGCATTTGATTTTTTTTTTTTTTTTTTAATAAAAAATTGGATTTTATGAAGGTCGGGTAATCATTTTAACTCTCTTTGAATCTGAGGAGTTTTCAAAATTGCTATCAAGAGGGTAACCTTTAATTCAAAGTTAACCTTATCCTTTGGGGTTGAAATTGACCAGGCATCAGAACAAAAATGCCCCTAGTTTGACAAGGAACATTGCACGGGATAATTGAACATAATTTGAAAATAAATACCCCTAGTGTAAGGGGGGAAACTGTACTCTTTAGAAAAAGGAAGTGCCGTTGTTATGGAAGTTTGAAATCCTTGATTACTGCAAGCGCAATAAAGGTTTAACTTTTAATTTTGACTTTTTATATTGAAGATTTTGAGTCAGGCTCAAAGAAATTGGAACAAAATATTTCTTTCTGAAATTCATCATAGAATTTGTTCTTTCTCCCCATCGATTTGCTTAGGGACATGAAACTCTTCAGATCAATCATAGACGAGATACGTGTATCCACTGAGTCTATATTTGGTTCAAACTGGATATTGAAACTTGATCATTCGGACTTCTGATATTTCGGCACGGGTTACCTTTTCAGCTTCTCAACTCAACGGAGATTTTCTTTTATTTTTTAATAGTTCTAAGTTTTGCCTAGATTGCCTATTCAGGTTTTCAATCTAGCGAGCATGCTCTAACTTTTGCCTAGATCGCCTTTTTAGGTTTTCGATCTCGCGAGCTTGCCTTAATTTTTGCCTAAGTTGCCCTTTTGGGTTTTCAACCTAACAGGCTCTTTTTTTTGTCTGAATTTCTGGAGTTGCTGTCTGATCATACTTTGCTATCTTCCTTGACTTTTCGCACGGTACTTAGGAGGACTTTCATGGGTAAGCTTAGGACTGGGTATAAAAAGAAAGGAATCTTGAGGCTCAAAAACCTAAATGCCCCTTGTGTGGCATTTCCTTTTAAATTATTTTCTTTTTCCTTGAATTTTCTTCCCCACTTTGACAATTTTTTTCTTTTGAATTTTTTTCTTTTTAGATTTTTTCTTTGTCGGGGAATCTATTTTTTTATATTTTATTTTGATGTGGTCGGGCCTGAAGTAATTTCTCAGGTTGCCTACGTACCCCAGAATTTTGGGATCAGACCAAAACGTAGTTCGAATTTTCCCTCCCCTAGGTTAGGTGATCGGGCTGAGAAAGAAAAATGTATCATTTTTTTTGAAAAGACTGCAAAGGGCTGAGAAAGGAGATAATGAACTGGGTAGCAGGAAAATTGATTCGGCCAAAAATGGCCTCCTTAAATATAGTACCATTTGATCCGGTCAAGGTTGGTTGACTCTGGTAATTCGATTCCATCATGATCTTGAAGTATAACAGTTTTTCCAGATAATATTTCCTTAATGATTGAATCTCTCCAATTGAGTTCAAACTTTCTATGATCGAGGAAGAGTATTCAAAATTTTTTTGGGTAGTCTGATGCTTAGATCCTTGACTTATAAGTGATGAACTTTGACTTTCTTGTCAAACATGCGAGTGACTCCTCTCCATTGACAGACCCAATCTATTTCTAACAATTACCTTCCATCAAGACCTTGAGATACAGGATTTTCCCTTTTAACCGGTAAGATTGCTTCCATATCATACTAGAGTGACTCTAGTAGAAGACTGTATTTAAGTGTAATATGTCCATAATGCGAATGATAACTTCTCTGACCAATCCCGGTGTGATGTGTAAGAGAAGTTTATTTTGTTACCAGATGTGTTTTAGAAATCCGGATGAGAACCCCCCTCTATTATATCTTTAATTCTTTGGACCCCCAAATGGAGGGGTCCTTAAAGAAATATCTCACGAACCCTCAACAATTTTTCATGAAAACCCGATTGATCGATTTTTTTAATTCAAAATTTTAAATTAATTTCATCAATGTTTCACTTTAATTATTTAATGTTTTATTTATTAATTTCAAAATTTTTAATTATGAAAATTGTGAAATTACCGTTTTACCCCCGGAGAGGACTTTTCACGTTTTAAGTCGGTTTTTAATGTTCTAGGATGTTTTAGAATCGAATTTGTAAGGAATTCAATGGAAATATTAGTTTGTGTCATTTATGAAATTTTTTGTGTGAAATGGTCGTGAGCTTTATGAGGGGCATTTTCGTAATTTTGTCAAATTCTGTGAAAATTGGTGAAATGATTTATTTGATTTCGATTTGTTGTTTTATGTGTTTGAGAGAGTTTTTCTAAGCGTAACGTAGGCTCTAGGGTAGTTTTGATGTTGGGGGTATTTTCGTAATTTTATCATTTTTAGTGATTTTTATCGTGAAGCTTCTTTTTGGGTCTGCAAGATGATGATTTCTATGTTTCTAGAGTCGTATTTTCCTAGCGTAGCGTGGTTTCTAAGGTTTTGTCAGTTTGAGATACCTCATTCGGATTTCTGAAACACATCCGGTTACAAAATAAAGCAATGGACTACACATCCATCATTGGGAATCATTGCGATCGGGTTGACGAGTTGCTTAATCAGGCGAGTGCAAAAATGAGGTGTCTACAGTATCAAAGCATATCATTAGATTTGTATGGGATATAGATCTGTTATGTTTCAAAGATGTAACTGATATCACCGAGTGATATCAGAAATTTGATATTCGAGCTCACTAGTAGTTCTGTATTGGGAGTATGAGTTATTATGTGTCTACAATTCCGTAGAACCTTATAAGCGTAATATAAGATTTTAGATTTATTCTGTTAGTAATGGAAATGGTGTCCATTAGTAAATTATGGGTCAGGATAGTAATTAATTTTTTCATAAGAGCGATTCTTGGCCTTATTCTGATAAATGCCTTATTTCTGACCAATAAAAGATTATTGAATTTGTAAATTAGGAAAAATGCAAGGAAATAAAAGTACAACTAGACCTGTGACAATGAGTCAAACCTGTAGGGAAGATCCACCTAGGTCAAGTAAACTTACCAAGATAGAACGGTTGATAGAAGCAGTCTCTGAGTTATCTCAAAGTCAGACTTGTATGGAAAAGAGACAGTTGGAGACGTTTGAAGCCCAAATGATCATGGTGGGTCAACTAACAAAAATATTGGATAAGATAGAAGAAATGATTGACCACCATTTTAGGGATAAATCCCAAAGAGATCAATGAGTAAATATCCCACTGCATGGAGGATTATGAGAGGAAATAATAATAGTAGAACTATCATCCAATATTAGACATGATTTCAAAACTAGGAAATTCACGGGAAAAACAATCATACATAAGGAGTGAGATTATGAAAATATCAACTCAATAGATGAAAGAATTTTATAAGAAATAATATCATATACTAATAAATCAGTCGAAAGAAAGAGTTGTGGTATGTTATGAATTTAGTAAATTGAGACTTAAAGAAGAGCAATGCTCAGGTCGACGTCAATCGATTAAGGATGCGTGGCTCAAAAAGATGCTAGACAAGCCAATTTAGAGAATAATAAGGCCACAAGATTTTAATAGAGTTGATAACGTACTCATAACACCCCAAATAGACAGAACTAGCAATTGAAAGTGAGAGGAAATAAAATTACAAACGTCTAGAGGACAGACCAGTCAACCCTAGACCTATCTTCCTCCTATATCAGATCCGGTCAAGAGGTCGATGTATTCAAGGCCGATCACCTTTAGGTCAGCATATCCACCTTACAAAGCTCCCCATCATCGAGTTATAGAGTAGTTGGAACCCTAGTGATACCATTAAGGCCAAGGGAACCAACAAGGCAGATTCTTTAGACACCCCATTTTTGCACTCGCCTGATTAATCGACTCGTCAACCTGATCGCAACGGTTCCCAATGATGGATGATTATTCTAGTATTTTATTTGTTACTAGATGTGTTTCAGAAATCTAAATGAGGTATCTCGAACTAACAAAACCTTAGAAATCACACTACGCTAGGAAAATATAACCCCAAAAACATAGAAAAAAAGAAGTCTCACGACAAAAATCACTAAAAAATGACCAAATTATCAAAATACCCCTAATCTTAAAATATCCCTAGAGCTTACGTTACGCTTAGGAAAATCCATTCAAACACATAAAACAACAAATCGAAATCAAATAAATCATTTCGCCAATTTTCATAGAATTCGACAAAATTACAAAAATGCCCCTCATAAAGTTCACGACCATTCCACACAAAAAATTTCATAAATGACACAAACCAATATTTCCATTGAATTTCTTACGACAAATCGATTCTAAACATTCCTAGAACATCAAAAACCGACTTGAAACACAAAAAGTCTTCTCCAAGGGCAAAACGATAATTTTATAATTTTTATAATTAAAATTTTTAAATTTAATAAATAATGTATTAAATAATTAAAGTGAAACATTAATAAAATTAATTTAAAATTATGAACTAAAAAAATCGATCAATCAGGCTCTCAGGCAAAATTGTTGATGGTTGCCAAGATATTTATTCAAGGACCCCTCCATTTGGGGGTCCAAAGAATTAAATATATAATAGAGGGGGGTTCTCCAAAAAATTAAAGTCAATCAAGTAAGACTAAACTCAAGATATTAAAGTCAATCAAGTAAGACTAAAGTCAAAATCTTAAAGTCAATCAAATAAGACTAAAAGTCAAAATCCTAATAGAGTTCTAATTAAATAATAATTCTATTTAACAATCCTAATTAAATAATAACTCTATTTAATAGAATTCTAACTAAAATATAACTCTACCTAAAATAATTCTAATTAAAATATAACTCTAACTAAAAGAATTATAATTAAATATTAATTATATCTAAATAAACACTTAAAAAATCTATAAATAGGAGCCTCCACACCCTATTTTCGTATCAAATAAAAAACCCTAAGAGAAGTAGGTCAAAAAGCTTCCCTAACCTCCCATAAACCCTAATTTTGAAGTCCTAACTCCTTACCTAACACCCCTACCTTAATTTTAGCTCAAAAAATACCTAGAAGCCCTTCAAAAATACCTAGAAATCCATAAATAAATTTGAAGAATCCATATCTAAGAAAGAGATACCTTGCCTCGGAGCTCAGAGATCAGATCCGGAGAAAAAAAAAGCAAGGAATACTACACGAGGAGCTATTCTATCAGATCTGAGGGAACAAAATCGTTGCGTTCGGAAAAGGTGAGTATTTTTATTTTTTTATTATTATTTAGGTCTTGTTAGCAATGTAGTCTTATTTGGGAATTAGTATTGACTGGCGTTTGCCGGGCAGGGTTGGTGCCTAACACCTTCCAACCCCATAACATGATCCCCGGACCCGTATTTTTCTTTCGTAGATTAGTTTATTTGCCTTTTAGAGTCAAAGTTCGGTTCCTAGACCGTAATAACTAGGTGGCGACTCCCAAACCTCAAATGTCAAAAGTGGATCCGCGCACCTCGCGGATCGAGGGCGCTTTCTGATTCAGAGGTCACAGGCTCCAGTTTACCAATTGCCCACTTCATAGAGACCTATGAACGTGTATTTCAAGTGTGGTCAAATGGGACATTAAGTGAGAGATTGCCCTCTATTATCGTCAAAGATAGGGGTTATTCCTTGACCCTAGGGTAAGACATATCATTTGACCCAAGAAGAGGTACTTATTTTTGACGTACGATTTCTATTTATAATATTAAAAATTCAAGTTTTATTCGATATTGGTTCTTCTATATCATTCATTTATATTGAGATTGTACACTTACTAGAGTTAAAAATTACTGTCACGGGTCAAGTAATGGAATTATCTACACCACTAGGAGATTATGATTAATAAAAAGTTGTTGAGTAGTGTAGGGTAAAGTGTGTTGATGAAATAGGCACGATAGGGTAAGGGTAGAATGGAACATTATGAGTGAAAATATGTGTTGTGGGGATGAATTTATTTATAACATGATAGTAGTAAGATATTGGGTTTGTGTGAATAAAGGTTAAAAGTATTTGTTGGTAAGTGATATTTTAGAATGATATAGTGTTGAATGATGGAAATAAGGTGGTGTATGACGATGGTAAATATTATAAGACATAGACAATATGGAAATGGTAATGATAGTAGTGTACTGATGGAAGGTAGCTTAGACCTTTTGGTTAGGAAATATTGAGTAAAAGATTTTATCATCTTGGGAAGTCTTTTGAAGAAAAAATGAGATTTTTGGAAGATTATTTAGGAATGTGCAGAACATAGGTGTGTAATCTGAGATTGAAAATTGGTATGTGACAAAAATGAACGAGTATTTGAAGGTATACTTGATGTATAAAAATGCATTTTTATAGAAGATGTAAGAAATAAATTTATGACTAGTGGAGCATGTTGGATTTAACGATTGCATAAGTTAAAAATATTGTTAATAAGATAGAATTGCAATACGTAAGAGTTAGATAAAAAAGGTAGTTTTGAAAGTAAGGTGTGTATTAATGAAAGGGTGGATAATAACATGTGTTCTATTAATTAATGGGTATGTTGTAGGTGTTAGAACGGTTGTACAGTGTGAGAAGATGAGTGTGATTCGTAAGGTTGGCAATGTGACTATGTAGCATGTGAAAGTATGTGTAATAATTGATACTATATATCGTTGAGTTGAGAAATTGGTGAAGTTTGGGAAGTGTAACGTACAATTTCAAAGAAGCATGTAGTATGTAAAAGAAAAGAGATTTAGTAGAGTATAAGTTAGGAGGTGGTGGATATCAATATAAGCTGTAAGAAAGAATAATTTTGTGACAATGTTGTACTAATGGTGATTTAATGGAGTTGTGAAAAATAGATGAAAAAGTTAAGATAGTAATAAAGTAAGGTAACTGTTATGATTGCAAAAGGTAAGATAACAATACTATGCTTATGAGTTGAAGTTCATGAAATATAGTTGTGAGATTTGTAAAAGTTAATTATGGTAATATCAATATTGGATGATAAGTGAAAATATGTGTGGAATGGACAAGATAAAATTAAATGAATAAGGTTTAATTGATATTACAATGATATTTAAGTAGTGCCTTGGAATGCTAACATAAGCAAAGGAAACCATGTCAAAGTCTCAGGGAGCCACCTACTACCTTGAGATTTGGGATTGGAATTTGTGTTAGTGTTTCGGGAGTGCCTCGTAAGAAAATGATATGGACATGGCTGTTGTGGAGGTATTCCTTCAAAGTTTCTCGATTGCCTTTGAATGGACATCGAAAGAATAAAATTGAAAGAGGTTTAGATGTAGAAGTTTAGAAGGAAAGTTTGTATGGTTGCTGGGGAGGGGCTACTGTGAATGTCATGGGAAAAGTGGGTTCAATTGCTGTCAGCACTGAAAGGAAGATGAATAAGAGTTTGCAGGAAGGGGTGTTGACTAGATTGTGAGTGAAAATAAGATGACAAGGAGAGTTGGGAGGTCTTAGTCATGGAAGGTCACGAAAAGATCTGGGAGGTTTCAACTAGATTGTACATGATAATTAAGAGAAGGAGAGGGCCTAGACGGTTTAGGTAGGGTTATGCGTGAAAAAGAGCAAGGGGAGGGCTTGGAGGTTTTCGACAGGGGTTGTGTATGAAAGAAGAGGAATGAGAAGGTCTAGCGGTTGTTTTAGATGGGTTGTGGGTGCAACGAAGAGGGAGAAGAGGCCCGAGGGTGTTTAGTTGTGGAAGGAAAAGATGGAGAATAAGGTTGGGGGATGTTGACTAGAATCGGAGGTAAGTTTTTTTTTCTATCTTCTCTTTTTTTTTTGTTGCTTTTTTACCTCCTTTGCTGTTATTTGTATCTAAGAGAGAAAGGGAGAGAGAGAGTTGAAATGGGAACCCGTTGTTGGTTTTTGTGTGTGTGAGGAAGAAAATGAAAAGAAGAGATGAGAAAAGAGGGTTGGACAATAGGATAAGGAGATAAGAGGGAGATGAAGGAAATAGGGTAAGAGGGATTAAATGAGGTGGAGTTGCTGAAAGAGTGATAAGAATGAAAGAGTGGTTGTGGCTAGACTAAGAAAGAGGGAGAAATTTGAGGGCTAGCTAAGAGGATAGTGTAAGAAAAATGTGGATGGTCTAACAGAGATGAGGGTATCGGCAAGGTGGCTGCTTGAGAGGAGGGTGATAGAGAGAGATGATAGTAAGGGAGATGAGGGTTATTGTGGGTGTGTATGAGGTGAGATGACGAAGACGAAGTGGTTGTGGAGGAGTTGAAAATGTAGGTAAGTTGACTTCCCTATCTTGTTTTCTTTCATTTTTTTTTCTTTTGATTTATTATTGCAATGAGGACCCCCTCATCGCTGTCTTGTAAGCCATCAAATAAGAGAAAGAACTCCCCTATTTATAACTTTAATGGATGTACCTTTTTCTCATTTTTAAAAACTTCTTCTTTTAGTTTTTAAAGAAGATTCCACCAATAGGATTTCTTTCCTTTTATTGCCACTTTCTACTTCCCTTCTTTCTTAGCTGAACCAAAAGGGGTAGGGAGTCACGTGTCCATGCGAGAGATTGATCCCACACATTGCCATCTTCTTAGATCGATGTTGGATCCATCCATTTGGTTTTAAATCTTGACTTTTGATTGGTGAAATTAGTATGATTGGTTCATGCATAGGTTTAAAAGGCTTCAATTGGTTATTTTCATGGTGATTGGTGGGTGAAATTTATCAATTAGATTGGCTTGATTGGTTTAATCCTTTTATGAATTGATTGAATTTTAAGTTTGCGATTGGTTTGGTAATTAATGGTTAATGTTCTAATCCCTTAAATTGGCTCGATTGGTTAAGATTGGTTGATGATTTTAATAGGTAGAATTATTTATTAAATTTTGTGAAATATTGCATTGATGGGTCGATTTTTAATTTTTAATTAAAGTTTTGATTTTCTAAATTTAAGGTTTGGATTTTGGGATTTTATGTGAACGAATTTGTTATTTCATGGGATGAAAATTTGTCATTTTATGTGGTGATGAGTGTCATTCTACATAGATGAAAATCGTCATTTTATATGAGGAATTTTTTCCTTTCATGTGAAATTTTGTCATTTTATGCGTAAATTTGTAATTTCATTTAGTGATAGGTGTTATTCCAAGAAATGAAAATCATCATTTTATGTGAAAATTCGTTGTCCTAAGCGCAAAAGCTTCTAGATTTTATTCGATTTGTGCAAATGCTTTCGAATGATTTATTTTTATTTCGGAATCACATTTTCCTATTGAAGTAAAGTTTTTAAACATGATTTGAGCGTCAGGGCTATTTTGATCAAAATTTTAATTTGTGTGAATTTTGATGAGAAACTTCTTTTGGTTTCAATGTAATTATTTCTAAGTCTCGAGGTCTCTTTTTTCTAGCATTGCAAGGTTTTTAGGTTATCGAAATATGTAACAATAATAAAGCGTACGTGCTTGCTAAATTGACTTTTAAACAATGATGGTGATCTTAAGCATATGTAATTTCTAAGTTGAGCATGTCGAGAAAAAGAAAGAATGAAATCATTGAACATTGGAAAGGGGTAAGAGAAAATTGCGAGAGGGTCTTTCACAAGCATGCGACTTCTTTGCATATTCTGCACTCATCATTAGGAATCCAAAACAACCTGACCCTTGTTTTCAAGGTGGGCCAGATTGAGTTTTCCCACCACTACATCTCATACCCCTTTAAAAGTCTTTCTTTGTGGAAACTAGTAAGGGTTTTTGCTAAATTAGTTGTTGAGATTTTGAAATTTCTATGAGCAGCGTTGGTTTCAAAACAATGGTCGGAACAATGAATTGGGGCAAGCGATTTTCCTAAAAATCTAAGAAAGATTGCGTGAAGTGATCCGTATCTACATACTAGGACATGTGCATGCAAGAAAATCTAGTAGGATCTGTATGTTTTGGCAGTACATTGTAATGAGTAAAGAAATATCTCGATCTGATTAAAAAAATCTATTCACTAGATCGTGTCATCAAGTTGAGACAAACTTCCTTTGTTTGTTTCCAAAAGAATCTTTAACAATCTCTTATTGAATGGAAACCGCTCTTGTTCGCTGCTTATATAAACTCTCATATACTTACAGGTATTGATATTAGCTTGAGAGAGCATTTTCGCCTCTTTGAATCATTCATCTTGGCCGGTCTCACCTTTCTCAACCATATTAGAGCCCTAACCTTGGTCTTTATTGATATAAGGTATTCAAGAACTTCCTCCATGTTCCATTCTTTGTTTGGGTTCAACAGCTATGATTATTTAGTTACTATATATTTTTATTTTTCTAATTAAATAGATTAAGATCTATATTTTCACATTTTGGGTAACATTTTAGATTACTTAATTTGTTATGGTTAGCCATGTTTGTTCATATCAATATTATATAAAATACGGGATTTTGATGATCGATACCCATTTCTCAAGGTACAAGAGACAATCTACTCTCTTTACCACTTTTTCAACTTCAGATGCCAAAATGAAATTAAATATGGTGTTTGGGATCTGGATCTTTATTCTATTTTTATTTTTATTTTTTTTATAATCATTACATCTTTCTCTCATTTCTTTTATTTGAATAAACTTCATTTGATTTAGATTTTACTCATTTGGGAAAAGCTCTAGGCCTTGCTTGACTTTCAAAATTGGTCAAGTTGGAAAGTTGGATGAGTTGATTTGACATTGATTGTCCAATTATATTGTGTCTGACAAATTGAATCTTCGATGGGTCAAATAAATAAATATTAAAAATTAGTTATATATAATTTTTTTTATAATTATATTTATTTTCAAAAAATGATAATAAGTATATTATCTGACTAGGATAAAGTTATGCATTAATCACATTATATTTTTTAAATTCAAGATCAAAGTAGGCCCAGTAATTGATTGGATTACAATCATTCTTAAAATCGTTTTCTTTCTTTCTTTCTTGTACACAGATAATCAAAGCTAATTGAAAGAAAAAAATTTGGTTGAAATGAGTTCTCCAGACTCGTGGGAAAGTGAGATGAATGGGAATGGATATCCTAGCGATGGAGAGGATGATTGGCAAGGATATATGCCTTTGAATAGTCTGACTGCACTAGTTGTGGATAATAATAGTGTCCAACGATTAGTATACAATGCGTTCCTTGGACATTTTGGTGTGGAATGCGAAATGGTCATGCAGGCGCAAGCTGCTTTTGATATTCATCGAGCTGGAGCTTCTTTTGATCTTATCCTCATCGATATGGATCTGCCTGGCATCAATGGTCCTCAGGTAGATATCCTTCTTGCTTTCATTAATTAGAAGTGCGTTTAAAATAAGTATTTAATGATAGGGTCTAGGAAAATACTTATTAGCAATGTTGTAAAAATTTAATCATCTTTTAAATCGAAAATCTATCAAATTAGTTATACCATTGTTGAACGCTGATTCAATTTGGTTTGGCTAACTTATATTTATAAAAAAAAATAGATTAAAAATGTGTAGACATTCTTCTTTAAATTATCTCTTTTTATTTTGATACAATTTTTTTTAATTAAACTTTTATTGACCGAATCAATTTTAGAAACAATGTTTTTTGATGGTCTAGGTGAAGTACTTCTACTTCTAATTGGCATTTTAACTATTAACTTAGTTTTCTTAAATATTATATTTATTAACTTAAATATAATGGATATTTTAGTGTAATTTTTTTTTTGTTATTTTGAAATAACGAAACATGTTCCTTATCAACTTAGTAAGAATTTAAGCCTTACTAAGGGTCGTTTTGCTCAATTGCATTGCCTTGCTAACACCATAGTCTTCTAAAAAGTTAGAATAAAACAAACAAATCCTTTTGGGCTAGATTGGAGGTTTTAGAAATGGACAGCTATCAAACTTCCACCTAACTCCCAAATTTAAAATTAAGATTCAATGATAAAAATTAACTTGTTTACAAATTTCATAGAATTTTTTCCTCTGAAATCCTAAAGCATCTGATCATGTTTTTGGGTGCCACAAGGTGAGCCCAAGGAACCTTAGTAAGGCTCGTCGGGTTCTTTGAAATATATGAAATAAGGACTATGTAGTATCTATTATTTTGTCAGAATTCCCTTACAATCAACAATTAATCCAAATTAATAAATTTTTTGTGTGTTATGGGACTATTGTTTTCTATGGTAGGCGACAAGGATACTACGTGCTATGGGAGTAGAAAGTATGATCGTGGGCGTCTATTTTGGATCTCAACAAAATAGGGAGAAAGAAATGTTTGAGGAAGCAGGTGCTGATGATACTGTCAAGAAACCCCTCACCCTTGGAAAGCTTGTTCGTATTCTCCGTCAATTTGACGGCAACATTTAGGGTTTCGTCCACCTAGAGAAAGAGAGTTTGTCTGTTATGAGTTGTTGAATCAGTGTCAATAAATGTATGAACTATGTTTCTAGTATGCATAAAAGAAAATAATAATAATTTAATAAAATTTTAATGAACTCTGTTATTAATATGTTGTAATATGAATTTCCTAAAATTTTAATGGACTCTGTTATTAATATGTTGCAATCTCCTTAGAATAATTCCCAAAAGTAGAAGGAGGAGTAGTAATAGTAATAGTGTTTGTTACTGAGCAAAAGGAGGAGAAGAAGAAGTAGCAGGAGTAATAACTGCTAAGCAGAACAGAAGAAGAAGTAGCAATAGTAGTAGCTATTGTTGTTGCTGCAGATCGAACTTGCTAAAATCACTTTAGTGTTTGAGGGAAAAGTTGGATGATGTAGCAAAAGGTCAGTTCCTTGATAAAGTCAAACCTCTTTTAGATGAAAATGGCAATGGGTCGGATCCTTAAGGAATTCGACTTCCTTTAGATGAAAATATCATGGGGTTGGCTTCTTGAGGTGTCCATACCTTCTTTAGATGAAATACCAAAGGGTTGTCTCCTTGAGGATTCCACATCTCTTTTAGACAAAAGTACCAAGAGGTTTGCTTCTTGAAGATAGAGGTGGCAATGCGTCAGGTCGTGTCGTGTTGAAGTAAGGGTATTATGAAATTTTACCAAACCCAAACCCAACCGATTTATAAATAGGTATACCTGACCCAACCCATATATAATATATTTAATAAAATTCTAACCTTTATTGGGAAAAATAACTTCCATTTCCATTACCAAAAAAAATACCATTACAAAAATAATGGCACACAACCGTAAACTAAGTTCAATGGTGAAAAATAACTTTCTTTTCAAAAAATTTTCAAAGTTCATATAAATTTGTCCTTTACAACTTGTGACATTAGATCATGGTTTTGGATGCCATAAGGTGATGTGGTCAGAAAACTTTCCTATGAGACATTCTAGCCTTACAAAGTAAGATCTTAAATCTTCCTAACGGTCATTTTTCCCATTTGAGGAATCAAACACTTCATACCTCTAGATTTCAATGAAAAAAGTAAAAAAATTATAAATATAAATAACTTAGTAAGAAAACTGTTTTTTCTTTCCCAAACTAAAGGTTAACCATTTACTACTTTAAAAATATCTTAAAACACCTTTTATATTTTATAGAATTTGAAAAATAAGTTGTACTATGAAAATGTTTTAGGAAGTTCTAGAAAAAATGAGTAATTTTAAAAATTCTTAAATAATTGTTAATATATTTAAAATTTCACGTTAATGACAGAATAACTAAATGTGTCAAAATGGGTTAAGTAGGTCGATGCCCCAAACCCATACTCAACCAATTTACTAATCATGTTAGACGGGTTGACACTATTATGACCCAAACCCACAAAATTCGTGTCGTTTTCTACTTGTGTTCGTGAGTTGTTTTGAGATTGCCACGCCTACATGACAAGTCCAGACTTCTTGTGGATTAAATAGCAAGGGTTCGACTCCTTGAGGAGGTCAAACCTCGTTGAGTTTTGAAAGAGTGAAGTGTTTGACAGTAATAGAGAGGTCAAACCTCTTTGAAGGTTGATGGTGTGAAGGGGTCGGTTCCAATAGGGAAGCCAAACCTTATTGAGATCTGGTTGAGTAAAGGGATCAGTTCCAATAGGGAGGCCAAGCTTCTTTGAAAGTTGATGGGGTGAAGGGGTTGGCTCTAATAGAGAGGTTGAATCTTCTTGAGGTTTGGTTTGGTGAAGGAGTCGACTCCATAGGAACTCAAACCTCCTTGGGGTTGATGGGGAGAAGGTGTTGGCCAAGGTAAAAGTTGAACCACCTTTGACCATGGTTAAAGGGTTGGATCCCTAATGACGAATCGATTGAGGTATGGGCTAGACTCATAGTACTTAGTTAATCAGCTTTGGATCGGATTGAACTAGGTCTGAATGCCTTGATATTGCAACTTTATTAATCCTAATGAGTGTGATTTTTGTGGTTCCTACAATGCCCCCTCTTAGGACATTGGATCTTGATGAGATCCAAGATTCTAAGAATAACTCTCATTCATTAGGATTAGCCAAGGTAAATTTAGTACTTTGTTGACCTTTTTGAGTTAGAGGTTACCCCCACGCAACTCGTTTGAATCATTGACTAGTCATCAACCCTTTGACCAGGGAGTTGCCTAAATACAACTTTCTTAATGTAGAACATTGATCCTTATTCATAGATTTATCATTATTTCAACTTATAGTGTGGAGGTAACCCTATGCAACTCGGTTAAGAATTGAATTTGAATTCCCAATTATAAACTAGGCATCATGCTGACTCTTAGATTTAGGAGTCAATGATTCTATGCAACTTGGTTTAGAGTGAGAGCTCTTAGTCGTAGACTCATCGTCGTGCCAACTCTTCGAGTTGGGAGTTGATGACTCCATGCAACTCAGTTCAGAGTAAGAGCTCTTAGTCGTGAACCCATCAACGTGCCTACTTTATTAATTGGGAGTCGATGGCTTCATGTAACTTAGTGGATTGGAGCCACTTATGAAGATATGATAGGCAGTCGCGCTGTGACCTCAGTCAAGTGCTCCACTAAAGGAATGACAATTGGGAGAATGCTTCCCTATTTTAAGCTTTATAGTAATAGCTCTGTCATTTTTGGAGCGTGGGCTTTTTGAGTTATGGAACGTGGGTTCTTTTTGAGAACATGGGCTCTTTGAAGCTCGGGCTTCTTTAATTTTGGATCAATTTCTTAAAGTGTGGGTCTTGAATTTGAAGCTTGTCCCTTTTTTTGGGTTTGGGTTCAATGTTTGTGAAGCATTGGCATTTTTTAGAGTGAAGGTTTTTGTTTTAATAATCTTGGTGACATCCTTCACGTCAACTTTAGAGCTATAGCTCTTTGAGTTTACAGTTGCGGTGACTTGGTGTTACGCTGACTTTAGAGTTATGACCCTTTGAGTTTGTAGTCATGGTGACTTTGCATTACATCAATTTTAGAACTATGACTCTTCAAGTTTATAGTCGTGGTGACATGGCGTCATGTCGACTTTAGAGATGTGGCTCTTGAGTTTATTGTCGCGATGACTTGGCTTCACGTCAAATTTAGAGTTATGGATCTTTGTTCAAGAAGCAAGAGCTTCTTTAAGAGTAATGGATCTTTTTTTGGGAAGCGAAAGCTTTATCATGAGCTAGGGCTCATAGTCATAGGTTTGTCACCATTCCGACTCTTTGAGTTAGGATTTTATTCCAATCAACATGGCTAGAAAAGTTTCATAATATTTGAAAAATGATTACAAACTACTGGTAATAAGTTTAGTGCATTCTTGAGAAGCTGTAATGCCCCCAGATTATTGCTATTGAGTTATTTAGTGTTCTTTGAACACTTTCCTTAGCACCTAGTTTGCGGGTTTGAAATTTCTTCATCGAACCTTTCGGTTGTAAGCCCTCTTTAGTTGGTAGGTTGCAAGGTGAACCAATACTTTTTCCCTTTCCTCTTTAGTAAGATTGAGTGCTTTGAACAAGAGGTCATCACTCTTCTCCGGGATCATGACTAGGTTCCTCATAGTTGGAAGATCCAACTCATTTGGCATGACTACTTCGACTCCAAATGCTAAGGCATAAGGATATTCTCCAGTAACTTTTCTTAGAGTAGTTTTATAAGCCCATAAGATTCTAAGAAACTCTTCGAGCCATCTTCTTTTTGCATCTTCAAGTTTTTTTCTTGAGGTTGTTGATTAGGATCTTGTTCGTAGCTTTTGTTTACCCATTTCCTTGAGGATTGAGTGGTGTAGAGAAGAATTGATGTATGTTTAAGATTTTACATAAGTCATGGATTGTAAGGGCTCTACCTCCTCCTATTTTGTAAAGTATTCTGTCACGACCAGAAGAAACCCTTTCTGTCTAGGTGTACTAGATAAAGGACCTACTATATCAAGATCCCATTGAATAAAAGGCCATGTACTTTTCAGTAGTCACTTCTCCTTAGTTGGTTTATAGATTGCTAGAGCATGTCGTTGGCCCTGGTTGCATCGTTTGACATATTGTAAGGCATTCCTTTGCATGAAGGGCTAAAAGTACCCTTAAGTAATGGCTTTGTGAGAAAGCGATCATCGATGAAAAGGACATCTCTAAGCTTCTCAAGTCTACCAAGATCCAATTGACGTCATAGTTATTGATAAAGCATCTTCACGAGGTTTTTGTATTGCCTTCAGATCCTGATCAAAGGAGAAGATGGCTTATTGCCCTTCCTCTGACAAAAGTTGAGTCCATCGTGGTTAAGGTCAACTTTGATATACTTCTCGTACCTGAATGAATTTCTAATGAGGTTTCATTTTCCTAGATATTTTGTCTTATTTGTTTGGGTATTTGCACCTTAATGCACGTCTATGTATATTGATGATATTTTCCCTCGAATTTTGTTGTCCATGCCTCTTCAATGGTCGAGGAAAAAGATGCTACTACTATTGATTGGTATGAACCTGTTTTGGGTGAGCAATAAATTTTTGTAAATATCCTTAATCTATTAGACCTTGGATCATAATTTTCTAAGATTTACACTTTGCAGTATGGTGCCCGTGGTCCTTATGGAAGGCACATCTTTTTGTCCTGTCCCTCATAGAGGAATCTGAATGCATCATCTTCGGCCATCTAATGAAAGTTTTTCAAATTTGTTGGAAGATACAATCTAACGAATCATTAAGTAGAATATAAATTCGAGCGTCTTCTGGTATCAACTTCTTCCATTCCATTAGTTTTTCTCTTACTTCTAGTTTGACAACCTATTTTCCCTTGTTGGAGTGTTTTCACTATTGTCTGAAGAATGGATGTAGCCACTGGGGTAGCTTTTAACTTGTCTTCTTTTAACTTTGCATATTTCTACTCCTTCAGCAAGAGATCCTACATCTTCTCTAGGTAAAGTTTCAAGTTGTTGGGGAGCCATTTTCGATAGGGGATAATTTCCATACAAGCATCACAATTATCGATCTAAATACGCTCCATTGTGAATCAATATGTGTATTCTTTTTTTTGTTTTTCCAGTTTTGTTCTTGTGGTTGAATAGAGAATCTACCCCATCTACTATTGTCAGCTTCCTATGAACTGTGTTACGAAGTTTATGCAGAGACAAGAGAAACTATCGATCAATCTCGGAGTGAGTCTATAGAACCATGTTAGGGGCGGCTCCATACAAGCTAGAGGGAAATACCTGACATAGGAGAGCATCTTTCCACTTTTCAAGTGCTATTAGTTGCTTATAATGGTAGAGATGTTCCATCAGGTCAACAGATCCATTGTATAGATTGAACTTGGGGATGAAGTAATTTTGAGGTAACTCATCGACCATGATTGTTTATGCAAATGGAGAATCATTCAAGTCCTTGATTGCTGATCGAGTAAATTGCTTGGTTGAATTTCCCATGCCAAGTGCCACTAGGACAATAAGTTACTCATTTTGCTTCTTTCGAATAGAGTCTAGTTCATCTCAATTGATGTACTCGCCATCGTTTCATCTTGCTTCAAACTGTTCTGCCATCAATTGAGTCGTCATCTTCGACTCTACCTCTCTATCTTGCTCTATTGATAAGATTGGAGTATTGCCATTATCTAGAAGTTGATTATACCCTTATCTTCATTATGTATCATGATTCGGAGTATTGACTGCATCTTGAAGTTGACTTGGCACCAGACCATTAAGTCAAATCTGTGAACCATTAAGTTAATACTACAAAGTTGCATTCTCTTGGCACAAAAGTACAACAACTTCTTATAGCCTTTGTATCTAGGTTTGAACCCCATGGAGTTGTTCCTGTAGAGCTTGAAGGATCTTTGCTTCATTTTGAGGTGGGTTCGAAAGACTAGCAATTGGATGGTGTAAAGAAGAAGATAAGAAGTTTTTTAAGTTTCGCACTACTTGTGAAAGATCACCAAAGAAGGATGCCTTGCTAGTTTGACTTTGACTAAAAAGATAGCCATCTCATCAGGGACTAAAAGTCTTCTTAGTTGAGAGTGCTACTTTGCAAAGCAGGCCTCTAGATTGATCGTGCATAGTTAGTGCTAATTGGAGAAAGTCTAAGCAACTCATTGATTGAAGGTCTTTGATAGTGAAGAAGAATATCTTTTCCAGGAGTATAATGAAGAAGAAGACTTTTGGTTGGTAGGATCTTTGGGTTTGTTTTTTGTTTCCCACAGATGACACTAAAATGTATGGGGGATTATTTGGATCTTCTACTCCTTGAGATACATGTTACAATTGATGATTAGATCTTCCTTGAGATTAGTTTTACAAAAAATGATTAACTCCTTATCGGGATACGTATTATAATAAATGGAAAATTTTGATCTTCTTTTCCGATGAAGCTTTTGAGTTTTAGTCTCTTCTTGAATGAAACTTCTAAGTCTTTGGTTGCAATTTGGTGTCTCTTTAACCTAAAAAGACGTCGATGGAGTGTCGATTAAGGAGCCTTTGACGATCAAGTTAGATCTTAGTTAAGTTGCAGAGTAAGAAAAAGAGAACTCGTGTTAGATTATTATATGTGGCTTGTGCTTCATACCTTGAATGGGAGAAGTTTCCCTTATAAATTAGACTCATTAAAGGGGTAGTATAGTCAGTTGTAACTACTCACCCATGTTCTCTAGTATTTATCATAATAGAAGGCCATGATGTTTTAATGATAATGAAGACACGCTCCTCATGGTTCTTGTAACCTTCATGAGGAATGGTCTTAAATATGTAATTATTCAAACTTGGTGACTGTTCAATTCCTCGAGTTTACTCAATCGAGTTACGTGATTACAACTTTGTTGAGTACCATGTATTTTTACCTTGGTTGTAGAGCATATTATAATGTCCTTTGCTACTTTGTTAGCTTTATAGTGATTAGTTATAATACTCTATTATCTTGTTACTTGGGTAACTTTGTATAATTCCCGTATTGTATTAATCTCCTTAAAATAATTCTCAAAAGTAGAAGGATGAGTACTAATAATAATAGTAACAATAGTAGTAGTTTTCACTACTAAACAAGAATAAGAGAAGAAGAAGAACAAGTAGTAGGAGTAGTAGCTGCTAAGCATGACAGGAGGAGAAGAAGAAGTAGCAGCAGTAGTAGGTGAGTAGGGTAGGAGAAGAAAAAGAAGTAGCAATAGTAGTAACTATTGATGCTGTTGATAGAACTTGGTAGAATCACTTTAGTGTTTGAGGGAAACCTCAGATAATGTAACAATGGGTCGGTTCTTTGAGAAGGTCGAATCTCTTTAAAATGAAAATAGTAAGAGGTTGGCTCTTTGAGGAATTCATACCTCTTTCAGATGAAAATATTAAGGGGTTGCTCCTTGAGGTGTCTAGACCTCTTTTATATGAAAATACCAAGGGGCAGGCTCCTTGAGGAGTCTAGACCTTCTTTAGATGAAAGTACCAAAGAGTTAGCTTCTTGAGGAGTCCAGACCTCTTTCAAATGAAAGTACTAAAGGGTTGGCTCCTTGAGGAGACTACTTCTTGCGAATAAAATAGCAAGGGGGTTAGCTCTTTAAGGATGCTAAACCTCCTTGAGGTTTGGAAGAGTGAAGGGGTCGATTCTAATAAGCAGGCCGAATAGGGGTTAGCCAAGGTAATTGTCAAACCACCTTGGGCCATGGTTCAAAGGTCAAATCCTTTTTGGGTTATGGGTCGAACCCATGGTACTAGGTTAATCGAGTTTGGATAGGGTTGAACCAAATACGAATGCTTTGATTTTGCAACTTTACAAATCCCAATGAGTATAATTTTTTTGGATCCTATAATTATCCCCCTTTTAGGACCTTGGATCTTGATGAGATCCAAGGTTCTAAGAATAAATCTCATTCATTAGGATTAGCAAAGGTAAATTTTGCACTTCGTTGACCTTTTTGAGTTGGGGGTTGCCCCAATGCTACTCATTTGAATCATTGAGTATTTGTTAATCCCTTGAGTTGAGAATTGCCTTAAAACGTAACTAGTGCATTGACCCTTAGTTGTAGACTTAGCATCATGTCAACTTATTGAGCTGGGGATGCCCTTATGCAACTTAGTTAAGATTGAAATTTGATTTCTTAATTGTAGACTAGGCATCATGCTGACTCTTAGAGTTTGGTGTTGATGACCCCATGCAACTCGATTTAGAGTGAGAGTTCTTAGTCGAAGATTCATCGTCGTGCCGATTTTTCGAGTTGGGATATGGCTCCATGCAATTAGGTTTAGAGTGAGAGTTCTTAGTCATAGACTTAATGTCATGCTGACTCTTCAAGTTGGGAGTCAACGACTCCATGCAACTCAATTTAGAGGTTTTCTTAGTCGTAAACTCATTTTTGTGTCTTTGAGTTGCGAGTCAATGAATCCATACAACTCTATTTAGCATGAGAACTCTTTGTCGTAGACTCATCGTCTTGCTAACTCTTCAAGTTGGTAGTCGACGACTGTATGCAACTCAATTTATAGTGATAGCTCTTTGGTTTTTGGAGCATGAGCTCCTAAATCACGTGCTCTTCAATTTTTGGAATATGGGCTTATGATTTTGAAGCTTACACTTCTTTAAAGCATGGGCTCCTTGAGTTGTTGAACGTAGGTTCCTTTTGAGAGCGGCTCTTTGAAGCTCAAGTTTCTTAAGTTGTGGAGCACGAGTTCTTTTGTTTGCATGGGCTCTTTGAAGCTTGGGCTTCTTTAATTTTGCAATGGGTAAAGTGTGGGCTCTTGAATTTGAAGCTCGGGCCTTTTTTTATCGTGAATTCATGGGCTTCTTTTTTAAAGTGAAGGTTTTTGTTTTTATAGTTGCAGTCACTTAGCACTACATCGACTTTAGAGCTATGGCACTTTGAGTTTATAGTCGCGGTCACTTGGCATCATGTCGACTTCAGAGATATGAATTTTCAATTTTATAGTTGTGGTGACATGGCATTATGTTGATTTTAGAGTTATGGATCTTTGAGTTTATAGTCGTGGTGATTTGGCATCACGTTGACTTTAGAGTTATTGCTATTTGATTAAGAACTGAGGGTTTCTTTAAAAGCGATGAATCTTTCTTTGAGAAGTAAGGGCTTTATCATGAGATAGGGCTAGTAGTCGTAGGTTTGTTACCATGCCGACTCTTTGAGTTGAGATTCTATTCCAATCAACTCAGCCAAAAGATTTAATTACTTGAAAAATGATAACATACTACTAGTAATAAGTTTAACACGTTCTTGGGACATTGTAATACATTACCATTAGGGATTTTTAGGTAGTAGACCCCTACTGCCCTCCCACTTTATCCATCATATATGGACTTTCTCAACTTGCCTCCAGATTATTGTTATTGAGTTCTTGGGTGTTCTTTGAACACTTTCCTTAACACAAAGTTTGTGGGTTTGAAATTTTTTCGTCGGACCTTTTGATCGTAAGCTCTCTTCAGTTAGTTATTTGCAAGGGGAGCCAATGCTTCTTTCCTTTCTTCTTTAGTAAGATTGGGTGCTTTGAACAAGAGGTCATCATTCTTCTTAGGGATCATGAATATGTTCCTTGTAGTTGGAAGATCCAAATTATTAGGCATGACAACTTCGACTCCAACTGCTAGGGCATAAAGAGATTCTCCAATAGCTTTCCTTGGAGTGGTTTTGTAAGCCCATAAGACTCTAAGAAGTTCTTCAACCCACCTTCTTTTTGCATTTTCAAGTCTTTTCTTTAGGTTGTTGATTAGGTTCTTGTTGATAGCTTTTGCTTGCATATTTCCTTGAGGAATGCATGGGGTAGAGAAGAATTGATGTATGTCTAAGCTTTTACAAAAGTCATGGATTGTCCATCCTCTAACTCCGGAATAGGTGCTAAGGTTTCTACTTCCACCCATCTTGTAAAGTATTCTGTCGCCACTAGAAGAAAATGTTTCTGTATAGGTGTGATTGGTAGGAGACCTACTATAGCAAAAGCCATTGAGAGAAGGGCCATGGACTTTTCAATAGTCGCATCTCTTCGGTTGGTTGATTAATTGTTGGAGCATGTCGTTGGCCCTGGTAGCACTGCCTAACATATTATAAGGCATCCCTTTGCATAAAGGGCCAAAAATACCCTTAAGTGATGGCTTTGTGAGCGAGCGACCGACCGTTGATGAAAAGGATGTCTTTGACCTTCTCAAGTCTAATATTATTGGTATCGATAAAGCGTTTACATTAGGTGTTTATATTCCCTTCTGATCCTGATAAGAGGAGAAGATGGCTTATTGCCCTTAGTTTGATAAATGTGAGTCCATTATGGTTGAGGTCAAATATGATATACTTCTCGTACCTGAATGAATTTTTGATCAGGTTTCTTCTTCCTTGTTGTTTCATCCTGTTTGTCTGGGTATTTGCACCTCCACTCACTTTCATGTATATTGATGATATTTGCCCCCAAATTTTGTTGCCTACCCACTTGATGGTGGAGGTGGAAGATGTTGTTGGTATTGATTGGCATGAATTTGCTTTGGATGAGCAATAAATTTTTGTAAAACTTTGAATCTTTTGGATTTTGGATCAACATTCTAGCTTTTTCTTGAACCTTTGGGGTTTTTTTTTATTTTTTCAAAAAATGCTATCAAGGAGATTACCTTAAATACATGGTTATCTTTATCCTTTGGGGTTAAAAATTGACCTAACTTAGAAATTTTGAGAATAAAATACCCTTAGATAAGAGAAATTGCACTGGGATGAATGATTGGACATAACTTGAAAAATGCCCCTATGTAGACACTCCATTTTGGCGACTTCCTGATTTGACAACTCATCACCCGAATACTGTAGATCCCTAATGATGAGCGCATAACAATATGCAATGAGCGAAGAGCTTGTGAGGTCACCCCTCTATTTTCCCAATCCTAGTCAAATCCCTTTCCCGATCCTCCCCTATTCTCATTTTTCTTAGAATGTTCAACTTAGAAATTACACACGTAGGATCACCACACATTTTACTTGACTTAGGAAGTACGTACGCTTAGGATTGTTACACGTGTCGATGATCTAGAGATTTCACAACACTAAGAGAATATAAATTTTAAATTTAGCGAGAATCACATGGCAACCAAACAAAATCGTTCACCAAATTTTAGAAAAATTAATGAAATGCTAAAAATACCCCTCACGGGTGCCACACCTCTGAAATATTTTGAAAATATCATCATAACTCTCGAAATGTGATTTTGAGTCTAACAAGACTAAAATCGATAAAAACAAAAAAGTTTCTAAAGAATTACAAAGAAGATTGAAATGCCCTTAAACGTTAACTTTTACTCAGAAGCTTCGATTCTTAGGAAAACGTGATCGAAAATTAAATTTCTAACAATACTCACACATATTGAAAAAATTTAGAGATCATGTGCTAAGGAAGACTAAAAATTTCATATAAAATGACATTTTCAAATGAAATGATGAATTTTACAGTTCCAAATTCAATCGAAAAATCAAAATTTTAAGATAAAATTGAAAATACTAAAAATTAAGATTCAAGATTGGGTATTGGACCTTTTGTCGTTCACAATTTGAATTTTTTATTCAGTGCTCCCCATTTGAAAAGTGAACTACTAAATTGAGCAAGGGGGGTGCCAATGATATTATTTCAAATAACATGACTAGGACTTGTTATCTGCAAGTCAATCATTTGTTAATCGCTTGATTGAACCAATTAATCTAAAATGAACCCTAAATCATCAACTAACTAAATACTAATTTTACCCAATCATGGATCCTTAATTAACCAATCATCTTTAAAATCATTCATCGATCAAGTAAATTAATCTCTCAATTGATCAATCAAGTTTTAAAAGAAAAAATTCAAATTAATCCTTTTGACCAATTAAAATAGAAGGGAGTACGTAACATGGAAACCCAAAATGCGTGGGATCAATTCTTTATTAACTTAGCTAATATAGTTCTCTACATGGTTCAACAAAGAAAGACCAAAACCGATAGAGAAAGGGAGTCCCAATGGGATTCTACCTCATCTTTTTCATGCATTCAACTAGGATAGACCAAAAATGTGAAGAGAGGGAGTCCCAATGGGACTCTACCTCTCCTTCCATCCTCTATTTAAACCCTTTCCCCCCACATCTTCTAGAGATCGTTCAATGAAGAAAAATTTTGAATCAAAATAAAAAAGAAGGAAAAGAAGAGAAGGAAAGATACCTTCTTCCCTAAGCCTTTTGATCTCTATTATAGTAGCCCTCATCTCTCATATTTTTACTATTAAACCAATTTTGCACCTTGGTTCTCATGACCTCCATTACAAAAGCCCTCATCTCTCACATTTTAACTAGGAGTGCAATTTGGTCCGGTTCAAACTGAGAACCGAACCAAACCGATAGCTTTGGGGTGGTTTGGAACAAGTTGTAGCTTGGTTCCAATTTACGAAAATGGAGAACCAATCAATTTGGTTTGATTCTTGGATCAAGCTTGTATAGAACCGAACCCTAATGCAATAAAAAAAAATGTAAATAATAATTATTATGAATTATTTTAGGAGTTAGGACATAAATTAGCGATCTTCTATGAATAAACTAATGACTTTTTATGGATAGATTTGTGATTTATTGTATAAAATTTTATGTTTGTTTTTTCATTAAAAAATATTACTTACAATTTATAGAAAATTAGCAATCCGCAGAACCAAACTGACTTTAATTCGGTTTAAGTTGGTTTGGTTCCAATATATTTGGTTTGGTTTTGGTTCTTATTTAGTGGAACCGACCTATGTCAGTTCGGTTCCAATTTGACCTCAAACTGAACCAAGTTACACCTAGTTTTAACAATTAAACTAGTTCCACACATTCGTATTATAACAATCCTCATTTCTCACTTTTCCCCATTAAACCAGCCTCATCCCTTCGTTTGATTTTGATTGCAATGAACGTCATGCTCAACCTCTAACAGAGGAAACAAAGGTGATCAACCTCAAACAAAAGATAATCCTCAAGAAGTTCAGCTCGAAACTACTTTATCCCTAAAAGAATAAAAAGAGATTATGAATTTGCTCAAGAAGTTTTAGGATGTGTTTGCATGGTCCGATGAAGATATGTCTAGTGTAAGCATAATTATCGTTCAACATTGAATTCCACTTTACCTAGATGCTCTCCAGTAACGCAGAAACTTCGATGAATGAAGTTGGAATGGACTTTCAAGATCAAATAAGAGGTTATTAAGCAAATTAAGGTTGTGTTTTTCAAAGTCGTAGAATATCCTAAATGGATTGCTAATGTGGTCACAATTCCCAAGAAAGGTGGAAAAGTCAGGATGTGTATGGATTTAAGGGATTTGATTAAAATGAGCCATAAAGTTAGCTTCCCTTTTTTATAAATCAACGCACTGGTTGATAACACAGTCATACATGCCTTTTTATCATTTATGGTTAGATTTTCGGGGTACAATCAGATAAAGATGGACTCTCGGGATATGCAAAAAACTTCATTAATTATACAACAAGGAATCTTTTATTTAAAGTGCCTTTTGGACTGAAGAGCGTTGGAACTACTTACTAAAGAGTAGCAACCACCTTACTACATGATCTGATACATAAAGGAGTTGAGGTGTACGTGGATGATATGATTATCAAGTCTAAAGGTCAAACCAGCTATGCAACTACATTGGCAAAATTCCTTGAAAGAATTCAAAAGTACCAATTGCTACTTAATCCATAAAAGTATCTTTTGGGTTACATCAAGAAAACTACTTGGGTTTGTCGTCAGTCAAAGAGAAATCGAAGTTGATCCAAACAAGATCAAGGCCATCCAAGAAATGGCACATTCTAAGAATTAGAAGTAGATCAAAGGCTTTTTTGCATAGAATTCAATATGTAAGTAGATTCATCGCTCAACTCACTAATGTTTGTGAACCCATCCTTCAGCTTCTAGAAAAGAGTGAGCTGATTATTTGGAACGAGCATTGTCAAAAGGATTTCGACCAAGTCAAAGAATACCTTGCAACCCCGTCGGTCCTGGTTTCGTCTGCACTAGGTGAACCACTTCTTCTTTATTTATTAGCCTTAGAAATAGCTATGGGATGCATACTAGCACAGTATGATCAAGACAATCATAGAGAAATAAACATCTATTATATCAACAAGAAGATGCTGAAATATGAACAAAAGTACTCGTCACTCGAGAAGACCTGTTTAGAACTAGTATGGGCAAATTATAGGCTTTGACATTACATTCTTTCCCATTCAGTCATATTGTTAACTCAAATGGATCCTTTCAAACACAAATAATATGGTCGAGTATGAAACTTGCATCGCAAGTTTGAAAGCTGCTTTGGACCTAAGCATCACTGAGATTGAAGTGTTTGGAGATTTTGTCCTCGTTATAAATCAATCATTGGAAGAATGGAAGACTTGGGATGAAAAGTTATGTGGTGCTCTTGAAACACAAAGCCCTATGCCAGATCTCGAGGCACTAGGTGGTGCCTCAAAATTTTGGCATGGTCTCCTTTGTTTATGTTAGCATTCCAAGGCGTTCAACTTATTTCACTTGATAAATAAAATCCATAATATCCTGTATATACATACCAAAATAGAATAACAGTAGAAATCTATATACATTTAGCCACGTAAGATTAATCAGAGTGCTAAAGGATAAACAATAAACATGATTCTACTGAAACTCCTCATTTTAACAAAAGTCCTAACGTTTAATACAAAATCCATAACACTCTTGGATGAACTGACACCACTAGGGGGTATAGCTCCAGTACTCACCAGATAATAGAATCTAGTTGTCTATCTGACCTATCAGATGGTCCCCACTCACTGGTTCTACGTCAGTCTCGTCAACTGCAGGCTCTGAAATTAAAAAAAATGAAGGAAAGGGTAAGTAACAATGGTTATCCAGTAGGGAAGCAAATGATTTCTACCAATAACCTCTCTTAACATAAATGAATAAACATACTGGATCATTTTAACATATGCAAAATTTTACGGAAGAAATTATGATTAATTCGTACATATAACCAATGATGAACAACTAAACATTTTAAAACTTACATTATATCAATCAATAGTACTCACTATAACATTTTCTTTTTATACAAATCTAATTGACCAAATGGAAACATTAAACATGCATTTCATTTTATATATATCGAAATAAGGTAATAGATACATAATACATAATGGTAGAGTAGTGGAATTAGAGAGTTGGGATTCATGACTACATCGCTCCTAGTTAGGACATGATGTTATAATATTTTACTGGCTTTTAGTTCCTGATTTTGTGTTCGGTCGTTGTACTTACCACACTTGGTTGGCTATTTATCCGGCTCAGGCCGGCCATTTGACGTGACCGTAAACAATGGGTCTTTTTTCAATGTATCAAAACATTCGACTACTATAGATTGTTAGTGATCACTGACTAATCATCTTCGTCTATGCCTATCAGGCGTGCATGTAATTTCCAAATATACAATCCCATTCGTATACAACCACCTTTACATTATAAGTTCATTGAAAAAAGATAAAGAAGAATAAACCCAGATTTCAGTTCTGACCCCACTCTCATACGCGTCGCATACTATGTATGAGTTCGATTGTCCCTACCGTACATCCCAAGATAGTATATCACTTCGGATGATATGACAGACTATCCTTTCAAGTATTCACAAGTTTTTTAGCAGTTCACAAAATAGCTACATATATATATATATATTATTTTTTTTTAAAAAATAAATAATAAATTAACATTATAGAGTTAAGAATGGATATCCAATTTCTTACCATGCAACTGTGGCCATGCGACTTAAAATAACTAACAGTATAAAAGAATAAACCAACGCCTCGTGCTAACAAAAAGTAAATAAACATGCACGTTACCTCATGAAAATAGAAGGTAAATTAACCCTAGATATCCTCTCATCAACCCATATATAACATCACAATATAAAATGCAGACATCACCCCTCGGCTGTGGTTCTAACATTTTACTGTTTCATCCCCTTTTTCCATTTTTTTTAATATTCACAGTTTTCAGTCTTTCTAATAAAACATTCATTTTTCGATATTCATTAACTCAATATGAGTTCATTGGATATTAAATCATTTTTTAAACTTTGAAATTCATTTCTATCAATTAAATTAAAATTTTACAAAATTAGAATTAAAATGGGGTCCGAGCAGTGCACAAGACCCAATTAGGGGTATGAAAGAGCCCTCGATCCGCGGGGTAAGCGGATTCGCTTTTGTCATTTGAGGTTTGGGAGTCGCCACCTAGTTATTACGATCTAGTAACCAAACTTTGACTCTAAAAGGTAAATAAACTAATCTACGAAAGAAAAATACGGTTCGGTGATCATGTTACGGGGTTGGAAGGTGTTAGGCACCAACCCTGCCCGGCAAAAGCCGGTCTTTACTAATTCCCAAATAAGACTACATTGCTAACAAGACCTAAATAATAATAAAAAATAAAAATACTCACCTTTTTCGAACGTAACGATTTTGTTCCCTCAGATCTGATAGAATAGCTCCTCGTGTAGTATTCCTTGCTTTGTTTTGTATCCGAATCTGATCTCTGAGCTCTGAGACAAGGTATCTCTTTCTTAGATCTGGATTATTTAGATTTGTTTATGGATTTCTAAGTGTTTTTTAAGGGCTTCTAAGTATTTTTTGAGCTAAAGTTGAGGTAGGGGTGTTAGGTAAGGAGTTAGGGCTTCAAAATTAGGGTTTATGGGAGGCTAGGAAAGCTTTTTGACATACTTTTCTTAGGATTTTTTATTTGATACGAAAATAGGGTGTGGAGGCTCCTATTTATAGATTTTTTAGTGTTTGTTTAGATAGAATTAGTATTTAATTATAATTCTTTTAGTTAGTTATATTTTAATTAGAATTATTTTAGGTAGAGTTATATTTTAGTTAGAACTCTATTAAATAGAGTTATTATATAATTAGGATTGTTAAATAAAATTATTATTTAATTAGAACTCTATTAGGATTTTGACTTTTGGTCTTATTTGATTGACTTTAAGATTTTGACTTTAGTCTTACTTGATTGACTTTAATATCTTGACCTTAGTCTTACTTGATTGACTTTAATTTTTTGGAGAACCCCCCTCTATTATATCTTTAATTCTTTGGACCCCCAAATGGAGGGGTCCTTGAATAAATATCTTGGCAACCATCAATAATTTTGCCTGAGAGCCTGATTGATCGATTTTTTTGGTTCAAATTTTTAAATTAATTTTATAATGTTTCACTTTAATTATTTAATACTTTATTTATTAATTTCAAAAATTTTAATAATAAGAATTATAAAATTATCGTTTTACCCTCGGAGAGGACTTTTTGTGTTTCAAATCGGTTTTTGATGTTCTAGGATGTTTTATAATCGATTTGTCGTAAGGAATTCAATGGAAATATTGGTTTGTGTCATTTATAAGAAATTTTGTGTTGAATGGTCGTGAACTTTATGAGGGGCATTTTCGTAATTTTATCGAATTCTATGAAAATTGGCGAAATGATTTATTTAATTTTGATTTGTTATTTTATGTGTTTGAATGGATTTTCCTAAGCGTAATGTAAGCTCTAGGGATATTTTAAGATTAGGGGTATTTTGGTAATTTGGTCATTTTTTAGTGATTTTTGTCGTGAGGCTTCTTTTTGTCTGAAAAATGATGATTTCTATGTTTTTGAGGTTATATTTTCCTAGCGTAATGTAGTTTCTAAGATTTTGTTAGTTCGAGATACCTCATTCGGATTTCTGAAACACATCTAGTAACAAATAAAACACTAGAATAATCATCCATCATTGGGAACCGTTGCGATCAGGTTGACGAGTTGATTAATCAGGCGAGTGCAAAAATGGGGTGTCTACGGATGCCCCTCTTTGGCAGAGGGTTGAAGCAAACTAGATATCAAATCTATTTTGGTAGATAGTACGATATCCGAATGTCAAAGCTAGTGATAGTTCATTTTGCAGCTTGATTTGGTAATTCGTCAAGGCGTTCGGATCCTTGAGGGTAAAACTCTCCCCTAACAAGTTTGTTGTCAGGTCCTCGAGCGTGAGCTCTCATTGACAATGTCAAATCCTTGAATTTTAAAAAATTCTCCTTGGCTAATGCAAAAGTGCACGTGTGTGCAATGGTGTGATGATTACTGAGTAAAATGTGTCAGGTCCTAGAGATCTTCTCTCACTGACAATAATGATTCAAAATTAAAATGTGCTTATGCAACGAAAGCAATTATGACAAGGTTGAACAATGAGGTAATTGGAGTCATAACATTGTAGGAACTTCCTTAAATCATATTTGAAATTCTTTTTTAGAGTTCTAAAAAGTTTGAGTCTCGTTTATCGGACTCGAGCCTATTGTAGCCACGCTTCTCGGGTTAAGGAACTTAAACAATCCTATTAATTCAATATGATTCAAACAAAGCTGGAGTCTCGTTTATCGGACTCTGGCTAAGGTTTACAGGAACTTAAACAATCCTATTAACATTGGAATCTCATTTCTCGGACTCGAACTAAGGTTTATAGGCACTTTAAAAAATCTATTCATTTTATGATTCAAAAAGTTGGAGTCTTGCTTCTCGGATTCGAACCTAGGTTTGTAGGCACTTCAAAAAACCTACTCAATCTATGATTCAAAAAGTTGGAGTCTCGTTTCTCGGACTAGCACTTAGGTTTATAGGCACTTCAAAAAGCCTATTCATTCTATGATTCAAAAAGGGACTCGAACTTAGGTTTGTAGGCACTTGAAAAAGCCTACTCATTCTATGATTCAAAAAGTTGGAGTCTTGTTTCTCGGACTCGAATTTAGGTTTGTAGGCACTTCAAAAAGCCTAATCATTCTATGATTCAAAAAGTTGGAGTCTCGTTTCTCGGACTCGAACTTAGGTTTATAGGCACTTCAAAAAGCCTACTCATTCTATGATTCAAAAAGTTGGAGTCTCGTTTCTCGGACTCGAACTTAAGTTTGTAGGCACTTCAAAAAGCCTATACATTCTATGATTCAAAAAGTTGGAGTCTCGTTTCTCGGACTAGCACCTAGGTTTGTAGGCACTTCAAAAAGCCTACTCATTCTATGATTCAAAAAGTTGGAGTCTCGTTTCTCGGACTCGAACTTAGGTATGTAGGCACTTCAAAAAGCCTACTCATTCTATGATTCAAAAAGTTGGAGTCTCATTTCTCGGACTCGAACTTAGGTTTATAGGCACTTCAAAAAGCCTACTCATTTTATGATTCAAAAAGTTAGAGTCTCGTTTCTCGGACTCGAACTTAGGTTTGTAGGCACTTGAAAAAGTCTACTCATTCTATGATTCAAAAAGTTAGAGTCTCGTTTCTCGGACTCGAATTTAGGTTTGTAGGCACTTGAAAAAGCCTACTCATTCTATGATTCAAAAAGTTTGAGTCTCGTTTCTCGGACTAGAATTTAGGTTTGTAGGCACTTCAAAAAACCTACTCATTCTATGATTCAAAAAGTTGGAGTCTCTTTTCTCGAGATTAGACTTATAGGAACTTAAACAATCCTATTAATTTATTCTATGATTCAAAATCGAGCTCAAAGTTTGAAAAATCAGGCCTTTATTGGTTTATCATGCATCTGGATTCATAATTATCATTGGACTTCATTGGACTTTTAAGTAAGATTTTCATTTTTATCATTTGATTAAGAACAAAATTTTGGAATTAAATGACTTTCAAAAATGCCCCTAGTTTTAAGGTTGACTTTAATTGAAACTTGACTATGAGACTGATGGAGTAGATTACGCTTGAAAAATATGAACTCTGATGTATGATAGATAGAAGAATTAACATTCCCTTAAATGTAAGACTCTTAAGATTATCATATGTGCAATAAGGAATTCGATCATTTTCTTTTGAGAAATGTTTAAGCTGAACTTAAAAAATCTTGATAAATATTAGAATAGAAGATCTTTTTCTTCAAAGTGGTTGATGATTCTACATCTTCCATTAGCGAACACTTGAACAAGTAAATATACTTTTGAAGATCCTACAATGTTCAAGATGACTTCTGATTTTTTTGACTTCAACATTATCTTCGTCGGATATGAGCTCTTAGCTAAGAAACGAATATTGTGGCTTGAATGGTTCTGCATTTTCTAGTTCTTGCACAAACTTCTTTCTGAATTTTTCTTCTTGATGGGACATTTCCTCCTATTTGATGATGCCCTAATTTTAGCCTAGATCACCTCTACATATTTTCAATCTAGCGAGCTTTGTTTCTCTTTTTCTGATGATGCCTTGATTTTTGCCTACGTCGCCTTTTCAGGTTTTCAACCTAGCAAGCTTTCTTTTTTATGGTTATGCCTTAAATTTTGCCTAAGTCGCCTTTTCGGGGTTTCGACTTAGCAGGCTTCTTTTTTTTCTTGATGATCTAGAATAACCAACTCGACAAAATCTTGGTTCCCTGCACCTAAACCGAGTTAATTAGCATTCAGGAGGACTTAATAGGTGGGCTTAGGATATGGTTTAGAAAAAAAAGATATAAGGCTCAACTTCCAAAAATGCCCCTAGTCTAATATTTTCTTTTTTTTTATTATACTTTTCTGTAAATTCTTTTGACTTTTTTTTTCTAATACCCCTAGTTTGGCATTCTTTTTTTTTTCTGTCAAATTTTTTTTTAATGCCTCTAGTGTGGAATTTTTTCTTTTGAACCTTTCAATAGGGCATTTCCTTTTAGATGACACTTTTCTTAAGAGAATACATTTTTTTTTTGCGTAACCGAGTCTAAAGTAACTTCTCAGGTTGCCTACGTACCCCAAATATTTCTTTTCTTTTCTTTTTTATGATCAAGTCAAAATGTAGTTCATACTAAGATTCCCTCCCAAGGTTGGTCGGTATGGTTTAGAAAGAAGAAGCTGTTACTTTTATTTTTTTAAAGGCTGCGAGGGGCTAAAGAAGATTATTTTTTCTTTTTTAGTAAGATAGGATAATTGTTTGACCAAAGAAGGCCTCATTTGATGAATACTGCTTAACTTGGTCAAAGTTTCAGGAATTCGATATCTGGATTGCTCTGTCGAGTAAAGTTTTCTTTTGAAAATGAATATTCTTAGTTTTCTTTTGTTAAATCGAGTATGATCGAGTTTTTTGACTATTCAACTCTTCTAAAACTTCGAGAAAATCTTTTATTCTCTTATGAATGAAAACTCTCATCTTTTGAGTGAAAAACATGGTAGATCCACTTGTAAGTCTTAGCGTTTTTGTCAATGCTTTCAGCTATATCATTTTTGACCAATAATCTTTGACTTTGAAATCACTTTTGACTTTACGTCTTGATCTATGTCTTTGTGCAATCCATCCATATATCCTTATGAGACTATGCAAGAATGTTGTTGAATTTCTCAAGTAATTTATTATTCTCTCATATTCTTCTAAAGAAAATGTAGTACCCATTTGCACTTTTTGAGTGTACTCTTTAATTCAAATATTTATTGAGTTTGATTAGTAAGCTCTAAGTCAATCCACATGTTAGATATTATGCTCAAATCATTATTACACGCATGATAATCAGAAACTTCTTTATTTTATTGGAATTCATAAACTGACAAACTCGTCGAAGACTCGAGAGTTGAAGAAAGACTAACGTAATTGAAACAACTAACTAGATTTAAAGACTGACAAGAACTGGATTGAAACTCAAAGAAAACTCAGGGACAATTATCTACAAAGAGAGAATGTCCTTCTAGGTGAATGGACTACTTGGACTTGACATTGGTACTTTAACTAGACGACTCTTTTAACGGACCCAAAATGAAATAGATGAGGGTTTAGAACGTTTAGGGGCACCTAAGATTAACCATCGATTCTGAAGGTTGACTCTTAACCACATGATTAAAAATTAATCCTCCGGTGGGAAATATTGAATCCAAATGCACTATAAGTCTATAGTGACCAAGAATGTGAAAACGATTAATCACGAGTCTACCCCTGATTAGGATAGAACTTATAATCAAACAAAATATTTTGATCCTAAAATCGAATCTTTCTATATAAAGTGGTCTGGATATTTAAAAGTGAAACCAATTAGTCCAACTGATTTGGTATTGATCAGTTTGATCCATTTGTCAATTGGGCCAACTAGTTTAATTGGTTCAAATTGATCGGTACATTTCATCAATTGGGTCAGGTCGATATAGTGGGTTTAGTTTGAACGGTTTAAATCAGTCCATCGACACCTGTTGGTTGGATTAAATAGAGCAACCCGGGAACACCCATAGTTAGTTCAGGTCGCGACTTATAGGAATGCTTCTAGACTCTAGGTTTACTATGTGCAATGCAATTTATCTGGCCACCCATGCCCAAGTACACTTATATACCTCTCGAGCGTACTAAATCAGACGGTACATGGTGACTTGGTTTGATATACCGTATAGGTGATAATCTAAAACTTCAACTCACTTCTCTGAAGCCAAAAGCAGCCAGTTTAATCCCCAGTTGAGAGGTGGCGTATGATGCTGAGCAAGGGGCCACTTAAATACTTCTCGTCTAGAATAGACGTAGTCTATCCCCCTCGTATAGTAGGGTACAGTGGGGTAGGATCTCGCTTAGACACTGGTTTTGACCAAGAAGTGCAATTGATATACTTGGATTATCTTTTATATACCTACGGGTACGAGTCAAGAGTTGTAGGTTTCATAAATGGTTTGGCATCCCACGAGGGGATCGACCATGTACTAGTACTACGTTGGCAATCGGGACATGTGACTGTATGGCTCATAATAGGTCAAAGGCTCAAGTCGCTCCAGCCTGGGTGCATCGATATACCTTTCAGAGTCACCTGATCAGATGGTACTGATGTCCCAGTTTGATATACTCTAAGGTACGTGACTGGAGTTGTGGTTTTCATGAATGACGTCGCATCTCCGAAGAGACCGTGCCACGCACTAGTGCCACATTGTCTATATGGGACGTGCAAGCGTGCAAAGCATTAAACATGATAGTGGTGTGTGCAAAACAGGGTGGGGTGTGCCCAGGGCCTTTTTCAAACAAATGGACCCATGGGCTACAGAAATCAATTGGAATTCCAACATGCAATATCAATCAAGATTACGAAAGATATCCAACAATGCATAATCAAGATCAAAATAAGAAGATATCATCAAACATGATGTTACTTATCATAACATGCCTCAAAGCACTTATAAGGATCAACTATAAAAAATTCAACCACATGATCGAATCAAACAAGACATCAAAAGGGGCCATCCGCCCAAGTTAGCACATGATATGTCAAAGCACGGGTTTTCTGAGTCCACTGAGTTGATTTGACAAATTTTTTATTGGGCCGACCCATTTGTCGAAATTTTTATATAACATTCCCTTACTTTATGAAGTTTGTCACCCAACAAACCTAGGATGAAAACAAAGCTTTCCCAACTAGCACAATATAATTTCATATTTTACTAAGGGTCAACTCGCCAATGTGATTACTTCATCGATAATCCAATTCCAAAAGTTTTTTAGATTTGGTGGAAAAAGTTTGAATTGAAATTTTTTTTTTACTTATATCCAAGGTTTTGAAAATGGATGATTATGAAATTTCAAATTTAAAATCAAAATTGAAAATGAAAATGAAAATTTTTTCTTAAAAATTTTATTTTAAAAATTTGTCTGCCACAAACATGTGGCATTGGATCATGCTATTAGATGCCACGTGGCGAAATCAATGACCTTTAGCGATATTTGAAATCTTACTAACTAGTGAGGAAAGTAAATTTAAAAAAAAAAATGTGTTGCTGCCAGCACAACACTCACACCTCAAAGAATATGCGTGACATCATCCTATTATGATTTTCTTTTATTGCTGCCAACCCACAGCACTCACAGCAACATTTTTTTTTTTTTATGTTCATACATGCTGCCAGCACATAAAAAATTTTGTACTGCTGCCAACGCACACCCAACACACCACACTTAAAAAACAGAAATTGAGTAAACAAAAAATAAAAATGTGTTGTTGCCAATTAGTACTCGGTCTTTCAGTTTTTTGGTTTTTTTTTTTTTTTAAAAACTTATTGGTTGTATAGATATGTGGTCCAACTATGTACCAAAGATATGTTGCCCTCTCACGTTAGGTTGGGTAAGCCACACCATACTAGATCATTACTCTCCAACAACTCCCTAGCAATTCTACTACATATGGTAACAATGAATGCGCACTAACCTGAGGTCAGATTAGTATAGAGATTTGGAAAGATCTTACTCTGAAGAGAAGGAGAGGGACTTGGAGAAAGAGACAGAAAAAGAGAAAAATAAAAAGTCCTAACAGAGACCTACACGTAAAAGATGCTGCTGAGTGTACCCAGCGATCCAAACCGGATGGTCTCTCACAAATCGTCGTTGAGAGCACAACTGATGAGACCAAAACGGTGGCCAAATTCCAACTTACATCGACAAATACTATGGGCTTCGAGTATTCCTAATCAGTCGATCCTCCAATTGTACGGAAGCGAAATCACGAAACAAAATTGATGGATTACAAGTGATTCTACGACTCATGGCACGGCTGATCACGAGAGAGAATCTATTTGTGGCGTTGGATTTGAAATTTGATAAATGGGTTTTCTACTTTTCTCTAAAAAGGAGTTTTTTTTTTTTCAGAAGACCCTAAAGAAGAGAATGAAGAGAAAAAGTCCTTTTTCTATTGAGTTTCAGAAATGCAGCTCCGTAGAAATCTCCGAAACCTTGGACTTCAAAATCTGGCGACAGATCGCCAAATTCTCACTAACGAAAACTAGATAATGTTGAAGAAACCAGTTTTTTTTATTTATTTATTGAACACTCCAAAGTCTTGAAAAACTGCTTAGATAATTATAAAAGAACGTAAAAACCAGGTCAAAATTCAAATTTTGAGGTTTATCAAATCCACAGCCTCTTAACATCAATGAATAATCCTTAAACCCTTCTTAATCTTACTAGCAACAACAGAAGTCGATGATCTCTACAAAGAAGGTGAAATTGAAGATGGAGATGAAGATACAGAAGACGGAGAATTTGACAGAGAAATCAAAGATAGAGATTCTTTCAGATTGATGAATATAAGTGAATGGTTTCCCGCCAACCACATCAGCCCGTGATATTTTCCTATCACGAGTTTTCGTCTGGACTACCAATGAAATCTGTCTTGGAAGGTTGCCTTAATGATAATGATGATGGGATTAGGGACCAGCTGCCATGGCGATGAAGATGAAGAAGGAGGAGATAGAGAGAAAGAGGGAAGGAAGTTTCCTCTTGCTGTCTTTCTTTATCTTTTGAGAAGGAGATAGAAAAAGGAAAATTTAAAAAAATGCTACCAGCACCCCACCATCTATATTAAACACATTAGGTGTTTTACACTCGAAAGTCAATTCTTACTAGGGGCACACCATCCCTAAACCTCATGAAAGCGCTGGTTCTTACTAACAGAACCTAAGAAAACCAATCATATATTTGAGGATCCACTTTTGACATTTGAGGTTTAGGAGTCGCCACCTAGTTATTACGGTCTAGGAATCAAACTTTGACTCTAAAAGGCAAATAAACTAATCTACGAAAGAAAAATACGGGTTCGGGGATCATGTTACGGGGTTGGAAGGTGTTAGGCACCAATCCCGCCCAGCAAACACCGGTCTCTACTAATTCCCAAATAAGACTACATTGCTAACAAGACCTAAATAATAAAAAAAAAAAAAAAAATACTCACCTTTTCCGAACGTAACGATTTTGTTCCTTCAGATCTGATAGAATAGCTCCTTGTATAGTATTCCTTGTTTTATTTTGTCTCCGGATCTGATCTTTGAGCTCCAAGGCAAGGTATCTCTTTCTTAGATCTGGATTCTTCGAATTTGTTTATAGATTTCTGTGTATTTTTGAAGGGCTTCTAGGTGTTTTTTGAGCTAAAGTTGAGGTAGGGGTGTTAGGTAAGGAGTTAGGAGTTCAAAATTAGGGTTTATGGAAGGCTAGGGAAGCTTTTTGACCTACTTCTCTTAGGGTTTTTTATTTGATACTAAAATAGGGTGTGGAGGCTCCTATTCATAGATTTTTTAAGTGTTTGTTTAGATAGAATTAGTATTTAATTATAATTCTTTTAGTTAGAGTTATATTTTAATTAGAATTATTTTAATTAGACTTATATTTTAGTTAGAATTCTATTAAATAGAGTTATTATTTAATTAGGATTATTAAATAGAATTATTATTTAATTAGAACCCTATTAGGGTTTTAACTTTTGGTCGTAATTGATTGACTTTAAGATTTTGACTTTAGTCTTACTTGATTGACTTTAATATTTTGACTTTAGTCTTACTTGATATATATTTAATTCTTTGGACCCCCAAATAGAATGGTCCTTGAATAAATATCTTGGCAACCATCAACAATTTTGCCTGAGAGCCTGATTGATCAATTTTTTTGGTTCAAAATTTTAAATTAATTTTATTAATGTTTCAATTTAATTATTTAATACTTTATTTATTAATTTCAAAATTTTTAATTATAAAAATTATAAAATTATCGTTTTGCCCTCGGAGAGGACTTTTTGTGTTTCCAGTCGTTTTTTGATGTTCTAGGATGTTTTAGAATCGATTTGTCGTAAGGAATTCAATGAAAATATTGGTTTGTGTCATTTATGAAATTTTTTTGTGTGGAATGGTAGTGAACTTTATGAGGGGCATTTTCGTAATTTTATCAAATTCTATGAAAATTGGCGAAATGATTTATTTGGTTTCGATTTGTTGTTTTATATGTTTGAATGGGTTTTCCTAAGCGTAACGTAAGCTCTAGGGATATTTTAAGATTATGGGTATTTTGGTAATTTGGTCATTTTTTAGTGATTTTTGTCGTGAGACTTCTTTTTGTCTGAAAAATGATGATTTCTATGTTTTTGAGGTTATATTTTCCTAGCGTAGCATGATTTATAAGGTTTTGTTAGTTCGAGATACCTCATTCGAATTTCTGAAACACATCTAGTAACAAATAAAATACTGGAATAATCATCCCTCATTGGGAACCATTGCGATCAGGTTGACGAGTCGATTAATTAGGTGAGTGCAAAAATGGGGTGTCTACAGGGTAGTAATCCAGTGAAATGTCCTACCCACATATAATTTTTTTATAAAATACAATTAAACACATAAAATATGAAGGTTCAGACTTGAATTTTAAAAAACAAAAATAATTCTATATTTTTTGGAAAAAAATTACAAGTTTTCATTAAAACCTGAAATGTGATTTTCACAATCTTTGGTTACCAATAGAAATTGATAGTCCTTACTAATCTCTATGGGATGGATTGAAATGCGTGCATAGAAATCGACATGATCAGCATGGAAATCAAGATGAATAGGACCTTGAGGCAGCTGATTTTTGAATCAGGTCTGGTAGTTTCGAAGATCTCGATGCCGTCGTCTTTTCTCCCTTCTATGATGGAGGATGGTTTGACCTCAAAATAGATGAAATTCGAGGTTTAAAAGTCAGAATTCCCATATCTAATACGGCTGATTTTCAACGAAATGGGAAGAAATAGAAGAGAAAAAAAAAAAGAAATTAGGTGGATTTTGTAAAAGTCAATGTTGTAGATATTTTTCCTTTCTTTGTCGGAAGTCGATGACAACCCATTCGCGATGAATCTAAGGTTGAAAGTTGGGGAAAAAATCAAATTTATTTAAAAAAAAACTCTTGGCTGGTTTGTATGAATTGAAAGAGAAGATGAATAGTGATTTTCATTTTAAAAATGATTTATATGAGTTGCGGGATGAAATCGATATTTTACATATTATTTTGTTTGACGATAACTTGATCGTTCGGACTCCAAAAGTGACGAGTAAATATTCTATTTTATATAATTTTTTATTTTGGATCTAATGACGTGATCAAATTCTATCTCTAACAAAAATTAATTTTTTAACCCGATGGGGCCCTAAAATTGATGTCGTTTTCATTTTTTATGATAATTCGACTTTCTAAGCTTCAAAAATGACGAGTAAATTGTTCATTTTCTATAATTTTTTGTTACGAACCCAATGGCGTAATTAAATTTTAAAAATTCTTACTCTAGCAAAAATTTATTATTTTAGTCTGGTTCGACTCGAAAATCGAGGATTTTGCAACTTCTATTCGAACTCGCATTTGAGCATGCTTATAGGCTAAAATATATTTATTGACCATTTGAATCCAATGATGTAGTAATTCATTAAAAATGACCAGAAAAAAATCCTAAAGTTTACCCTAATTCTCATTTTTAGGATTTTTTCAAACTTCCACTATTTTTTTCTTGATATACGAATAAAAACTTGAGGTTTTACAAGTTGAAATCATAACATGAGTACTTACTAAATCTAGTAAGGAAATTCAAAGCCATATTTTTCCAACACTTTTTAAAGGAATATAACAGGTTCGCAGATGCCTTGGCCATTCTCTCATCAATGATTCAACTACCTTTGGGTATTAAATTGAAACCCCTTACTGTAGAAGTCAAGGACAAGTCGATTTATTGCTATTAGGTCAACATCACTACTTGACTTCCTGATAGAAAGCCATGGTATACTAATATATGAAAAGTGTTAGAAAGTCAAGAATTTCTAGATGAAGCATCAAGGAAAGAACGATTAACCCTTTAAAAACTCGCATATCAGTTTATCCTGCGCACAGAAAATCTCTTTAAGAGATCTTTTATGGGAATTCACTTGTTATGTGTTGATGAAAACAGAGCAGAACATAGAATGGCCAAGCTACATTCAGTAGAATGCGGACCATACATGAATAAAAAATATTAGCGAAAAAGATCATGTGAGTAGGGTACTATTGGCCAACTTTTGAGACTGGTTGCCACCATGTGGTCAAAGCTTGCCACAAATTCTAGATACATGCTAATCTTAGACACATACTACCATCGTAGTTAGTAAGTCTTACATTACCTTGGCCTTTGTCTGTTTAGATTATTAACATTATCGGAAAAGTCACAACAAAAGCATCCAATGGACATGAATACATCTTGATTGCCATAGACTACTTCACCAAATGGGTAGAAGCAATCTTTTACGCTATGTTGACTGCCTTCAAGGTTGTAAAGTTCATTCAAGCAAATATCATTAGTCGATACAGAATACCTTTTTAGTTGATATCTGATAACGGTACCCACTTTAAAGTTGAGGTTATAACTTTGTGTGCAAGATTCAAGATCATGCATTTCAAATCGTCTCTTATCATCTTTAGACAAACAAATTAATTGAAATGGCCAACAAAAATCTCAATACCATTATCGAAAAGATGTGCTAAATGCACCGTGACTGGTCTGAAAAATTACCTCTTTCCCTATAGGCATCTAATGGACATGGGTACATCTTAGTTTCCGTAGACTACTTTACCAAATGGGTAAAAGCTATCTTTTATGTTGTGCTCACCTCCTCCAAGGTTGCAAATTCATTCAAACAAATATCATCAATCGATACAGAATACCTTTTGAGTTGATATCTGATAACAATACGTGCGTCAAAGCCGAGGTTATATCAAGATCATGCCTCACAAGTCATCTCCTTATCATCTTCAAACTAACAAAGCTATTGAAATGGCCAACAAGAATATCAAAGCCAGTATCGGAAAGATGTGTCAAACGCACCATGATTGGTCTAAGAAATTACCTTTTTCCCTCTAGGCATATCGCACCTCAATTTGATTCTCTATAGGAGCTACTCCGTATTCTTTATTCTACGACATGGAAGTAGTTTTGCTAGTCAAGAAAAAGATTCTTTTCTTTAGGGCATAGATGAAAAGTCAATTATCATAAATGGATTGTTCGTTATTGCTAGGAAGAACTGAATTTGATCAAAGAAAAGCGTCTTAGAGCTCTTTATCACAAATAAGCTTATTAGAAACGAATCACCTGTGCATTTGACAAGAATGTAAAAATTCAAGACATGCAAGTTGGAGATCTGGTTTTGATGAAGAACATGACATCAATCTTTTATCTTCGTAGAAACTTCAAAATCAACTGGGATGATCCTTATATCATCATGAGATATTGCCTGGCAAAATAGTCAAACTTGAAGACCACGACAAAATCAAACTAACTAATCTTGACCAGATCAAGTGATACTACATTTGAGGAGGCCATCTTCGACCGAACTGATCTCCTTGATACCTAAATCACATCTCCTTTTTTCAACCCTTTGCAACTTTCAAAAAATAAAAAACAAAAAATATAGATTTTTTTCTTAGCTCGATCACTTAACCTAGGAAAGAGTGTGATTGAATTACATTTTGGTCTAATCCCTAAAATTTGGGGCATGTAAGCAATCTGAGAATTCACTTCAGGCCTGACCACATCAGAAAAGAAAATGAGAAGAAAAGAATAATAATAAAAAAAGCAAAATTTGTGATACATTGGCAACTTGAGAAGTTACTCTAAGTCTGACCATGCATAAAAATAATAAAAAATAACCATCCAGCGAGAGCAATAGAGGTGAAAAATCCAAGATAAATGACATACAAGGGTTTTTTTAGCCTTATTTCCTATTTTTCTAAAACCCTTGTCCTAAGCCCTCCTCAGTATCATGAGTAAAGGTTGAAAATGGTAATGATTCACCCTCAGAAAATATCTCATAACAAACAATACATCTTGACATTCAGATAATATATTTGTAGACACCCCATTTTTGCATCCACCTGATTAATCAACTCGTCAACCTGATTGCAATGATTCCCAATGATGGATGTGTATTCCATTGCTTTATTTTGTTACCAGATGTGTTTCAAAAATTCGGATGAGGTATCTCGAACTGACAAAACTTAGAAACCATGCTACGCTAGGTAAATACGACCCCAGAAACATAGAAATCATCATCTTGCAAACCAAAAAGAAGCTTCACGATAAAAATCACTAAAAACTATCAAATTATCAAAATACCCCTAACCTCAAAACAACCCTAGAGCCTACATTACGCTTAGGAAAACTCATTCAAACACATAAAATAACAAATCGAAACCAAATAAATCATTTCGCCAATTTTCACAAAATTCGACAAAATTACGAAAATGCCCCTCATAAAGTTCACGACCATTTCACACAAAAAATTTCATAAATAACACAAAATAATATTTCCATTGAATTTCTTACGAAAAATCGATTCTAAAACATCCTAGAACATTAAAAACCGACTTAAAACGTGAAAAGTCCTCTCCGGGGGCAAAACTGTAATTTCACAATTTTCATAATTAAAAAATTTGAAATTAATAAATAAAATATTAAATAATTAAAGTGAAACATTAATGAAATTAATTTAAAATTTTGAACCTAAAAAATCGATTAATCGGACTCTCAGGCAAAATTGTTGAGGGTTCGTGAGATATTTCTTTAAGGACCCCTCCATTTGGGGGTCCAAAGAATTAAAGAAATAATGGAAGGGGGTTCTCCAAAAATTAAAATTAAATCAAGCAAGAATGAAGTCAAGGTAGTAAAGTCAATTAAGTGAGACTGAAGTCAAAATTAAAGTCAATTAAGCAAGACTGAAGTCAAGATATTAAAAGTCAATCAATTAAGACTAAAGTCAAAACATTAAAAGTCAATCAAATAAGACCAAAAGTCATAATAGAATTCTAATTAAATAATAACTCTATCTAATAGAGTTCTAACTTAAAAACAATTCTACCTAAAACAATTCTAATTAAAACACAATTCTACCTAGAACAATTTTAACTAAAACACAATTCTAATTAAAAGATCTCTAATTAAATACTAACTCTATCCAAATCAACCCTAAAAAAAACATCTATAAATAGAGGTGTTCACACCCTATTTTCGCATGAAATCATAAATCCTAGGAGAAGTAGGTCTAGAAGCTGCCCTAGCCCCCCATAAACCCTAGTTTTGGAGCCCCAACTCCTTACCTAACATCCCTCCTTCAATTTTAGTCTAAAAAACACCTAAAATCCCTCCAAAAATACCTCCAAATCCGCAACAAACTTGAAGAGTTCAGATTTAAAAATAAGGAGATACCTTGATCTAGGAGATCCGAAGTCAAATCCGAAGACAGAACGAAGCAAAGGAGTACAGTACAAGGAGTTCTTTTTGTCAGATCTGAGGGAGCAAAATCCTTGCTATCGGAAAGGTATCAGTTTTTTTTTAATTATTTTTATTTCTATCTAGGTTTTTAGCAATGTGATTTACTTGGAAAGTTAGTAGAGACCGGCTTTGGCCAGGCGGGGTTGGTGCCTAACACCTTCCAACCCCGTAACGTGATCCCCGGACTCTTTTTCTCTTTCGTAGATTAGTTTGCCTTTTTAGAGTCAGTTTGGTTCCTAGACCTTAACAACTAGGTGGCGACTCTCAAACCTCAAGGGTCAAAAGCGGATCCGCGGATCGAGGGCGCTTTCAATATTTAATGTCTAGAAGGATATAGAAGAAAGAGATAAAAAGAAAATGAAAGTTCATTGGACTAAAAACCCAAAAGGGCGGACTAGGAAAAAATCATAGCAAGAAAAAAAATACGGATCTCGTTAGGTTGAAAACTTGAAAGTGCAGCCTAAGAAAAAAATCAGAGAACAAAAAGTTCTCATCCAGCTAAGTTGAAGCGGCTTATACAAGTGACAAGAATCTCAGACCTTCAAAGTCCAGTCAAACATCTATCAATTTCAAGTAACCAATCATCACCAACTTGATGGATGCCCAGTTCAAGCCAAACATAAAACTCAGATGACCCAAGCTTTTCATTTATGAGCATTTGAACATTTTCACTTTATTGACTGAACTCAAGGAACAAGAGGAATTTTTAATGAATTTTAAAAAGAAATACTTATCGTTCCAATTTTTGAGCCTGACTAAAAAATATTTACTTTAAATGCCACGAATATAAGTTGGATTTTATTTCACTTTTGGTAATCTGAAAATTTCTTAGCCTTTAATCTTCTTGAGAAGTCATTAATGGTCTAAGAGTTCAAAATTTCCCCTTTTACACTAGGGGATTTTTTTAACGAAGTATGCACTTAGTTTTATGAAGTTCTTCTCTAAAACTAGGGAAAGTTTTGTCTTTGATCGCAAAATTTGTAAGTCAGGTCACTTCGACCCTAAATGACAGGGTCAACCCAAGTTAAGGTTCACCCTTTTGATAGTAAACATAAACTCTTGAGGTTCATAGAAAGTCAAAATACTGGCCTGAAACCCCAAGTTTCAACTTTTTTTTTTCAAAAAGTAAAGAATTTTTAAAGTTTCATTGTATTTTATCAAACTCGGTTTATTACTCTTTCACTCAAAATAGGTAGAGTAGGATCTTTCATCCAATATTCTTTCACCCAAAGAGAACAGAATGGGACTCTCAATTTATCCTTAGTTATACAATCATTTTATCCTCAGTTCATACTCATTTTGTGTTCATTTCATATTCATTTTATGCTCAATTCATGTTCGTTTTACAATCAGTCATGTTCATTTTGTATTCAGTTTATGTGTCGTTTTAAGGTGAACATTTTCACTTTATTAACTGAACTCAAGGGGCAAGAGAAATTTTAATGAATTTCAAAGGGAAATACTTATCACTCCAATTTTTTAGCCTGACTCACAAATCTTTACTTTAAATGCCACGAATATAAATTGGTATTTATTTTACTTTTGTTAATCTGAAAATTTCTTAGCCTTTAATCTTCTCGAGAAGTTATTCATGGTCTAAGAGTTCAAAATTTTCTCTTTTACACTAGGGGCATTTTTTTAACGAAGTATGCACTTAGTTTTATGAGGTTCTCTTCTGAAACTAGGGAACGTTTTGTCTTTGATCGCAAAATTTGTAAGTCAAGTCACTTCAACCCAAATAACAAGGTCAACCCAAGCTAAGGTTCACCCTTTTGATAACAAACATAAAACCCTTACGATTCAAAAAAAGTCAAAATACTAGCCTAAAATCCCAAGTTTCAAGGTGTTTTTTTCAAAAAGTAACGAATTTTAAAGTTTCATTTGTATTTTATCAAACTCAATTCATTACTCTTTCACTCAAAGTAGGTAGAGTAGGATCCTTCATCCAATATTCTTTCACCCAAAGAGAATAGAATGGGACTCTCAGTTTATGCTTAGTTATACGCTCATTTCATACTCATTTTGTGCTCAGTTCATATTCATTTTATGCCCAATTCATGATTTACACTAAGGTTTTGTTTGAATTTACTCAAATTTTATTTAACTTTTGCTCAGTTTTATTCAAACGTTGTTGTCGTTTTTCTCAAATTTTACTTAGTTTCTATGAGTTAGGGAGAATTTCAAATTCAAAGATTTGATACCCTCATTGATAGTGAGAGGTCGCGCTCTAGGACCTAACACTTTTAGTATGGGGATAACTTTACCCTTGAGGATCTAGACATCTTGATGAATTGTCAAATTAGGCAGCAAAATGGAATGTCACAGACTTTGGCATTCGGATGACGTACTATCTATCAAATAGATTTGCCATCTAATTTTACTTATACCCTTTATCACAGAGAGGTAGTTGTAGACACCCCATTTTTGCAATTGCCTTATTCGACAACTCGTCACCCGATTGTTGTGGATCCTTAATGATGAGCACATATCAACATGCAATAAGCCAAAAGCTTGTGGGAGGTCACCCCCTATTTTCCCAATCCCAGTCAAATCCCTTTCCAAGTCTTCCTCTATAATCTTTCTTCTCAGAATGCACAACTTAGAAATTACGCACACTTAGGGTCGTCATACATTTTAACTTGACTTAGGAAGTACGTACGCTTAAGATATCTACACGTATCAATGACCTAGAGGCTTTGCAACTCCAGGAGAATATGACTTTTAAACTTAGAGAGAATCACATGGCAATCAAACTAAATGTTCGCCAAATTTCAAAAAAATTAACAAAATAACAAAAATACCCCTCATAAGTCCCACACCTCTGAAATGTTTCAAAAGTACCATCATAACTTGGAATGTGATTTCAATTCTAAAAAATTAAAAGCAATTAAAATAGAGGAGTTTCCAAAGAATTATAAAAATGATAGAAATGCCCTTAAGCATTAACTTTTACTTAGAAATCTCGATTCTTAAGAAAACATTATCGAAAATTAAATTTTCAGTAATACTCACACATATCAAGAAAATACAGAGATCTCGTTCTTAGGAAAACTAAAAATTTCATATAAAATGACAAAATTTCGCATGAAATGATGACTTACGATTCTTGATTCAATCAAAATTTTAACATAAAATTGAAAATATTATTAAGACTCAAGATTGGGTATTGGACCCTTGTCATTCATGATTTACACTCCATTCGAAAAATGAAATGCTAAATTGAGCAAAGAGGGGTGCCAATAATATTTTTTTCAAATTACACGACTAGGACTCGTTATCCGCAAGTCAATCATCTGTTAATCGCCTGATCAAACTAATTAATCTAATATAAATCCTAAATCGTCAACTAACTAAATACTAATTTAACCAATCATAGATTGTTAATTAACCAATCAACTTTAAAATCAGCCATTGATCAAATCAACTTATCTCTCAATCTATCAATCAATTTTTAAAAGAAAAAAAAATTCAAAGTAATCATTTTGACCAATTAAAACAAAAGGAAGTATGCAACCTGGAAACCCCGAAATGCATGGGATCAATTCTTTAATAACCTAGCTAATGTAGTTCTCTACATGGTTCGGCCAAGAAAGACCAAAACCTCATCTTCTTCATGAGTTTAGCCAAAATAGACCAAAACTATAGAGAGATAGTCCCAATGGGAGTCTACCTATCTTCCATTTCTCTATTAAAACCCATTGCCCTCATGTCATCTAGAGATCAATCAATAAAAAAATTTGAATCAAAAAAAGAAGAAGAGAAGAATGAAAAGAAGAGAAGGAAACATACCTTATTCCCTCAACCGTTCAACCTCCATTACAACAACCCTTATCTCTCACATTTTCACTATTAAACTAGCTTCACACCTTCGTTCTAATGACCTCCATTAAAGTAGTCCTCATTTCTCATATTTTCACTATTATACCAGCTTCACACCTTTATTCTAACGACTTCCATTACAACAACCCTCATCTCTCACATTTTCACCATTAAACCACGCTCATCCTTTCATTTTAATGTCCTCAAATTAGCCTTCATTATCTCTCATGTTTTCACCATTAAACCAACCCCCACCCTTTTGTTTTTACGTCCACAAACTAACCCTCATAGAACCTCACATTTTTACCATTAAAACCAACATCATCCCTTCATTTTAATGTCCTCAAACCAACTCACATAATCTATCATGTTCTCGCCATTAAACCAATCCTTATCCTTTCATCTTTATACCCACAAACAAGCACTCATCGAACCTTATGTTTTCACAAGAAATAGGGCCATGTCAAAAGGATTGCTACAAATATAAATAATGGATAAAGAACAACAAAGGTATTAATGTCAATTTATTATGTTTTGAATCTAATCTGATAGATGTTCTAGCAAATTCTTGGTGGATAGACTCAGGTGCATCTGTGAACATTACCCATTCTTTGTATGGGTTTAACAAATAGAGAAATCTTAGACCTGAGGATAGGTTGTTCTTTGGGACCTGAGGATATGTGTGTCTCCTACCCCTACGCGTAGTGGTCAACGGTACTTTATTAGCTTCATAAATGATTTCTCTAGATATGTGTATGTTTACTTGATTCATCCTAAATCAGAAGCTCTAAATGTTTTGAAGGTATATCAGTTAGAGGTTGAGAAAAATTTGATCAAAAGATCAAAGCAGTTCGATCATATAGAGGAAGAGAGTATTATGGGAAGATGGATCGAAATGATGTCAAGTATGGACCATTCATAGAGTATTTGAGAGAATAGGGGATTGTTCCTCAATACACTACTCTAAGAACACCATAATAGGATGGTGTTGCCAAAAGAAGGAATTGTACCTATCATGATACAATTCAGAGTATAATGAGTCATTCAGATTTGCTAGAGTCTTTCTAAGATAAAACATTGAAGTTTGAAGTATATATTCTGAATCAAGTTCCGTGTAAAGCTACACCAGAAACTCTGTTCAAGATTTGGACTAGGAGAAAGCCTTCATTTCATCACATCCATATTTGGGGATGTCTTGTAGAAACTAAGTTGTATAATCCAAATATAAAAAAAATGACCCTAGGACCACATCATGTACCTTTATTGCTTATCCTGATAAGTTCAAGGGCTTCAAGTTTTACTGGTCATCAACCAGTCATGCCAAGTTCCTTAAGGATGTCCAGGACAGTAGGAGTTTGAAGCATCGTAAGATTATTTTCCTTGAGTTTAAGAAGAGTACTTCTTTATTCACTCTCCCTATGGGTTTACATATATCTTCAAACTTTACCTTTTCCCATCCTAGAGTTGAAGATGAGATCGCTACACCTCAGGATACAGTCTATCTACCAGTTGTTCCTATTATGGAACTAATTCATCCACATACAATCTTTCTTATTTCAGAACCTATCCCTTTACGGAGATCCTCTAGAGAGTGTAGGCCTACAATTACAACTGATTGTGAAATATATTTACAAGAATATGAATTAAGAAATCTAGATCCGAATGATCCCTTATCATTTGCAGAAGCCATAAAAAGAAATGAATCTCAACACTGGTAAGAGGCCATGCGAAAAGAGTTACAATCTATGGAAAGAAATCATGTATGGGAACTTGTAGTTCTTCTAGAAAATCGTAAGGTTATTGACTGCAAGTGGATTTTTAAGACAAAGAGATACTTATAAAAAAATTTGAAAAGTTCAAAGCAAGGTTGGTTGCAAAAGGCTTGAAGTAGAAACCAGGTATAGATTTTTCAGAGACCTTCTCTCCCGTCTAATCTAAGGATTCTCTGAGAATTATTCTGGCCACAGTCACTCATTATGATCTAGAACTACACCAGATAAATATGAAGACAACATTTCTTAATAGTAACCTTGAGGAGGATATCTATATGGCTTTGCCTGATGAATTTGCAATCCAAGGCAAGGAGCACATGGTGTGCAGTTTGAAGAAATCCATATATGAACTGAAGCAAGCCTCTAGACAGTGGTACCTAAAATTTGATCAAGTTTTTTTTAGGCATGGGTTCAAAGAAATTGTGGTGGATAAATGTATTTACCTCAAGGTCAGTGGGAGCAGATTTGTGATCATTATTCTATATGTGGACGATATCCTACTTACCAGCAAAGATATTCACCTGCTTCATGATATGAAATATTTTCTATCGTTGAGTTTTGATATGAAGGACATAGGGAACGTCGAGTATGTCCTGGGAATCAAATTTCATAGAGATCATTCTGTCGGGTTATTGGATTTATCCTAGAAAGCTTATGTTAAGAAGTTTTCAAGAGATTTCATATGCAGTCTTGTGCACTTGGTGAGATCCCAAGAGTCAAAGGTGACAATTTTAATGAGAAACAATGCCCCAAGAACCAAATCGAGAGAGACCAGGTGGATTCAAAAGTATATGCTTCAATGGTTGGAAGTTTGACGTATGCAATGATTTGCATCCGATCGGATATCAGTTATCACTATGTGAAAAAGGCTCATATTTGACGGTCTTAGCCCGTCAAATTTTGAGAAATTTGACGGACCCTCCCATCAAATATGCCCGTCAAATATTCTCTTGTAGAATTTTTTTTTTTGACGGCCCTGGACTATCAAATTATTGGAGAATGGACTTCAAAAAAAACAAAAAAAAATCCATAGAGTATGACCGTCAAATTTAGAGGTTTAACAAACAATAGCACGGTCCTCTAATTCACCAATCACAATGAACGAAATAATATTAAAAAAAAATCAGAAAAAGAAAAAACAAAAGAAAAATCATAAAACAAGCTCCAAATTAAATTAAATAACCCAAAATTAATATACATGTAAACCTCTTTGTTAAGATCGAAAATTCTGTCGAAGCTACAAATAACTGACAATAATTAAACTAACAAATAACTTTGCAGCAGAAACCACCCTAATATAAGAACCTTGAAGCGCATCAACTTTGCATGGTAACTTCTGTATGTGCGCATTCCCAGTACCGAGTTGATAGTTTGCACCACTTCCCCAACTGAAGACCTCCGAAGAAACTGAAAACATAAGTGATCACTCATGATATCAACTAACCCATCTATGGAAGCCACAATAACAAAATGAACCTCAGAAGTTAAACATATAGTCACATTGTGATAACAAACCTGAATTACGCTCATTTCCAACAGCCTGCAACACAGGCCCGTAGAGGAGATCAACAGGGATTCGAATTGAACTGAACACTGCTAAACAATTGCAATATCCAAACTTGGTTACTGTGAGTGATACTGGTATAAGCTACAAAAGAAGAGTTTTTATTATGTCCAAGCTACAACTCATTTGACAAATAAGCACAGTTTGACAGTAATAAACTAAATTTCAGGGCAATTCTAGCAAGGGAAGTGGGTCCAGACATGACTTAGTGGGTAAATATGTAATTTAATTATTAAGTTGGCTGGAATGAACTAAGAGTGAGGGGATCAAAGGTCTAGATTCTCCTGGACTATCTTTTCTCTTCTACTTCTCCTTCCCTTATATTATTCTATCAAACATCCTATCTCCTCACAAATTTTAAGTTCATCTACTTCTAGACTAAGATGGGTAGAAAAGTATTTGATGACACATATATTAGCAATTTCACTCACCATGGTAGACAAAGAATCAAAAAAAAAATTTGAAAAAGCACCTAATCAGAAGATCATATGCTTACATGAAGCCAGTAAAACATTGTCTTCAGCAAATCCCTCTCCACCACTAGGCCCATCAAGGAGATCACCTCGCTTGTTTTCAAGACTGCTTGAATATCTGTTTTGCAATCCACAAAAATATGAACTAAAATCTAGTGAAAGACTTAAAAGAGAAGTTATGAGAAGTCAGTGATCCTCCATGATTGATCCAATAGGAAACTTATCAGAGAAAACCAGATATGATAAAGTACCCATTTATAAGTTGATGATTAGACTGATTCAAGCCATCGCAAGTTTCTTTCCGCAACAAAGAAAGGTGGCCCTTGCCACCTGCCATCATACTCTATTAGTCATTACAGCCATTTTCCAGTCTCTATGTATTTTCTAACAAAAAGGCCTTTAAATTTTGAAAGAACAAACCAATAATGAGAGATTTAGGTAATAGAGTAAATAACAAGCACAGATTTTACTTTACCCAGGCCGAAAAATTGGTTTCCTAATTATCTACGAGGTTCATCAACCCAACAGAAAGATGTGATGGCTTGCCTAGGTGCAATATACAAAAAAATAAAATGGTATCTTCTATGGATAGTTGATACTTACTGCTTTTTGAGAGCAACATAAGAATTTAATTCTTTGATCTGCACAGAAAAGACACCAGTATTCAGATCGATTTTGGATGTATACTAAAAAATATGGAATTAACTAATTACAATATTATATAACAAGTCATTCTGTATAGAACTTAAGGAGTGAAACAACACCATTGACTGCTTTTTCTCATTGAGCATCCTGTTGGTGTCTGGATTGTTTCTACTCTCCCCATACTTCACTTCTCTGTCAAACTCCTTTTTCAGATGACAAGGCTCGAGATTTTTTTTCAAGTGATTTGGTAGATCAGTACTGTTGTTTGCTTTGCCTTTGTTTTCCATTGGCATTGACCAGTAGGCAAAACTTCCAAAGTTCCTGCAAGAAACGAGTATGATTTAGGGGACAACTTCCAACAGATGGAATACTTTGACCAACAAATATGTGGTGTTATTAAAGAGCTGTTAACCTTGACCTTCAGAATTGGTAGAGGATATGCTAGACAATGCAGTTCCCTCTGCACTTTGTATAGGCACGCTTAATATATCTTTTGACAGATCAGGCTTCCCCACCAATGGATCCTCTTAAGGTTCCTGAGGCTTCTCATGACAGCTAGTTGAGGGGATCTCAACTTCTGAACTCAGCACCAGGTCGGGCCCTCCAGAATTTGTTCTAGATCGTTCCAACTCAAGTTTCTGGTTATCAACATCATGTCTCAGCTGGTCATGAACATTTGGATCACCAGAATTGGGCATTGAGTTAACAACAGACAATTCTGGTGCCACGTTCTCTAGAATGCTTCCACTAGCCTTCTCATGTAGTTTTGCTTGGAGCTTCTGTTTGGCCTCATTCTCGATTCTCATTTGATACTCCAGGGTTTCTTCAAGCCTTTTTGCATCTGTTTCAGTCTCAAGTTGACGTCTAAATTCCTCTTCCTTCTGTTTCAAGTCATTCGAGATAACAGGAAAGTGACTGCAGTATGCACATAAGCACATAAATAAAAAATAGCCATTGGATGGAATGGCATTTTCAAAAAATATACAGAAATTGTTGTCCAAGTTTCTCAAAATGAAAATCCTTGCAAAAAAGGGGAACAAATGATTAAAGCAGTTCAACATAAAGAAACACTTTTGTTCATACATCCATCAAAGGATCAGTTAATGGCCTAATGTTGTGTAGCTTTATCAAGAACATATACTAAAAACGATTCCTAAGATTTGGCAAGAGTTAATTTACAATGACAATTCTTTTACTATGCTGAAATTTAAACAATCTTGAAATAATCCTAGCTGAAACCCGAATGTGATTAGTTCTAAAATCATTGCTACATTGGTTGCAACTGAGGTCTTTTAGAAAATTATGTTAAAAGTTATCCTTATATATATATATATATATACATTTCCTTAGATGATAAATTTTGAAAGAAATGGTATCATACTTGGTCTATCCTCATATATGTTTTTGTATCTCTTCAAGCCTATTTGGGTTTCTAATTCAAGTATTTACTCTAATTAAATTGATTGGTATAGAGGTTGCAACAATGTATCATCTCCTAAAAGTTCTTATCTTGTAAGAGTTTGTTATGGTCTTCGTAAAAATCCCTCTAGGAATACAAGCAATTTGTTTGCTCGAGTTCGGTTTATAATTTTAAATTTCATTTCAAGTTGACATTAGTTTGGTATAGCTTTGACTTCAATTTAGTTTTGAATTAGAGTCCTTTAATTCAAGTACCCCATAAGGATGAGATGCTAGCTAAGATTGATAAGCGAGACATACCCTAAAATAGATTTAATGCAAATTTAGTAGGGAGACTCATAGGAATGAGATGTTAGTTAAGACTTAAAACTGATATGCAAGAAATACTCTGAAAATGCTACTTTTGTTATTTAAATTTCATTAACCATGCTTATCAAAAATAAGAACAATCAACCATAAAGATGGAGATATTGGTGAGGATGTGTGACAAAGAATAAGTGGTAGGTGGCTGAAGTAGAAATGTCCTTCTGAAGTATTATGTGACTGACGTGTACCAAAAAACTACATGTAAATTTACAAAACAACAATAACACCAATTAAGCTTCTTCTTTTTTGGGTAAGTGATACCAACTAAGTTTTATGGAGTTGAAATTCAGACAGTCAGAAAAAAGGATGTTTATAGAATGAGCACAGCAGAAATGAAGATGGTGAGATGGATGAGAGGTAAGACTAGGAAAGGCAAAACTAAAGGGGGGGATATTGGTATGTGACTCAAAAATTTAGTAGATGATAAAAGTGGAAATATCTTCTGGAGTATTATGTATGTTGAAATGTATGGAACAAATCATACTCTTATCAACACAGTTCTAATAGAAACTACAGAACCATTTTTACATGTTTTCAAACAAATCAACTCTTTGGCCAATCACCCTAACATCCTAGCTTGATGTACAAACTCCTCTTTCTTTCAAAGAGAGCATAAACAGAGAGTAGAAGCGTATGGTGAGAGCAGGTAAATAGGAATTTACAAGTGTAGCCACTCCACAAATCTTGATGATGAGTTGGATGACAAAAACTATGGATGCTCTTATGTAAATTATGTTGCTAGAGGTATGTCAAATCCTAATGATATCCATATGCAAAGGTGAAAACTATAAATAAAAAAAATGACCATCAAGTCAAATGCTATCGCTTCTTCTATGGGAGAAAAAATTACTAACCTAGAAAATCAATAAGGGAGCGCATCAACATGAAAAAAAAAAGTCAACAAACAAAGCGTTATATATGACACCCACTAAGAATAAAAAAAACATATAATAAAAATTAAAATACGTAAAACATCACAAAAATGATCTATTTTTATCTAAAATATTAGCTAAAGAAATGCAATTAATTTCTAGAAAATCAACAAATCTGAGAGCAATGTTAAAACAATGAATCTTATGATAATCAACATATATATATATAAATTAAATAAGGAATCATACAACCCTACAACATCAGATTCATCGATAGATCACCAAAATATTTAGATCAAGCATCGAAACAAAATCTCAAGTTCTAAAATTTATGAAACAACTTACCTGATCTCCAAAGCTTATAATGTCTACTAAAACCCTAGAACATGATAACGAAGTAATTGAATCAATCTCTTCTAGAGATTAAGAACACCAACAAACGATCAAAATCTCGCAGATTTCAAAAAACTCTGAAACAGATCGAGAAGAGAAGAAATAGTGTTGATGTTCATGTATCTCGCTTTTGTAAATCAAATTAAAATGACATGAAATCTTAATCAGTGGGAAAAAAAATCGAATAACAAAATTACCTTTCAACTTGAAGGTAATACCTTTGGGAAATAGAAAACCAAAATTAATGTATTTTGTGGGATCAGAAATCCTAAATCGCATCGTCAACAACATGAATAGGGTTAAGGATCTATCAATCTAAGAGAGAAGAGAGAGAGAGAGAGAGAAACTCACTTTAAAACATAAGCGAAAACTTCTGCTTCACTCCATCATTTCCAAAGTTGAGAGATCACTTCGAGAGATCGGAGATCGTGCGATCAGATAGAGAAAGATTGAGCGATCAAATAGAGGGAGAGATGAGATCGATCAAGAGACGAGTTCGAGGAAGAGGGGGAGGGATAGAGAGAAAGATCGAGACATTCGAGAGAGATCAGACAAAGAGAGATACCGAGAATGAGTGAGTGAGAGAGACGAAGTTGTTGGCAACTGTAGAATGTGTTTTGTGGACACAAAATTCGTGGTCCATTGGTCGCGGAATCTGGGTGTTAAAAATTTGACGGGCCAGGCCCAACAATTTTTTTGGCTATAATTTGGGATTTTCACGTAATGTATATTGTTGGCATGCTTGGTAAATATCAAAAAAATCCTAGGATCTATCATTGGAAAGCAATGAATAAGGTATTCAAGTACCTATATAAGACAAAAGATTTTATGTTGGTCTTCAAGAAGTCAAGGGAGCTTAGTAGTCGGTTGTTCAGACTCAGATTTTGTTGGATGTTCCCACACTTAGAAGTTTACTTTTGGATATATTTTTACACTCGCTTGTGAGACAATTTCTTGGAGAAGCTCCAAACAACATCAATTGCTATGAAGCTACTCAACAGGCTAAGTGGTTAAGGAACTTCATCATGGAATTAGGCATTGTGGATTCTATCCATAGGCCTTTAGTTATTTTTTACGATAATGAAATTGTGATCAAGTTTGTGAAGAACGAACGAATTACTAAAAGCAACAAACGCATAAACATCAAGTATCATCTAGTGTGCAAGAAAGTTTGAGAGGGAATATCTACAGACTAAATGATTGTAGACTCTCTCACTAATGAATTTCCACCTAAAGTATTTAAGGAGCATGTTAGGCGCATGGGAGTTTTGGAGTCTTTTGACTATGTAGCCTAAATGGCTTATCTTGTCTTTATTGATGTTTTATTTGAAACTGTCATTTTCAGTTCAATTATTAATACTAAACGTTTACTTAGTGCCTTTTACTATTGATATTATTGTTAGACTATGGTATATATATATCTTGTGCATATGTAATGAGAATAAAGTTTTAACCTAGGAATACGGTTAAAGTATTCATGAGTAGCTTGGGTTAGATGCACTTGGGCAATGCATTGTCAAAGCCTTCATTTTGATAGGATTGTCATGGTTTTCACATGGCGGTTGTTGTAACATATCAGAGTGCTACATTCAATATGTGAAGCTTAATGAATTTAGAGAATGTACACAAGTGATTGCATAAGGAGTATACATTATCTCTCTATACTCTATAAAACCACTATGAGGATAAACTCTCAATTCCTTAATGATCCAGTTTTATGACCATGGAATTGTCTTGAAGCCAATTCTAAGGAACGCTAAAGCATTCATGATTTACTATTGGCATTGTCATTGAGACAGGTGGTAACTAATTGTCTTAGCCAATCATTTTCTAAAATTAAGAGTGGCCACTCGATCTTAACGTAAAACTTTTCAATCCTCAAGTCTTTTTTCGCAAAACAAAATTATTTATTAGACTAAGTAGGAAATTGTTGGAATTTTAATCAAAACTATTTATTTATTTTTAATTTTTTTAATTAAAATATCCTTTTGTGGTCCAATTAAATACTAGATTTTTAGAGGGATTGAATTGTTATTGGCTAAAGATATTGGGGACCAAGTTGGAAATATTTTTTTACAATCAAAGAAGTTTCCATCGAATGCGTTCTTGTGATTTCTTAAATGGATTAGAGTTCTTACCTCCCTAGAGTTCCTTCCAATTTGGTGATGGGGTGGAACTGGAAAGGAAAACTTTTTAAAGAGAGAATTGGTAGCCGTCCCCTACTATGTATGATCGTAAGAGAATCTCATTGTTTTGATCATACAGAAGAAAAGGCGAAAGGACCACTATTTTGACGAAAGGGAGATTATAATTTGAAGAAGGGAGAAAAATTGTCGGTTCGGTAAAAGGGTAAGGGATCAGGATTAGTTATTATTTTTATTCGAATATGTTTTTTTGCATTGTCTTATAGAGCACCACAGGCTCATTGCTGAATTTTATTTTTGTTGATCTTATTTTTTAAGCTTCATTAAAGGTACGTGACTTGAATTCATTAAGATTTCGATTGATTAAATTAATTATTAAGTGTGAGAGATAAGATCATATCCCACACTTCATTCCTTCTTTCTAATGTCTTTATCGTACCTGTAGAACCTATTCAATTAAACCCACAGACCACACCTCAAGCTAACCATCCCCATTGACCCACCTTCACTTACATGACTTATTCAATTGAACATTTCCATGCATGTTTCCTAGATCTTAGTTTCTATGCTCCTTTTGTGTAATGTAGGACTATTGATTTTTTATTTTTTTTTTGGAATTTTTTATTTTAGAATTTATTTGACGTGGGTTGTGAATTTCTTAGATTTCAAAGAGATTTACTCGGCAAGCTAATTTTTGCATTCTTAGCATTCTTATTACTAAAGAAACTCTCTTATTTTAGGAAATTGGATAACCCAGCAAACCTAGGAGTATCCACGCCAGTCACCACAAAATTCAAAGAATGGGGGTTACTTTGCTACGCAACATACCTTAGGTAGATCCTAACCTCATCAATCTGCACCATTGAAAAACATGACCTCGGATTACTAACTTGATATTTCACGTGGGCCCAAAAATCCTTAGTAATGATCCGATTTTTACTCGATTTCCGGTCAAATCCAATCCGAAAAAATAGGATTTGGATTGAAATTTTGGATTTTCGGATCGGATTCCGATCAACATCAATCCAATCCGATAATAAATAAATAAATAAAACAACCCCAAAACCCAAAGTCAGTCGTCTTTAACTCCCTCTCTCCCTAGTCCATTGTCTTCCGCATCTCCTCTCTCAAAACCTAGGTGGCAAAACCCCTTGTCTGCAACCTACTCATGGCTGCACCAACCCACATCGCTGGATCATTCTCGCACGATCTCCAGGTACCACCCTCTCTCTCTCTCCCTCTCCACATCGTTGGATCTTTCTCCACCTCTGTTTTTGCATTCTATTGCTTAGAATGAAAGAGCAAAGAAATCCCTTAATACTTGAAGAAGAAATAAGACATCATATGGTTATGGATCAACCCAACAAACATTTTGATTCACTCGATTCTTACATTGGGGGCATCCACAGAATCGACACAACAATGCACAAGTTACTCTGCTCAAAGAGCTTATGCTTGAGGAAGAAACAGATGTTGTTGCTTTTCCGTCTTCCAAACACTACTTTCCCAAAATCCAATTTCTAATTTGAAAAGAATATAATATGTTGGATTGGATAGAATTGGTTTTGGGTTGTGTGGATCCTTAATCGGATCAAATTCGGTTCATATATTCATTAACTCGATCGAATTCGTGTCATATGATAAAAATTTCAGATCCATATTTCATTGACCCAAACCAATCCGTTGCCAGCTCTAGTCACGTTAGCCTGATTCATAAAGTAAGGTATGTTTTTAACAAAATTGCAATAGGTAGGTCTGCCAAGTACATATCTCTTTTGGTTAAAATTTTATTGATTTTGAATTTGGTTAGAAATTAGATATTTTAAAATTTGTTGAATTTTTAAGGTTGATTAAAGATTTAATTATTGTTTGAATATTTTAATTGAGATTTAAATGTTCAAATTTTAAAATTAAGAGTCCAAATTTTGTTATTTATGTGATTGAAAGTTGTCAATCCATGTGATGAGAGTTTTCCTAGGTACATAATGATCTCTAATTGTCGGGTTTTAAGGGTATATTGGTCATTTTATTGATTTCTGTGAATTTTGGTGAGAGGTTTCTTTTAATCCTGATGTGATTATTTATAAGTCACAGGATCATGATTTTATAGCGTTGGGAAGTCTCTAAGATATAGAAATGTGTATTGATCCTAATCATACGTACTAGTTAAATCAAGTGTAGAATGTGATCCTAAGCATGCGTAATTTCTACGTTAAACATGCCAAGAAGAGTAGTAAAAATAATTTCTATTTGAACCTATAAGACTACTTCTACACCATGCCAGAGAGTATAGAGTAAATCGAATTGAAGTTCAACATGGATACTAAAGATAATTTCTTAGACCAATTTTGATGTAATTGACATATCTTCTTGAAGATGGTTTAGCCACTCCATTAGTCTAATGGAAAAATCTACTCTGGATATTTTATCACTTTGAGAAGTTCAGCATTGATATATTTTGTAACCTCCTATTCGATCTTGCAAGTCTACTCTAACTTCATATGTTGATGCTTCTGCTTAATCGGGTGAGTATCCATTCAGTGTTGAGCAACAGCCAAATTTACACCCAAAATATCTTCATAAGACCACACAAACAAGGTCTTTGAACTTTCTGAGTAAGTTCACTATGTCCTCGTATTCCTTTGGAGATAGGTTGATTTCAAATCAATTTTCTTGGGGATTATCCTTTGTTTGAGGTCAATCACCTTTACTTCCTCTATTAGAGGTTGAGCCTAACATTTATCTTTTATTCAAGTAACTTGATTAATTCGGGAGGGGGTTCCTTGTTAGATGATTCTCTTCCTAAAGTCAGATTATTCATTATTATACTTGGGGTATTCAAAAATTTCTTTAATTCAATTAAATTCAGATAGGGTGATAGACGCTATTACAGACTTGACGAATTAATTCAACTCAATATAAATAAAAAAATTAGACTAGAACTAAAGAAAATAAGACATTGCAAACTCGATAAAAAAATAGGCTTAAACTAAATCAAATGACTCATGAAAAACTAGAGACAAACACCCACAATGGACTTGATTACAGATTGAGGGCTCGAGACACCATCTTCAATTGGTAGGACTGAGACATTGCGATGTTGAGAGATTCTATGGTAGCTTGCCGATCTTAAACTTCTTCTTCAAGATTTCCTTGATGAGACTTGATTCCTTTCCCTTGGCCAAGGGTATTTAATTATCGATACTGAGTTCAAATGTTTTAAAAGCTCTTTCTTCCTAGGTCATATGTCCAAATTCATTTCAAGAAAAAGATAAAGGTTTACATTCTTTAGCCAACAAGTAATGATCATCAAATTCTAAAGAAAAGGGTTCTTTTGAGTTCATCTAATCTAGGAGATCATCATAATAAAGTGGTGATAGGCAATAGATTTCATTTGAAGGTAGGTTAAAGAGTTCATAGTCAGTGGTGAAAATTTTATTAGGGACTTTGATTCCAATAAGAGGGGGATTGGTGGTTTGAAATTGACTGGGCAGACGAGGAAGATCGGGTCGAATAAAAATTGGGGGTTGGACACCATGTTCAATATCTAAGGAGTTTGATAGGTAGCGGATCGGTGGTAATATTTGGTTGTGTAGTGGCATATATGGTTAGTTTTTTAGCGTCAATGAGATCTTGAATAATGTGACGAAGGACAATGCAACGATCAGTGTGATAGTTGGGATTTTGATGAAATTTATAAAATAAATTGGGATTGTGGGAAACTGGAAGAGAATCTCACAAAGGTCGAGGTTGAAGAGGTATAAGGAATCTTTTCTTCAACAATTTTTGAAAAGTTATGCTAAGAGTCATCCCAAGATTAGTGAATTGTCAGTGAGGTTTAGGCTGACTAAGGATATGTTGATTTAGAGGTGGAAGCTAAGTGATAGGTTGGGAAGAAATGATGGGGTGGTGGATGCGTTAGCCATGTAGACATGATTGGTGTTAGGCTTGGAGTTTGTGAATGGTTTTTTCAACTTGTTGTCAGAGAGGTTGGCAAGAACTCCAGAGGTAAAGCCATCCTCCAATTGGCTACCAGCTTGAAATAAAGACTCGAAAGTGGGGAGATATTAGGCAACAAGGTCCTAGGCATATCCTTGAGCGAGATTCTTCAAAATAATGGCCACATGTTTCTTTTCTGAGGGCCTATTCCACATTTGTGCAACCTTAATTCTCCAATGACTAATGAAGTCAATAAAAGTCTCACCGTTTTTCTACTTGGTTATTTTTAAATCCCTTCAAAAGGTTTCAATCTTAGTACTATAGTTGTATTGATGACAAAATAGCTTTGACATATTTTCTCATGTTCTAACTACGGATGAGTCTTGAGACATAAACTATTGTAATGTTGATCCCGGTAAGATGCGTTGAAAGAGTAACGTCATTTGTTTTTTACTAAGGCCTAGAGTATGCCTATTGGTGACATACTCCTTGAGGTGTATTCTTGCATAACCAATCCATTGAACTTTTCCATCTCTAACATTACAAATTTATCGAGCAAGTGGACCATAGGCATGATGTTCATAGCCTCAATGCCTGCAATGATTTCATCAATCCCTTTTATGCTCTTTAGGACTATTTCCAGCTGAGACATTCTATTGGCCAGCACAAGGCTTTAAATGATGGGTTCTTCCTTTTCATCATGTTTAAAGACTTTTTGAGGATGTTTGATCGTGTCGATCTCTACTTTCATGTCTTTCATCTTTGTAAAAAGAGATTCCAACTCCACTTGAGGGCATTCCAGTACAACTATCTTTACCTTTATCTTTTTCATATTCATGGCGAAAGTCGTCAAGATCTTGCAAAATTTTTAGCGTTTAAATTCTGATGCCATTCTTGATTATTAACTCAGTGCTAACATTCGTTCTATCCTACCTGATTGACGACCCCAACTAGGTGATGAATTCTTAAGTTTGGGTACAATGATAACCTAAAATCCCATCAAAGATGAATTATTAATTACGAACCCACAATTTTTAAAATAAAGGACCATATTGATAGCATTTTATTGGATAAGTCCCCTAATTCAAAGTTGTTAATTGTTGAAACATATTAGTTAAGAAATATCAGATGAAGATGATTTGTTAATTGATTGGGATCTTCTGAAAAATTTTGAGCCACATTTGACGGTTGCACAAACTAGTTGCATTTTAGTAAGTTGAATGACTTGGTATTTACAAGAGAATTATTGAACTGTTAAACTTAAAAAGAATGGCATACCCTTCCTATTGCATACTTTTTTTGACTCAAACTAGGATATTATCCACTTGATCTTCTTTTCTAGCATTCTCTTTTGTTCATTCTTTTTTTTTTCCCGTCTCTTGTATTTGAAGTCAATTGTTCTTTGTTAGGATCATCTTGAAGACTTTTCAAGATCGAGGACAATTACACTTGATTTTTATTTTTTTCAAAACTCTCAAATAACAAACTTTGACAGTTCCTTAACAAAATATGCTCCGAAGTCATTTTGATCTGATTTTTGATAGGTGCATCCCTTAATGTAGTTATTTACAAAATATTTGATTTTGATTTGGTCAATCATAAAATATTTGGTCCATTGGATTGAACTAATCAGAAGAAGTTGAAACTATGTTCCTATTTTGAAGTTAATTTGTACAGTCAGTCTATGTGTTGATCCATAAGATCCATTTACCAATTGGGTTAACCGATTTAAGTTGGGTTGTGTAGTATGTCTCATCAATTAGATCTATTGGGTTGGACCAGTATTGCGGGTTCAGTTTGAGTAATGTGGATTGGTCTACCCACTTACATTTTGGTTGAATTGAATAAAATAACTCGGGAACACTCATAGTTGATACGGGTCATGGTTTAATAGGATCGCATATAGGTTCGAGTTTCTAAGCTTACTACATGATTGAGGTTAGGTTATGACAAAACTTAGGCCACTTCAACCTAAAACACTAATATATCTCCCAGTTTCACTTGGTCAAATAGTACGTGATGCTCTAGTTTGATATACTTAAAGGTATTAGATTGAAGTTGTAACGTTCACGTATGTCCCCCAATGTCCCGAAGGACCAGGTTAGTTTGGATGCAGCTATGGGACTTACATGCTTATGTTAGGATGCAAATATGAATATATATGTTCGTGAGTATGTGCCAAAGGATAGGTTACGCCTGGGACGTTTTCTAGAATAGTCACCTAAACAATCAATATACATATATAATTATGATCACAAATATTTATATGAATAAATCACTAAAAAAATATGCCCAAAAAAGAAATGACAAAAGCTAGCATATTCTAAGTATTCTTGAGTCAACTAGGTTGACTCTATGGTGTACCTAAGGAGAGTTTTGGATCAGGTCAAATTTGACCCTAAAATCCTCAGTGGAGTCGCCAGGGAGAGCGCCGTAACACTTTTATGATGAAATAAAAAGTATTTGGTGAATTGGTGGATTGGGGGATTTTCTAATAATGGGGAGTAGCCACCTAGTTTAAGTCTAAGAATAGTAAAATGACTTCAAATGGATTTATAACGGTCCATGCGTAAGAGATATGGGCAAGGGGTCAAGTTACAGGTTTCAGAAGGTGTTAGGTACTGAACCCGCCCAATCGAGGTAATTGGTCTCTACTACGATCCAAGAAAGTCCTAAGGTCAAGATAAGAATAATAGGGTTAAATCAAGGTCTAATTATCATCATTATTTTATACACAAGTCCAAAACATTAATTACAAAAAATTGGGCTTTGAATCCCTTGTCGAAATGGGCTACTTAGTTGCATTAATGTTGTGGTGTGTGGTAAGCATAACTACTACATGCCTTGTAAAAAATACACCAATCCTGAAATATTTCCTTATTAACACATGGTATTTGGACATCAGAAACACACCAAAGTTGTTAATGTTTGTATGCCCACATCAAAAATGAATTTTTAGTGGGTTTTTGGCCTTGAAATTTTGATTTTTTCAATCTAATTTTGTCACACCTTGGTGTACAAACTATTACCAAATTGATTAAAATTTTTCATATTCATAAACAAGCTCTAAATTGGTAAAAATCATAACATGTGCATATTATTTCCAAACTTGTTAAGATTCCACGTGCACAAATAACTTCCAAGGTAGTAGATGTACCACATAACATATGCATACGTAATTTCCAAATTGGTTAAATATTTACACATGCATTCATAATTTCTAAATCTGTATAAATCCCTACATGTATAAATAACTTTCAAATTGGTCAAAAATTAACACATGCACATATAATTACCAAGACGGTTGAAATTTAATCATGTGCATAAATGATTACCAATCGGTCATTGATCTTAAGAATGAATAGTCTCTAAATGGTTGAACAACATCGTCTGCGTAAATAATTACTAAGTCAAACGAATATTGCTATGTATACAAATAATTATCAAATCAGTCATATATGACCGTATGCACAAATAATTGTCGAATCGATTAAATATTATCATATGTGCAAAAAAATTGCCAAATTAGTCAAATATGATCATAAACATGAATATTATCAAATTGATCAAATAATTACAAGCATAAATATCATCAACCCGATCAAATATAATCATAAATACAAATATTATCAAATCAATCAAATATCACCCTAAACATGAATATTATGAAGTTGATCAAATTATCACAAACATAAATATTATCAATCAGTAAGATGGCTCGACAAAGAAAAATTAGAATGTAGAGAATATCTTTCAAACGTAAGTTCGACATACTTGCATAAAATCATGAACAAGAAGATAAGAATGGCCTGCATAGTGACACGAACTCATCATTAAGAATAATAATAAATAAATAAAATAATTAGAAACCCACCTTAGACATGGTTGTTGTTGAGGTGTTCCTTTAGAGTTGCTCGATTGCCTTTGAGAGGATATTGGAAAAACGAAATTGAGAAAGGTTCAGACATGGGAGTTTAGAGGGGAAATTTGCGTGGTTACTAGGGTAAGGTTGCTGTGAATGTCAAGGGAAATGTGGGTTTAACTACTGTCAGACACTAAAATAAAGATGATGAAGAAAACAATGAGAGTTAGAAGGTAAAGAAGAAAAGATTTGGTGGGTTTTGACTAGGCTGCACGTAAAAAGAAAAGGAAGAAGAGGGTCTCAATAGAGCTATGTGTGAGAAAAGAGGAATGCGATGGCCTGGAGGTTCTCGGTAGGAGTTGTGCATGAAAGAAGATGAATGAGAGGATTTGGGGTTTGTTTTGACTGGGATGTGCGTGTAAAGAATAGGGAAAAGAGGCCTGAGGGTGTTCGGTTGTAGAAGAAGAAGAGGGAGAAGATGGTTGAGGGTTGTTGGTTGAAATTGAATGAGGTATGTTCTTTTTATTTTCTTATTTTCTTTTTTGTTTTTTACCTCATTTGCCATCGTCAATATCTATGAGAAAGATAGAGAGTTGAAAGGGGAACCCCTTGCTAGTTTGTATGTGGAGTTGCTGAGAGAGTGATGACAAGGAAATTGTGGTTGTGGCTAGACTGAGAGAGAGAGGGTTAATCGAGAGGGTGTTGTATGGAAAAATGTGGTTGGACTGGATGAGATGAAGGTGCTAGGGAAGTGGCTTCCCAATAGGAAGGAAATAGAGAGAGGAGAGTGAGAGATGAAGGTGAGACAAGGGTGGTTGTGGGTGTAGTTGAGGTGAGGTGGAGCAGACAAAGTGGCTATGGGGGAGTTGAAAATGCAGGTAAGTCAACTCCCCCATCTTCTTCTCCTTCCCTTTTCTCTTTTTTCCTTTTGGTTTATTGTTGTTATGACGTCCCCCTCATTGCTGTCTTGTAAGCCATCAAATAAGATAGAGAATTTCCCTATTTATAACCTCTATGCATGCACATTTTCCCTTTTTCCTTGTTTTTAGAAACTTCTTTTAGTTTTAAAGAAAATTCCACCAATAGTATTTCTTTCCTTTTATCTTTTGTTTCTATCTTCCTTTTTTTTTTTGGTTGAATCAAAAGGGGTGGGGAGAGTCACGTGTCCATGTGAGGGATTTATCCCACGCATCACCATCTTCTTAGATTGATTTTGGATCCATCTAATCAATTTTAAATCTTGACTTTTGATTGGTGAAATTAGTATGATTGGCTCATGCATTGGTTTTAAAGGACTTCAATTAGTTATTTCCGTGATGACTGGTGGGTGAAATTTATCAATTAGGTTGGCTTGATTGGTTTAATCCTTTTATTGATTGTTTGAATTTTAAGTTTGTGAGTAATTCAATTGGTTTGGTAATTAAGAGTTAATGTTTTAATTCCTTTAGCCCGATTGGTTAATAATTTGTTAAATTTCGTAAAATGTTGCATTGATGGATTAATTTTTAATTTTTAATTAAAGTTTTGATTTTTCGAATTTGAGGTTTGGATTTTGTGATTCTATGTGAATGAATTTGTCATTTCAGGGGGCGAAAAATTGTCATTTTATGTGGTGATGAGTGTCATTCTACGTAAATAAAAATCCTCATTTCATACAAGGAATTTCGTCATTTTATGTGAAATTTCATTATTTTATTTGGTGATAGATGTCATTCTAAGTAGTGAAAATCGTCATTTTATGTGAAAATTCGTTGTCCTAAATTCAAGAGTTTCTAGATTTTATTCGATTTACGCGAATGTTGTCAAGAGGTTTATTTTTGTTCCGAAGTCACATTTTTCTATCGCCTTGAAGTTCCTAAATATGATTTGAGCATCATGGGTATTTTGATCATTTTGTTAATTTAAAATTTTAGCGAGAGACTTATTTTGGTTCTAATGTAATTATTTCTAAGTCTTGAAGTCTCATTTTCCTAGTATTGTGAGATATTTAGTTATTGAAATGCGTGGTGATTCTAAACGTATGTGCTTGGCAAATTGAGTGTAAATAATGATGATGATCGTAAACATGTATAATTTCTAAGTTGAGCATGTCAAAAAAGAGAAAAAATGAAATCATGAAACACCGAAAGGGATTAGATAAAATTAGGAAAAGGTCTTTCATAAGCTTTCGACTTACTCGCATGTTTTGCACTCATCATTAGGAATTCACAACAACCTAACCCTTGTTTTTAGGGTAGGTTAGACTGGGCTTTATCACTCCTACATCTCATGCCCCATTTAAAAGTTTTCTTTTCGTGGAAACTAGTAAGGGTTTTAGCCAAATAAGTTGTTGAGATTTTAAAATTTTTATGAACGAAGTTAGTCTCAAAACAATGGTCGGAATAATGAAATTAGGGTAAACAATTTTCATAAAAATTGAAGAAATATTGTGTGAATTGATTCGTATCTACATATTAGGACATGCACGCACGAAAAAATCTAGTAGAATCTTTCATGTTTAGTAATAGATCGTAATGGGTGAACAAATATTTCAATTTGATTAAAAAAAATATTCACTAGATCGTGTCATCAAGTTAAGACAAACTTCCTTTGTTTGTTTCCCAAAAGAATCATTAACAATCCCTTAGTGAACAAAATTTTCTCTTTTTCGTTGCTTACATAAACCCTCATACAATTACAGATATTGATATCAGCTCGAAAGAGCATTTTCACTTCTTCAAATCATTCACTTAGGTTGGTCTCACATTTCTCAACTGTATTAGAGCACCGACCTTGGTCTCTATTGATATAGAGGTAATCAAGAACTTGTTACTTATTCCATTCTTTATTTAAGTTCAACATGCTATATGATTATTTAGTTACTATATATTTTTATTTTCAAATTAAATATATTAAGATTTATATTTTCATATTTGGGGTAACATTTTAGATTACTTAATTTGTCATGGTTAGTCATGTTTGCTCATATCAATATTATATAAAATACAGGGATTTGATGATTGATGCCCATTTCTCAAGGTACAAGAGACAATTTACTCTCTTTACCACATTTTTAATTTCAAATGGCACGATGAAATTAAATATGGTGTTTGGGGTATGCATTGCTATTCTTTTTTTTATTTTTTTTATTTTATAATTATTACATTTTTCTTTCATTTCTTTCATTTGAAGAAACTTTTTTAGATTTGGATTTTTTCTCATTTGAGAAAAGTTCTTCAAGCTCTAGGCCTCTCTTGACTTTCAGAATAGGTCAAGTTGGATCAGTTGATATGACATTGACTGTCCAATTATACTGTGTCAGACAAATTGAAACTTCGATGCGTCAAATGAATATATATTAAAAATTAGTAAGATATAAAAATATTTAAATATTTATAATTATATTTATTTTCAAAAAATGGTAATAATTATAAATCTTGGCCAAGATTCCATATGACTTGGGTAAAGTTATACATTAACCACATTATATTTTTTAAATTCAGGATCAAAATAGGCGCAATAATCGATTTAATTACAATCATTCTTAAAATCTTGTTTCTATTTCTTTTTTTCTTGCGCACAAATAATTAAAGCTAATCGAAAGGAAAAAAAATTGGTTGAAATGAGTTCTCCAAACTCATGGGAGAGTGAGATCAATGGGAATGGACATCCTAGCGATGGAGAGGATAAGTGGGACGGGAATAGGCCTAGAAATAGTCTGACTGCATTGGTTGTGAATAACACTAGTGTCTAACGCTTAGTCCACAACACGTTCGTTAAATTTTTTGGTGTGGAATACGAAGTGGTTGAGGAGGCGTAGGACGCTTTCGATCTGCACCGAACTGGAGCTTATTTTGATCCGATCTTTATCAATATGGATATGCCCGACATCAATGGTCCTCAAATAGATATGCTTCTCGTTTACATTAATTAGAAGTGCTTTTAAAAAAATTGTTTATGATAGGGTCTAGTGAATTACTTATTAGCAATGTTTTAAAAAATTTATCATTTTTAGATTGAAAATCTATCAAATTAATCATACCATAGTCAAACCTTGATTCAATTTGGTTTGACCAACTTATATTTATAAATAAATAAAAAATAAAAATGTGTATACTTTATTCCTTGAATTACCTCTATTTATTTTCATACAATTTTTTTAATTGAGCTTTTATTGATTGAATCAATTTTAGAAACAATGGTTTTTTATGGTCTAGGTGAAGTACTTCTACTTCTAATTGGCCTTTTAGCAATTAACTTATTTTGTTTAGATATTATATTTATTAACTTAAATACAATGGATATTATTAGTGTAAAAAATTCTTTTATCATTTTAAAATAATGTAACATTTCCTTACTAAGTAAGATTTTAAGCTTTACTAAGGATCATTTTGCTCAATTGGATTACTTGCTAACCCTACAATCCTTTAAAAAGTTAGATTAAAAACAACAAATCCTTTTAGGATAAATTGGAGGATTTAAAAATGGACTGCTATCAAACTTTCACCTAACTCCCAAATTTAAAATTAAAATTCAATGATAAAAAATAACTTTTTTTTTTTCAAATTTCATAGAATTTTGTCCTCTACAATCCTAAAGCATCAAATCATGTTTTTGGGTGCCTCAAAGTGAGCGCAAGGAACCTTAGTAAGGATGAAATCCTTACTTAGTAAGGCTAGTTGGATTCTTTGAAATATATGAAATAAGGACGACGTATTATCTATTATTTTATCAAAATTTCATTAATATCTACAATTAATCCAAATTAATAAATTTGTTTGTGTGTTATGGGGACTAGTGTTTTCTATGGTAGGCGACAAGGATATTGCATGCCATAGGAGTTGAAAGTATGATCATGGGCGTCTATTTAGGATCTTGACAAATTAGGGAGAAAGAAAAGTTCGAGGAAGCTAGCGCTGATGATACTGTCAAGAAACCCCTCACCCTTGGAAAGCTCATTCATATTCTTCGTCGAATTGACTACATTTAGGATTTCGTCCACTTGTAGAGAGAGAGAGAGTTTGTCTATTACGAGTTGTTGAATTAATGTTAGTAGATGTATGAATTATACTTCTTGTATGTATAAAAGATAATAATAATAATAATAATAATTTTCTAAAATTTTAATGGACTCCATTATTAATATGTTGCAATCTGAATTTGCATCTAAAAAACAACACTAATCAAATCTTTTTATTTTTTATTTTTTATAACTAAGTATCAAAGAATATATTTTCAGGGAGGATAATGAAGAAGAAGACTTTTGGTTGGTCGGATCTCTAAGTTTGTTCTTCATTTTCCACAGGCGACACCAAAAAGTGTGGGGGATTTTTTGAATCTCCCACTCCTTAAGATACGTGTTATAATTGACGATTAGATCTTCATTGAGATCAATGTTATAAAGAATGATTAACTCCTCGGGATATGTATTATAATAAATGGACAACTTGATTGTCTTCTCTGATAAAGCTTCTGAGTTTCGATAATCTTCTCCGATGAAGCTTCTAAGTATCTAGTTGTAATTCGGTGTCGCCTTAACCTAAAAGGACACTGGTAGGGTGTTGATCAAGGAGCCTCCGACAATCAAGTTAAATTTTAGTTAAGTTCCAAAATAAGAAGAAGAAAACTAATGTTAAAGTATTATGTGTGGCTTGTATTTCATACCTTAAATGGGAGAAGTCTCCCTATTTATAGATTGTATTATTTAAAGAAGGTAGTAAACTCAGTTGTAACCACTTACCCATGTTCTCTAGCATTTATGGTAATAAAAGTTTATGATGCTTTGATGATAATAAGGATACACCTCTCATGATTATTATAACTACCATAAGAAGTGACCTTAAATATGTAACTACTTCAACTTGGTGACTGTTCAATTCCTCAAATTGACTCAGTCGAGTTATGTGTCTGTAACTTTGTCGGGTACCATGTATTTTTTATCTTGGTGGTAGAGCATATTATAATGCCCTTTGCTATTTGGGTAGCTTTATAGTGATTAGTTATAGTACTCTATTATGTTGCTACTCGGGTAACTTCACATAATTCTCTCATTGTATCAATCTTCTTAGAATAATTCCCAAAAATAGGAGTAATAGTAGTAGTAACAACGATAGTAGTGTCCACTACTAAACAAAAGTAGCAGAAGAAAAAGAAATACCAGGAATAGTAGCTGCTAAGTAGGACAAGAGAAGAAAGTGAACTAATAGTAATAGTAATTATTGAGCAGGGTAGGAGAAAAAGTAGCAACAGTAGTAGCTGTTAAGTAAGGTTGGAGAAAAAAAAGAAGTAGTAGCAGTAGGAGCTACTGATGCTGATAGAACTTGGTAGAATCACTCTAGTATTTGAGGGAAAGAGCAGATGATGTAGCAAGGGATCGGTTCCTTAAGAAGGCTGAACCTCTTTCAGATAAAAATAGTAAGGAGTCAGCTCTTTGAGGAATTCAGACTTCTTTCAAATGAAAATATCAAAGGGTTAGCTTCTTTAGGTGTCCAAATCTCCTTTAGATGAAAATACCAAGGGGTTAGCTCCTTAAGGAGTTCAGACTTACTTCAAATGAATGTACCAAGGGGTTAGCTTTTTGAGAAATCCAAACCTCCTTTAGATGAAAGTACCAAGGGGTTGGCTCCTTGAGGAGTCCAAACCTATTACGGATGAAATAGAAAGGGGTCGGCTCCTTGAGGAGGCCGAACCTACTTAAGGTTTGGAAGAGTGAAGTGGCCGGCTCCAATAAGGAGGTCGAACCTCCTTGAGAGTTGATGGGGTGAAGGGGTCGGCTCCAATAGGGAGGTTGAACCTCTTTGAGGCCGAACCTCCTTGAGGTTTGGTTGAGTGAAGGGTTCAATTCCTTGGGAGGCCGAACCTCCTTGAGCATTGATGAGGTGAAGGGGTCGATCAATAAAAAGGTCGAACCACCTTTGGCCATGGTTAAAAGGACGAATCCCCATTGGCCAAATCAATTAGGGTATGGGTCGGACCCATGGTACTTGGTTAATTGGGTTTGGATTGAGTTGAACCAGATCTGAATGCCTTGATTTGACAACTTTACTAATCCCAATGAGTGTGATTTTTTTATTCTTACAAGTAATTTCTCCACCAATAATCCAACCCTCCATTATTTTCTTAGGATCCACACCAAATATCATCTTGAAAAAACCTCTCTTCTACCCTTGAGATTCTAGCAAATTTGGCGGGGGACAATTAAGTCATCCACCATCTTGTTTTCTATCTAAATGTATCTTGAGGATTACATAAGTTGAAAAGTTGGTCGTATATTACTCAAAAGGGATTTATTTTATTCATATTATAACAATGGAAAGAGAGAGACAAAAAGGAGGCTATTCTAATATCTGTGAAGAAAAAATTCCCATGATACATAAAGGAAAATGGTACCTTTTGGGTTAACTTTCCAATGATATATTATAATAGTGATTCTTATAAAGATCTCAAAGTTATGCTCATCGAAAGCTACGGTGCATGTGAGATGATGATATTTCTTGTTGATGTGTGGAATTTTGCTGAAGAAACTTATGCTTTGACCCAAATTGATTTAATTTACAGAATCATCAATCTTTAGATGGAAAATCTGAATGATGCCACAAGGGAAGGGAGATGTGGAGTAAAAGATCCACATTATCAATGCAAACCAAGACCATAAAGTTACTCGTACTCGAATGGATCTCTTACAGCCCATTAAAGAAATCCAACAACGAATATTTTCCTTGAAATGTGTATCAATGAATATGCATTACTGGGATTCAGAATACACACAAATCTTAGCCATAAGATTTCATACTTACTGAATCACGATCGTGTTTTTGTTTGTCATTTTTCTTAATTCAACGGAACCTGACCCATATATATATATATGTAGACTTGTATAATTATTTTACATATCAAGCCAAGGTACATGAATTATGTGCCTTTGACATATTGGTAGGTTTCGTATTGTTCTCTTTATGCTAACCCCATTTTTTCCAATTGAATTGCACCTTATGACATTTTAAAATAGGCCATCCACAGTGAAGTTAAGAGAGCTAATGCAGCCATACAAGCTTCTTTGATGACTCAGTCATGCCATTTATTTGTGCTGCATCTATATATTATGAGACCTAATTTTTTTGAAAGAAAATTCACAACGCAGTTAGTCCCAATGCTATTGGATTTGTCTAACCCAAAATAAAATTCAATGACCAGCAATAATTGGACTCACAAATCTGTTAGTACCTGGTTCACTGCATTCAACCCATACCAATCTATAAATGTGGAACTACTTTTGAAAAAAACAAAAAACTGAATGTTGAACTGGTTTGTGACGAGATATTGTTCCGAATACGCAACTTTTAATACTTAGTTTAAAAAAAAAAGAAAAAAAAAAAGGTAGATCCATAGTTGTATTAAAAGTGGTTGAGGGGACTAACCAATAGTACAAGGAGCAGCAATGAGCAATACCAAAAAATCCAGATCTTGCTACTACAGTCTACAATCCAATCCCATATTCCCATAAAATCATCAGAAAAGATCACTTTAGATTCGTCGATACATATATTTATCAAACCCCAAAACCTCACTCTAAATGGGCTCACTCTTGTAGTAGTACAATTGCACAACTGTCCCATCACAACAAAACAGAAGTCACTCACAAAACCCAAAAACACCATATAAAAATGACAAGCATTCCACACAATATACAAAATACACAACAATGAATAGGGCCCTCCCAATCCCAACCCTTAAGAGAGAGAAAAAAATCTCAGAATCACTCTTCCTCTACAGTAAGATAATATTTTACTATGGATAGTATCTATCATGGAGCCCGGATTGTTTGATTAAGGGGATGCAAAATGGGTTGTCTACACCAACGTCGATCGGTTTCATCTTACTTTTACGTATAAGATCAAATCAACATGAAATAGTATCTCTCCACAAACAATGTGTCTGAAAGATATTGAATTTACACGATCCAATTATTGAACGATTATGATGTATTATTATGACTCTATTCACCAGTGTTCAACACCAATACTGTCCATCCAATGAAAAGTAGACTCTGATGTCTCCTTTAAGGCAGACATAGACCTTTTAAAGTTCGATATCTTCCAAGTCTTAGCAGTCTTATATACTAAATTCTTCAATATCTGCTCCAATGTTTTTTGAAGTTATTGTATATATGACGCATTCAGAATATATTTTGTGTACTCGATTGGACTGCTGCATTGTTAGTCGAGCTGTGAATCTCTTCATCCACTTCTAATAGGAGTGGATCATTCGGTTCAACCCCCATTATGCGATTGTTCAGTGGATAACAAGCTATTGCTATCTTCACTTGTTCATAATGGGTAGTAAGACTGAAGATAGTAGTGGCCACCTCTTTTTAACAATTTCAAACGTTCTTTCAATTGCGTTTCTAAGTTGCGCATGTCTTTTGTTGAACAATTCTTTATAATTTTCCAGGATGCATCCTCTATGCTTACTAATGTGATAACAAGAGTTATAGTATGGCGTAATAAATCCCAGTTCGTTAGTATAACCTGCATCAATGAGATAATATTTTCCTATAAAGACTGCTATAATTTATTTTAAATTTTTGAAGTTTTAGTGTGAAAGATAAAAAATCGCTAATTTTATTGAAAGATTCAAACTAATCAAAAGGAAATGTAATTGATAATCATTTGATACCCATTGATCATGTACAAATTCTTCCCACTTGGCAAAGACGTATGTAAATTTCAAGCTGAACAAGCACGCTGCCAAGACATTTTGTGTTGTCCCACATTTCCTACCTCGAAATCTATGTTAATTTTCTTTTGGAATGATAGCAACAAAGTGCATTCCATCTAATGTCCCCACACAATCCTGAAAAAATTGGATTATGTTTAATTTGATAAGATTATACAAACGCTTAATTTTTTTTACCTTGAAGTATGACGGATATCAGGGGTCGCTGCTAATTTCTATTGGGGTCCCATCTTTATACAATGTGTTTGCATGATCTTCCACAAGACACTTACACAATTTAAGTACGTAATTCAAAGTTTTATTGAATTGATGACTAATTGTCTCTTGAGATCGGTAGAATTGAGCCTCCAACACCCTATAACGTAGATTATGACTGATCAAGTGTAAAAACCTCATCATCATCTTCTCTACCCTATTTGGTGTCACTCATGGGTTCCAATCAAAGCACATAGTCGTTGGAATGACTCAATAGCCACGTCATCTCTTGTGTTTGTTATGCAATATTGAGTTCATATATATATTTGTCTATCTTCTTGTTTGTTAATGTGTCTATTTAGGTATACGTAGCAAATGTGTGATAGCAATAACAGCTGCAACAGCCGTAGTTGTTGCTGCTGCCACCACAACAATATTTTTATTTTGTTCATACTCCTCATTTGAGTCATTCATCTACAATTTAAATCATGCAACAACCTTACATATCTCATAATACAACTACTTAGACCAAAACTATTATAAAGTTAAACATATCAAATGTTTAACCAATTTCTAACACAATACAAATTGCCATTATTATCTTAACTAAACCAAAAAAGCAATTCTAAATACCTTACTAATTTCCAACACAACCAAAGAACCTAATTAGATTTACTACAACATAATAAATAAACGTAATCAATCACCAACTAGATTTCAAGACATCTAACACAATAAATAAACATAAACACAAATCAATAGTGAAAAACTAATTTTCTCAAAATTTCAGCAACATATCCATAGAAAAGTTGACTTACAAAAATTTTTCCCTGTGACCCCTTGGTATTTTCATCTGAAGGAGATTTGGACACCTAAAGGAGCTAACCCTTTATATTTTCATTTGAATTCTAAATTCCTCAAGGAACTGACTCCTTACTATTTTTATCTGAAAGAGGTTTGGCCTTCTCAAGGAACCGACCCCTTGCTACATCATTTGCTCTTTTCCTCAAACACTAGAGTGATTTTACCAAGTTCTGTCAGCATCAATAGCTCCTACTGTTACTACTTTTTTTTTCTCCTGCCTTACTTAGCAACTACTACTGTTGCTACTTTTTCTCCTGCCCTGCTCAATAATTATTACTACTGATACTTCTCCTTCTTCTCTTGTCCTACTTAGCAGTTACTACTCCTACTATTTCTTCTTTTTCTACTACATTTTCTTAATAGTAGACACTACTAACGTTATTACTACTACTATTACTCCTACTATTTTTGGGAATTATTCTAAGGAGATTGATACAGTAAGAGTATTATGTGAAGCTACCCAAGTAGCAACATAATAGAGTATTATAATTAATTACTATAAAGCTACCCAAGTAGTAGAGGGCATTATAATATGCTCTACCACCAAGGTAAAAATACATGGTACCCGACAAAGTTAGAAACACATAACTCGACTGAGTCAATTTGAGGAATTGAACAGTCATCGAGTTAAAGTAGTTATATATTTTAGGCCACTCCTTATGGAGGTTATAATAACCATGAGAAATGTGTCTTCATTATCATCAAAGCATCATAAATTTTTATTACTATAAATTCTAGAGAACATGGGAGAGTGGTTACAACTGAGTTTGCTACCTCCCTTAAATAGTCCAATCTATAAATAGGGAGACTTCTCCCATTCAAGGTATGAGGTAAAGCCACACATAATACTCTAACACTAGTTCTCTTCTTCTTGCGTTGGAACTTAATTAAGATCTTACTTGATTGTCGGAGGCTCCTTGGCCGGCAACCCACCAATGCCTTTTCAAGTTTAGGCAACATCGAACTACAAGTAGAGACTTAAAAGCTTAATCGAAGAAGACGACCGGAATTGTCCATTTATTGTAATACATATCCCGAGGAGGAGTTAATCATTCTTTGTAACATTGATCTCATTGAAGATCTAATCATTAACATGTATCTTAAGGAGTGGGAGATTCAAAAAATCCCCACAATTTTTGGCGTCGTCTGTGGGAAATGAAAAACAAACCCAGCGATTGACCAACCAAAAGTCTTCTTCTTCTTCACTCACATATTTCAAAGAATCCGATTAGCCTTACTAAGTAAGGATTTCACCCTTGCTAAGGTCCCTTGTGTTCACTTTGTGGCACCCAAAAACATGATCTAATGCTTTAAGATTGTAGAGGACAAAATTCTATGAAATTTGAAAAAAAGTTATTTTTTATAGTTGAATTTTAATTTTAAATTTGGGAGTTTGGTGAAAGTTTGATAGCAGTCCATTTCTAAATCCTCCGATCTAGCCCAAAAAGATTTGTTTTTTTTAATCTAACTTTTTAGAGGACTGTAGGGTTAGCAAGGTAATCCAATTGAGCAAAATGATCCTTAGTAAAGCTTAAAATCTTACTAAGTTAGTAAGGAAAGTGTTTCGTTATTTAAAAATAATAAAAGAATTTTTTACACTAATAATATCCATTATATTTAAGTTAATAAATATAATATCTAAACAAAATAAGTTAATTGCTAAAAGGCCAATTAGAAGTAGAAGTACTTCACCTAGACCATAAAAAACCATTGTTTCTAAAATTAATTCAGTCAATAAAAGTTCAATTAAAAAAAAATTGTATGAAAATAAATAAAGGTAATTTAAGGAATAAGGTATACACATTTTTAATATATATTTTTTTATAAATATAAGTTGGTCAAACCAAATTGAATCAAGGTTCGACTATGGTATGACTAATTTGATAGATTTTCAATCTAAAAACGATTAAATTTTTAAAACATTGCTAATAAGTAATTTCCTAGACCCTATCATAAACAATTTTTTGAAGCATATCTACTTGAGGACCATTGATGTCGGGCATATCCATATCAATGAAGATCAGATCAAAGTAAGCTCCAGTTCGGTGCAGATTGAAAGTGTCTTGCTCCTCCTTGATCACTTCGTATTCCACACCAAAAATTTTAACGAACGTGTTGTGGACTAAGCATTGGACACTGGTGTTATCCACAACCAGTGCAGTTAGACTATTTCTAGGCCTATACCCTTCCCAATCATCCTCTCCATTGCTAGGATATCCATTTCTATTGATCTCACTCTCCCACGAGTTTGGAGAACTCATTTCAACCAAAAAAAAATTCTTTTGATTAGCTTCGATTATCTATGTGCGAGAAAAAAAAATGTAAATTAGAAACAAGATTTTAAGAATGATTGTAATCAAATCGATTATTGTGCCTATTTTGATCCTAAATTTAAAAAATATAATGTGATTAATGCATAACTTTACCCAAGTCATATAGAATCTTGGCCAAGATGTATATTTATTATCATTTTTTGAAATAAATATAATTATAAATATTAAAATATTTTTATATCTAACTAATTTTTAATATATATTCATTGGACCCATCGAAGGTTCAATTTGTCTGACACAATATTATTGGACAGTCAATGCCAAATCAACTTATCCAACTTGACCTATTCTGAAAGTCAAGGGAGGCCTAGACCTTGAAGAACTTTTCTCAAATGAGTAAAAATCCAAATCTAAGGAAGTTTCTTCAAATGAAAGAAATGAGAGAAAAATGTAATAATTATAACATAAAGAAAAAAAATATAATGGCGATCCATACCCCAAACAACATATTTCATTTCATCGTGGCATTTGAAATTAAAAATGTGGTAGAGAGAGTAAATTGTCTTTTGTACCTGGATAAATAGGTATTAATCGTCGAGACTCTATATTTTATATAATATTGATATGAGCAAATATGACTAACCATGAAAAATTAAGTAATCTAAAATGTTACCCCAAATGTGAAAATATAGATCTTAATCTATTTAATTTGAAAAATAAAAATCTATAGTAACTAAATAATCATATAGTATGTTGAACCTAAATAAAGAATGGAATAAGTAAGAAGTTATTGAATACCTCTATATCAATAAAGGCCAAGGTTGGTGCTTTACTACGGTTGAGAAAGGTGAGACCAACCAAGATGAATGATTTGATGAGGCAAAAATGCTCTTTCGAGCTAATATCGATATTTGTAATTGTATAAGGGTTTATATAAGCAACGAAGAAGAGCAATTTTTTATCACTAAGGGATTGTTAATGATTCTTTTGAGAAATGATCAAAGGAAGTTTGTCTTGACTTGATGGCACAATCTGGTGAATATATTTTTTTAATCAAATTCAAAGATTTCCTTACCCATTACGATGCACTGCCAAAACATGACGATCCTACTGGATTTTTTTTGCATGCGCGTGTCCTAATATGTAGATACGAATCACTTCATACAATATTTCTTAGATTTTTATGAAAATCGTTTGTCCTAATTACATTGTTCCAACCATTGTTTTGAAACCAACTCCGTTTATAGAAATTTTAAAATCTCAATAACTTATTTGGTTTCCACGGAAAGAAAGACTTTTAAAGGGGCCATGAGATGTAGGGGTGAGAAAACTCGGTCTAGCCTACCCTAAAAACAAGGGTTAGGTTGTTGTGAATTCCTACTGATGAGCGCAGAATATGCAAATAAGTTGAAAGCTTATCAAAGATCATCTCCTAATTTTATCTGATCTCTTTTTGGTGTTTCATGATTCTATTCTTTCTCTTTTTCGACATGTTCAACTTAGAAATTAGGCATGCTTAGGATCATCGTTATTGTTTACACTCAATTTGTCAAGCACGTACGCTTAGAATTGCCACGCATTTCAATAACTAAATACCTCACAATGCTAGGAAAATGCAATCTCGGGATTTAGAAATAATTACATTAGAACTAGAATAAGTCTCTAGTTAAAATTTTAAATTAAAAAAATGACCAAAATACCCCTGATGCTCAAATCATATTTAGGAACTTCACTTCGATAGAAAAATGTGACTTCGGAACAAAAATAAAAACATTCGTGTAAATCAAATAAAATCTAGAAGCTCTTGCATTTAGGACGATGAATTTTCACATAAAATAACAATTTCCATTACTTAGAATGATATCTATCACTAAATAAAATTATGAATTTGCACATAAAATGAAGAAATTTCATATAAAATGAAAAAATTTCTCGTATGAAATGACGATTTCCATCTACGTGGAATGACACTCATCGCCACATAAAATGACAATTTTTCGCCAAATGAAATGACAACTTTGTTCACATAAAATCACAAAATCCAAACCTCAAATTCGGAAAATCAAAACTTTAATTAAAAATTAAAAATTAAAAATTGATCTATCAATGCAACATTTCACGAAATTTAACAAATTATTTTGACTGATAAAATCATCAACTTATCTTAACCAATTGGGCCAAAGGAATTAAAACATTAACCCTTAATACCAAACCAATTGAATCAATCCACAAACTTAAAATTCAATCAATCAATAAAAGGATTAAACTAATCAAGCCAATCTAATCAGTAAATCTCACCCACCAATCACTATGGAAATAACCAATTGAAGCCCTTTAAAGCCAATGCATGAGCCAATCATACTAATTTCACCAATCAAAAGTCAAGATTTAAAATCGATTGGATGGATCCACAATCAATTTAAGAAGATGGCGATGAGTGGGATAAATCCCTCACATGGACACGTGACTTTCCCCACCCCTTTTGGTTCGACCAAAAAAAAGGAAGGTAGAAACAAAAGATAAAAGGAAAGAAATAATATTAGTAGAATCTTCTTTAAAAACTAAAAAAAGTTTCTAAAAAAAATGGGAAAAAGGAAAAGGAGCATGCATAGAGGTTATAAATAGGGAAATTCTCTTTCTTATTTGATGGCTTACGAGACAGCAATGAGGGGACCTCATAACAACAATAAACCAAAAGGAAAAGAGAAAAGGGAAGGAGAAGAAGATAGGGGATTCCACTTACTTGCATTTTCAACTCCCCCACGGCCACTTCGTCTGCTCCACCTCACCTCAGCTACACTCACAACAACCCTTGTCTCACCTTCATCTCCTTCATTCTCCTCTCTCTATTACCCTCCTATCGGGAAGCCACTTCCCTAGCACATTCATCTCAGCCAGTCCAACCACCTTTTTCTTTACAACACCCTCTCGATTAACCCTCTCATTGCTCTCTCTCTCTCTCTCTCTCGTTCTTATAAGAACGAAAGACAGAAAGAATTCGAGGGAAATGAAAAGTTGCTCGAAAATCCAGTCGTTTCTCGACAAACTTAGGATTGAGGAAGATTATCAATTTCAAAGAGAAATTCCATTTCGTTCCTCAGTGTCGATCGATTCTTTGTTTAGATTTGCGAAACCTAAGGCTGGGATTGTTGAAATCCCTTTGTCTCCCATGTAAGATATTGCCTTCTTTCAATTTTCTCTTCGATCTATCATTTTTTATGATTTTGGAACCCTATTATGCGTTCTTAGTTAGATCTGATTTGATTTGCTAATTTTTGGCTGACATCATTGCGTTTGGAGTCAATCGGTTGAGTTTCGCAAGTATTGCTACGTCGATTTGTGGATTTGAGGTAAAAATCTGTCGTTTTTGGCTAAGAATCCTTGCATTTGGTATGTCTTTGATCCCTAGGTTTGAATTTTAGTGATTTTGGAATTCCGATCAATATAGAGTTTAATCTCTTGTTTGATCTTTTAAGAATTAATCATGAAAAGCTATCGTGGCAGCTCAGATGTTTTCCCCTACCCAGAGAATGAAAGTGTTGGGGATTCACTTTTAGATGACCATTTGGCATTTTTGTTTTATATTTGCAAAATGTTAGTTATTACTTCCTTGAAATGTATTTATATTCTTGAGCTTTACTTTTGAGTTGAGTTTGTTGATGCCTTACACATGTCCTAACTTTCCTTCAAAGTGCTGCCAACATGGTTGGGGAGATCAAGGAATTGGTGGGTCATTTTCTTGATCATGTGTCTAAAGATTGGACACAGCCACATATATTCGGTAAGATCAAGAAATTGTTTGGTTCCTCTCATTTTTAATATTACTAGAGTATATATATTTTATTAAGATAATAGTAATTTTGCACAGTTTATAGGGACAAGTGTACAACACCCGATTATGGACCTAAAACATAAAATTTGTATTGTTGTTATTGGAATGGAAATTGGTCAGTTCTGTTTTGGATATTGTATCCAAACCAGAACTCGTACTGACTTGCCTCATAAGTATCTTAAAACAATCACGAAGTGAGCATAAGTTTCAGCAGCCAATTGGAGGCACTTCATAATCTGTCATTAGGAAATCAACCCTAAAATAGCAGTGGCCCCCTAATGGCAAAGATTTATTTATTTATTCTTAAACATTTTGCAGCCTATTTAGTTTTGTACTATTATTCTTTTGGTGTTCAAAATGGGTCCATAACTTTATCCTTAATATCTTTCTTTATTTTCTTTAAGCAAAACACCAAGCAATTAATGAATTGTTTTCTTGACCCTACTTACTACCCATTCTTTTGTTGTTCAGTTATAGTATTTTGTTTTCTTAGTCCTTTGTCACCTGCTGCTGAATTCTTCTTTGTGCTATCATTGAACGTGCATGCCTTGATTTTCTAACGAAACATTTGATACAGGTTCCTAGCTAAAGATACAGATCATACATTGTTATTTCTTTTGGCCTTTCCATGGATTGGTTAAGTATGCTAGCAAGCAATGCCATAAAGACAGAAAAATAATATTTTTAAGGTAGCTTTACTTTTTGTTATATATAGTATATCACTATTTTTGAATTTTTGTGACTAATTTCCCTTGGAGCATTGTCAGGTAAGTTACAGCTTTGTGTGGTACAAAACTCCATGCAACTCAATCTTCTTAGCACCTCAAGTCAACATTTTTACAATAAATAGAATAATCAAGGGTTTGAAAACTTCTTGGTGTAACTAATTACCATTATTCAAAGATATATACTCTTACAAAACTCAATAGTAGAAAGTTCTTATCACAAAAGATAGAATAAAAACATTTACCCTCTTTATTGAAAGGTTTTCTACCTTTGCTACAATTATTCTTCTAAAAAAGTTACAAGGTTTGCAGATCTAGCTTCCTATGATCAAATGTTAATAGGATTAATGAGAACTGAGGCAATATTATCTTTAGTTCGACCTCTTGAATCATTATATCCATCTTCATGTCAGTACAAGACTTCCATCATTCGCGCCAAGTTGAGAATTGGCTTAAGGATGTCTAGAGGGAATGGATTTTGTTTAAGACATTCTTGATTTATGTCTTTCCATGCAATTGTGGTCAATCTTTTCATCTACTCAATTGCCTCTTCTTCTGAAATGCTATGTTGCTTCATGTAGCACATAACACCTGAAGAAGCAGCTTCTCTAGCCTGTTCAACCTTCAATTTTTTAAAAACAGTAGGTGTTAGTTGTGAAATGTGTATATGTTAGTATAACCAGAACCGATATGCTTAAAACTATTTACATTAATGATTTTTTTCTTTCCATATTTACCAACCTCATCAATATGGATGTCGTCGAGGGTTCGACCAATAGCAGAAGACCTAACAATCTTGGGGACACTAATGACCCAATCCAATGCTTCCTTTGATGCCACTTCTCCCATGGCAATAATAGATTGGACAGAAATCATAGGGTACCCACATGTCACTGTAGAAAGACTTGAGTACTCTTCAAATTGTGGTATGTATTCTGCTGTGTACCATTTTGCTTTGGCAAAGTAGGCCTTTACCAAAGTTTTCATCTGTTTTAAATGAATCAAACCAATATGTTGTTATAAAGCTATAATTATAATCTTCTTAATAAGAGAAACATCTATTATAATACGTCAAACATGAAAGAGCAGTTACGCTAGAATTATATATGCCATACTGCTTCTTTTGCGTAGTATACACAATAAAATCTTTCTTCCTTTATCATCTCTTCTTCAAGTTCTTTGATGACATCTAATAATGTTAGATAACTCATAGACATGTATTCTGGAAGCTTATCCACAGCCGCAACATCCCACCTAAATAATTTGAATGGTAAGCTATATAAGAAGGATGCCATGCAACGAAGAAATAAAATTCTGGGGATGGAACTCCTCATTTCTTCTTTTTGCCTTAAGAGGAAATAATAGAAGTGTTCTATAAAGATGGATAGAATTACTTAAACTTATGTAATCAGATACGATTTTGAAATATTTACCTAATCAGTTTTCCTTTCGAGGATAATGGACTTTGCTTCCATGTATTCTTTATGCGTCTAATAAACTTAAGAATCATCTGTTGTAACATTCTATTATGCCCCTTTTTTTCTATTAAGATGACAATCTTTCTCTACAGGTGTTCCTTTTATACGTAAGGCAGGGATGGCTTTAAATTCAAGGAAAGCAGAAATCCGTGCCGAGTCCAGACTTATTGCGGATTAAATAGCAAAGGGTCAACTTCTTGAGGAGGTCAAACCTTATTGAGCTTTTAAAGAATGAAGAGTTCGACGGTAATAGGGAGGTCGAATCTCCTTGAAGGTTGATGGTGTGAAGGGGTCAGATCCAATAGGGAAGCCAAACCTTATTGAGATATGGTAGAGTGAAGGGATCAGTTCCAATAGGGAGGCTAAGCCTCTTTGAAGGTTGATGGGATGAAGGGGTTGGCTCCAATAGGGAGGTTGAACCTCTTGAGGTTTGGTTGGGTGAAGGAGTCGGCTCCATAGGAGGTCAAACCTCCCTGAGGGTTGATAGGGTGAAGTGGTTGGCCAATATAAAGGTTGAACAACCTTTGGCCATGGTTAAAGGGTTGGATCCCTTAAGGCAAATCAATTGAGGTATGGGCTAGACTCTTGGTACTTGGTTAATGGGTTGAACCAGGTCTGAATGCCTTGATATTGCAACTTTACTAATCCCAATGAGTGCGACTTTTGTGGTTCCTACAATGCCCCCTCTTAGGACATTGGATATTGATGAGATCGAAGATTCTAAGAATAACTCTCATTTATTGGGATTAGCAAAGTTAAATTTAGTACTTTGTTGCCCTTTTTGAGTTAGAGGTTGCCCCCATGCAACTCGTTTGCATCATTGACTAGTCGTCAACCCTTTGACCAAGGAGTTGCCTAATGCAACTTAATTAATGTAGTGCATTGATCCTTAGTGATAGACTTACCATCGAGTTGGAGGTAACCCTATGCAACTTGGTTATGAATGGAATTTGAATTCCTAATTATAGACTAGGCATCATGTTGCCTCTTAGATTTAGGAGTGAACGACTTTATGCAACTTGGTTTAAAACAAGAGCTCTTAGTCGTAAACTCATCGTTGTACCAACTCTTCGAGTTGGGATTTGATGACTCCATGCAACTTGGTTCAAAACAAGAGCTTTTAGTCGTAAACCTATCATCATGCTGACTCTTCGAATTGGGAGTCGATAGCTCCATGCAACTTAGCTTATAGCGATAGCTCTATGGTTTTTGGAGCATAGGCTTTTTGAGTTGTGGAACTTGGGTTCCTTTTGAGCATGTGATCTCTTTGAAGCTCGGGCTTCTTTAATATTGAATCGGTTTCCTAAAGCGTGTGTAGATACCCTAATTTGCACGAATCCATCGGGAATTTCTAAAAATTCAAAATAGATTTTGATCAAAAATCCAAAACCCTTCAATAGACCCATATTGCATAAAAATTGCCACTTGGCACATTTTCCTCTTGCATACATGCATTTATGCATACATGTCATATAGTTTTGAATGCCCAACCCTTGTTCCTAATCCACTCTAATTTTATAGTCACTCTCATAAATTAATTATAATCTATATTCATTCTCCATTAATCGATCCATCACCCAAACCACAATCCAAGTACATTCTCTAAATCCAAAACCAAATCAACTCTCAAATTTCAAAGCCTATAACCCAAGTCCATTCTCAGCCCAACATCAAGCCCATTCTCTCACACCTCCTCAAAGGATGACACATGTTGATCTCTCATAAGCCCTCAATACCCAATGTTTCAACTTCATTGGAGAGTCAACTCCCTCTTGTGAAAACCCAAGAATACCATTTCCAAAATGTATGGTCAAACCAAAAAATTATTTTGGTCTTTGGTAATAATTCATAAAGTTGAAAGAACTTCCAATCATACCTTTAAAATGTGGAAATCTTCAAGTACATATATGGAGCTTTCCATTAGTCCATTTAAAAAATATACATCCACCCTTACATTATGAGTTATTTACAAATGAACCAAAGTCTACTTTTCACCTATCACTCTACCTTTACACATGTTACTCCCTTACTCACTCTCTCAAAAGTACTTTTGTTTTCCCATTAGTCCATTTTAAAAATATACTTCCACCCTTATTTTATGAGTTATTTACAAATAAATTAAGGTCTACTTTTTACCCACCACTTCACTTTACACATGTCATTCCTTTATTCACCTTTCCAAAAGTATTTTTTTGTTCTCTCACATTTATTTACCAAAAAATCAAAGATTAAATAATGTTTTTTAAGTTTCTTCACAAATGTCATATTTATCCTCATACAAATGAAAAATCAAAAAAGAAATAACCTAAACCTTATGAACAATCTATGCTCTCAAGTCTCATCTCTCAACCTAAAATTCTATCAAAATCCCTACTCATCATCTCTCAACTTTCAACTCTCTTAACCTTCAACTCTCTCAACCGTCAACTATATCTTTCAACTCTCAAGTTCATCTCTCAAGCTCAAGTTCATTCAAGACTTCCAAGGGGACAAAGTAGGTGTTATAGTTTTTTTTTAAATTTTTTTATAACTTGCCTCTTCTCCTTCTATCCCTCTCTTTTTCTTTTTAGTAACCTTTAGGATGTAATGGAGAACCCTCCTTCATCCCGAGTAGATTGAATCTCAACTTTGGATATGGAATTCTTGAGGCGATTTGGTCGAAAAGATGGAGGTTGAAGCCATTTTTTTAAAAACTCATTTTTATCTCATGCATCATAATGTATACTATGCACATACACTACACATGCTTGGCTATGATGAAGAATTGTGTAACTCTCTTGATAAGGTTAAAACACTAAGACCCCGATTGATTCAGCTGCCTAAATCTACTGTCAACTTCTACTGTCAAAATCTACTATCAGAAGTTGAAACACTTAAAAGCTTGTTTGATAGAGCTTTGTAAATGTGTTGTGTTGTTTACCAGAATCTGGTAATTATTATTTAATACAACTTCTAAAATCTGTTGTATTAGGGTAAAATAACCAGAATACCCTAAAGGTTGATAATACACCCATAATGCACCAAAATTATTAGAATACCCCTATAAATATATAATTACACTAAATATATATAAATATAATAAAATTATATACAAAATTAAAAAAAAAAACTATTTTAATTTTTAAAATGTTTATAATTCTAAAAAAGAATTATAGAAAAATTTATAATTTTATAGAAATTTTAACATCTCCTCTTAAAATAGACATATGAAATTTTCTTGATAAACAAAATACCTACATAATACGCAATCCAACATAATGCACCCAAAATGCATAAAAAATATCAGAATACTCTTATAAATATATAATTACACTATATATATATATATATATAATATGATAAAACTATATAAAAAATTTAAAAATATAATTGTTTTAACAATGTTTATAATTCTAAAAAAAAATTATAGAAAAATCTATAATTCTATAGAAATTTTGGCACCATCTCCTCTTAAAATAGACATATGAAATTTTCTTGATAAACAAAATACCTACATAATACGCAATCCAACATAATACTCCCAGAATGCATAAAAATTTATCAGAATACCCCTATAAATATATAATTATACTAAATATATATAAATATAATAAAATTATATAAAAAATTAAAAAAATAATTGTTTTAATTTTAAAATGTTTATAAATCTAAAAAAAAATTATAGAAAAATCTATAATTCTATAGAAATTTCGACAACATCTCTTCTTCAAAATGGACATGAAATTTTCTTGATAAACAAAATACCTGCATAATACGCAATCCAACATAATGCACACAGAATGCATGAAAATTACTAGAATACCCTTATAAATATATATATATGGGAAATGTTTAGCAACAAACATTTTGACAAACATTTTGGCAAAACATTTTTCAAAATATGGGTTAGAGGCTTTGGAATGGGCTGATTTTTGGTGAGGAAGATCTCTACGGTGAGGAGATCATCATCACCAAAATTCAGCCCATTCTAAAACTTCTAACCCATCAAAAATGGTTTACAAAAAATGGACGGTCCACGATTTTTCAACTTGTAAACATGGGGCTAGAAGTTCTGGAATGGGCTGATTTTTGGTGATGATGATCTCCTCACCGTAGAGATCATCCTCACCAAAAATCAGCCCATTCCAAAACCTCTAACCCATGTTTTGAAAAATGTTTTGCCAAAATGTTTGTCAAAATGTTTGTTGCTGAAAGGGACCCTATATATATATATATATATATGGGGTGGTTCATGGGACATATGTAAAAATAATGGTTTTTCAAAATATGGGTTAGAGGTTTAGGATTGAGTTGATTTTTTGCGAGGTTTAAGATGAGAAGATCATCCTCACAAAAAATCAGCTCAATCTGAAACTACTAAATCCATCAAAAGTGATTTTCAAATTATTGGTAAAAAAATCAACGATCAACATTCTAAATCACTTTTAATGGGGTTAGAAGTTTTAAATTGGACTGATTTTTTTTCCGGATGATCTTCCCATCATAGAAAATTTTTTTAAAAAAATAACTATTTTAATTTTAAAATGTTTATAATTCTAAAAAAAAATTATAGAAAAATTTATAATTCTATAGAAATTTCAACATCTCCTCTTAAAGATAGACATATGAAATTTTCTTGATAAACAAAATACCTACATAATACACAATCCAACATAATGCACCTAGAATGCATAAAAAATTATCAGAATACTCCTATAAATATATAATTACACTAAATATATATATATATATAAATATGATAAAATTATATAAAAAATTTTAAAATATAATTGTTTTAACAATGTTTATAATTCTAAAAAAAATTATAGAAAAATCTATAATTCTATAGAAATTTTGGTACCATCTCCTCTTAAAATAGACATATGAAATTTTCTTAATAAACAAAATACCTGCATAATACATAATCCAACATAATACTCCCAGAATGCATAAAAATTTATTAGAATACCCCTATAAATATATAATTATACTAAATATATAAAAATATAATAAAATTATATAAAAAATTAAAAAAATAATTGTTTTAATTTTAAAATGTTTATAAATCTAAAAAAATTATAGAAAAATCTATAATTCTATAGACATTTCGACAGCATCTCCTCTTCAAAATGGACATATGAAATTTTCTTGATAAACAAAATACCTGCATAATACGCAATCCAACATAATGCACATAGAATGCATAAAAATTACTAGAATACCCTTATAAATATATATATATATATGGGGTTGTTCATGGGACATATGTAAAAATAATGGTTTTTCAAAATAGGGTTAGAGGTTTAGGATTGAGTTGATTTTTTGCGAGGTTTAGGATGAGAAGATCATCCTCACAAAAAATCAGCTCAATCTGAAACTACTAAATCCATCAAAAGTGATTTTCAAATTATTGGTAAAAAAATCAACGATCAACATTCTAAATCACTTTTAATGGGGTTAGAAGTTTTAAATTGGACTGATTTTTTTTCCGGATGATCTTCCCATCATAGAAATTTTTTTTTTAAAAATAACTATTTTAATTTTAAAATGTTTATAATTCTAAAAAAAAATTATAGAAAAATTTATAATTCTATAGAAATTTCAACATCTCCTCTTAAAGATAGACATATGAAATTTTCTTGATAAACAAAATACCTACATAATACACAATCCAACATAATGCACCTAGAATGCATAAAAAATTATCAGAATACTCCTATAAATATATAATTACACTAAATATATATATATAAATATGATAAAATTATATAAAAAATTTTAAAATATAATTGTTTTAACAATGTTTATAATTCTAAAAAAAATTATAGAAAAATCTATAATTCTATAGAAATTTTGGCACCATCTCCTCTTAAAATAGACATATGAAATTTTCTTAATAAACAAAATACCTGCATAATACATAATCCAACATAATACTCCCAGAATGCATAAAAATTTATTAGAATACCCCTATAAATATATAACTATACTAAATATATATAAATATAATAAAATTATATAAAAAATTAAAAAAATAATTGTTTTAATTTTAAAATGTTTATAAATCTAAAAAAATTATAGAAAAATCTATAATTCTATAGAAATTTCGACAGCATCTCCTCTTCAAAATGGACATATGAAATTTTCTTGATAAACAAAATACCTGCATAATACGCAATCTAACATAATGCACATAGAATGCATAAAAATTACTAGAATACCCTTATAAATATATATATATATATATATATATATATATATATATATATATATATATATATATATATATATATATGGGGTTGTTCATAGGACATATGTAAAAATAATGGTTTTTCAAATATGGGTTAGAGGTTTAGGATTGAGTTGATTTTTTGCGAGGTTTAGGATGAGAAGATCATCCTCACAAAAAATCAGCTCAATCTGAAACTACTAAATCCATCAAAAGTGATTTTCAAATTATTGGTAAAAAAATCAACGATCAACATCTAAATCACTTTTAATGGGGTTAGAAGTTTTAAATTGGACTGATTTTTTTTCCGGATGATCTTCCCATCATAGAAAATTTTTTTAAAAAAAATAACTATTTTAATTTTAAAATGTTTATAATTCTAAAAAAAAATTATAGAAAAATTTATAATTCTATAAAATTTCAACATCTCCTCTTAAAGATAGACATATGAAATTTTCTTGATAAACAAAATACCTACATAATACACAATCCAACATAATGCACCTAGAATGCATAAAAAATTATCAGAATACTCCTATAAATATATAATTACACTAATATATATATATATAAATATGATAAAATTATATAAAAAATTTTAAAATAATTGTAATTGTTTTAACAATGTTTATAATTCTAAAAAAAAATTATAGAAAAATCTATAATTCTATAGAAATTTTGGTACCATCTCCTCTTAAAATAGACATATGAAATTTTCTTAATAAACAAAATACCTGCATAATACATAATCCAACATAATACTCCCAGAATGCATAAAAATTTATTAGAATACCCCTATAAATATATAATTATACTAAATATATAAAAATATAATAAAATTATATAAAAAATTAAAAAATAATTGTTTTAATTTTAAAATGTTTATAAATCTAAAAAAATTATAGAAAAATCTATAATTCTATAACATTTCGACAGCATCTCCTCTTCAAAATGGACATATGAATTTTCTTGATAAACAAAATACCTGCATAATACGCAATCCAACATAATGCACATAGAATGCATAAAAATTACTAGAATACCCTTATAATATATATATATATATATGGGGTTGTTCATGGGACATATGTAAAAATAATGGTTTTTCAAATATGGGTTAGAGGTTTAGGATTGAGTTGATTTTTTGCGAGGTTTAGGATGAGAAGATCATCCTCACAAAAAATCAGCTCAATCTGAAACTACTAAATCCATCAAAAGTGATTTTCAAATTATTGGTAAAAAAATCAACGATCAACATTCTAAATCACTTTTAATGGGGTTAGAAGTTTTAAATTGGACTGATTTTTTTTTTCCGGATGATCTTCCCATCATAGAAATTTTTTTTTTAAAAATAACTATTTTAATTTTAAAATGTTTATAATTCTAAAAAAAAATTATAGAAAAATTTATAATTCTATAGAAATTTCAACATCTCCTCTTAAAGATAGACATATGAAATTTTCTTGATAAACAAAATACCTACATAATACACAATCCAACATAATGCACCTAGAATGCATAAAAAATTATCAGAATACTCCTATAAATATATAATTACACTAAATATATATATATAAATATGATAAAATTATATAAAAAATTTTAAAATATAATTGTTTTAACAATGTTTATAATTCTAAAAAAAAATTATAGAAAAATCTATAATTCTATAGAAATTTTGGCACCATCTCCTCTTAAAATAGACATATGAAATTTTCTTAATAAACAAAATACCTGCATAATACATAATCCAACATAATACTCCCAGAATGCATAAAAATTTATTAGAATACCCCTATAAATATATAACTATACTAAATATATATAAATATAATAAAATTATATAAAAAATTAAAAAAATAATTGTTTTAATTTTAAAATGTTTATAAATCTAAAAAAATTATAGAAAAATCTATAATTCTATAGAAATTTCGACAGCATCTCCTCTTCAAAATGGACATATGAAATTTTCTTGATAAACAAAATACCTGCATAATACGCAATCTAACATAATGCACATAGAATGCATAAAAATTACTAGAATACCCTTATAAATATATATATATATATATATATATATGGGGTTGTTCATAGGACATATGTAAAAATAATGGTTTTTCAAAATATGGGTTAGAGGTTTAGGATTGAGTTGATTTTTTGCGAGGTTTAGGATGAGAAGATCATCCTCACAAAAAATCAGCTCAATCTGAAACTACTAAATCCATCAAAAGTGATTTTCAAATTATTGGTAAAAAAATCAACGATCAACATTCTAAATCACTTTTAATGGGGTTAGAAGTTTTAAATTGGACTGATTTTTTTTCCGGATGATCTTCCCATCATAGAAATTTTTTTAAAAAAATAACTATTTTAATTTTAAAATGTTTATAATTCTAAAAAAAAATTATAGAAAATTTATAATTCTATAGAAATTTCAACATCTCCTCTTAAAGATAGACATATGAAATTTTCTTGATAACAAAATACCTACATAATACACAATCCAACATAATGCACCTAGAATGCATAAAAAATTATCAGAATACTCCTATAAATATATAATTACACTAATATATATATATAAATATGATAAAATTATATAAAAAATTTTAAAATATAATTGTTTTAACAATGTTTATAATTCTAAAAAAAAATTATAGAAAAATCTATAATTCTATAGAAATTTTGGCACCATCTCCTCTTAAAATAGACATATGAAATTTTCTTAATAAACAAAATACCTGCATAATACATAATCCAACATAATACTCCCAGAATGCATAAAAATTTATTAGAATAACCCCTATAAATATATAATTATACTAAATATATATAAATATAATAAAATTATATAAAAAATTAAAAAAAATTGTTTTAATTTTAAAATGTTTATAAATCTAAAAAAATTATAGAAAAATCTATAATTCTATAGAAATTTCGACAGCATCTCCTCTTCAAAATGGACATATGAAATTTTCTTGATAAACAAAATACCTGCATAATACGCAATCCAACATAATGCACATAGAATGCATAAAAATTACTAGAATACCCTTATAAATATATATATATATTATATATGGGGTTGTTCATGGGACATATGTAAAAATAATGGTTTTTCAAAATATGGGTTAGAGGTTTAGGATTGAGTTGATTTTTTGCGAGGTTTAGGATGAGAAGATCATCCTCACAAAAAATCAGCTTAATCTGAAACTTCTAAATCCATCAAAAGTGATTTACAAATTATTGGTAAAAAATCAACGATCAACATTCTAAATCACTTCTAATGGGGTTAGAAGTTTTAAATTGGACTGATTTTTTTTCCGGATGATCTTCCCATCATAGAGATCATCCTCACAAAAAATCAGCTCAATCCGAAACTTATAACCCATTTTTTAAAATTTTATTAATGTTACATTGTTTTTACATATGTTTTTTCATATATAATTTATAAAAATAATTTTTTTAATTTGAGTGAGGGGGGTTCAGTGTATATTTTCCTCCACTCTCAAGTATGTCAAACCCCAATTAAGCCCCGTGGCCCTCTTATATTTCTGATTCTCCCCCTCTTTAATGGATCGATCTTTTGGAGTGGTATATTGCTTAACATACTCCAAGCCTATTGTTCAGCTACCTATAAGTAGTTCTCAATGTTTACAAGTTCAATATGTTTTTTATAGTAGGATTTTCATTTCTAAAGTAACCTCATTAGGTCCAGATTCTAGAACGTTTTACCATCTAAGCTTCAACAGCTCTACCATAACTATGAGTCTTTGAAGGTTGTTGCTCAATCATCTGTAAAAATACCATGAGTGTCATGCCTCTACCACTTCAAATCTATTCCATTTTTCTTCCAATTTTATATGAGCAGCTCTTATTTCTCAATTCATAGCCTTCAAAAATTCCAAATCCTTAAACCCAATTCACATCACCAGGCATATGCATCCATCACCATTTTAACCTTTAAATTCTCAACATATAACAATTCATGAAACCTCTAAATCATTGTCTTGTCTTAAATCAAATTTTGTATAAAATCTTCCAAATTGTGGTTTTCCAACACCAACCTCCCTGTTTATGTATTTGGGACCCTAAAATCTTTTAGAGGGTTTTCTCCAAATAGCAGTTTGTAACACAAACTTTCTTAATTTTCTATGCATAATGGTCTACTCATATTTAACTTACAAGTATGCTCACAATACAACATTAACAACAAAAACAATATGACTCAATATTAGTATTTCATATCCTTTGAAATTTGACTTAAACTTTCATCTAATATTATCCATAAAAATGAAGGCCAACATTCACTTAACCAAGTTTAAAACATAATCAAAGAATATCCAACAATACAATGGGAAAAAAAAAGTATAAATCTCCAAATCTTACTAAGAGAGAGATAGAAGAACAAAAACACAAACCAATTCATCCATTAAAGTGTATTAATAAGACATGCAAAACCAAAATTCAACAAAAACCCAAAGAAAAAAAAAACTTGAAAAAATAAAAATAAAAAATCTAGAGACCAGATCAAAACAGTAATAAACTAAAAGAACAACAATCCATTCCAAGTTACTCAAAACTACATAAATGAAAAATATAAATTTAGCATTTATTAAAGAACAAATCAAAAGTATAATACAATAAATATACCAAAAAAAAATTTTAATTACCTGAACTAACTCTACTAACACACTGAGATTGTGCAACTGATCCCTCATTGGCAAAATTATTCTTCAAAACTTCATATCGTTGAGTTTTGATATGAAGGACATGGGGAACGCCGAGTATGTCGTAAGATCAAAATTCATAAAGATCATTTTGCTGGGTTATCGGGTTTGTCCGAAAGAGCTTATGTTAAGAAAGTTCTCAAGAGATTTCACATGCAGTCTTGTGCACCTGGTGAGACCCCAATAGTCAAAAGTGAAAATTTTAGTGAGAAATAGTGCCCTAAGAACGAAATCGAGGGAGACCAAGTGGATTTAAAAGTATATGCTTTAACGGTTGGAAGTCTGATGTATGCAATGATTTGCATCCTACCGAATATCAGCTATATTGTTGGCATGTTTGGTTGTCCAAAAAATCCTGGGATCGATCATTGGAAAGTAGTGAAGAAGGTATTTAGGTACCTATAAAGGACAAAAGATTTTATGTTGGCCTTCAAGAAGTCAAGTAAGCTTAAAGTAGTCAATTATTCAAACTCAGATTTTGTTGGATGTGCCGATACTCAAAAGTTTACTTCTGGATATATTTTTATACTCGTTTGTGGGGCAGTTTCTTGGAGAAGCTCCAAATAGTCGATTATTATAGATTCCACCATATATGTTGGGTACATCAGTTGCTAGGAAGCTACTCGATAGGTTATGTGGTTAAGGAACTTCATCATGGATGGATTCTATCCACAGGCCTTTGGTCATTTTTTACGACAATGATGTTGTGACCAAGCTTGTGAAAAAAAACTATTAAAAGAAACAAGCCCATAGACATCAACTATCGTCTAGTGTGTTTGAAAGTTTGAGAAGGTATTATTGAAGTATCGCATGTGTCTACAGACCAAATGATTGCAGACCCTCTCACTAAAGGATTTCTATCTAAAGTATTCAAGAAGCATGTTAGTAGTATGGGAGTTTTGGAGTCTTTTAACTCTATAGCCTAAATGACTTATCTTGTCTTTATTGATGTTTTATTTGAGACTGTGATTTTCAATTCAGTTATTAATAATAAAAGTTTACTTAGTGCTCTTTACTCTATATATGTATCTTGTGCATATGCAATGAAGATAAAGTTTTGGCCTGGGAATATAGTTAAAGTATTCATGAGTAGCTTGGGCTAAATACACTTGGACAATGCATTGTCAAAGCCTTCATTTTGATAAGATGGTGATGGCTTTCACATGGCGGTTGTTGTAACATATCAGAGTGATAGATTCAATATGTGAAGCTTGATGAATTTAGAGAATGTACACAAGTGATTGCATGAGGATTATACATTATCTGTCGATACTCTATAAAACCACTATCAAAATAAACTTTCACCAGTTTTATGACCATGGAACTGTCTTGTTGCCCCAAGGAACACCAAAACATTCATGATCCACTATTGGCATTGTTATTGAGATCTAGTGAGGGTTAAGGTGGTAACTAATTGTCTTAGCCAATCATTTTCTAAAACTAAGAGTGGCCACTCAATCTTAAAGTAAAAAAAGAAAATTCAATCCCCAAATCTTTTTCGCAAAACAAAATTATTTATTGGATCAAGTGAGAGATTGTTGGAATTTTAATCAAAACTATTTATTTATTTGTTTTGGATTTTATTTAAATTAAAATATTCTTTTGTGGTCCAATTAAATACTAGTTTTTTAAAGGGATTGAATTATTATTGGCTAAGGACATTGGAGACCAAGTTGAAAATATTTTCTTGTAATCAAAAAAATTTCCATCAAATAGGTTCTTGTGGTTTCCTAAATGGATTAGAGTTCTTACCTTCCTAGAGTTCCTTCCAATTTGGTGATGGGGTGAAATTAGAAAGGAAAACTCTTTAAAGAGGGAACTGATAGCCATCCCTTACCGTGTATGATCGTAAGAGAATCCTATTGTTTTGATCATATAGAAGAAAAGGGTAAAACACCATTATTTTGTCTTAAGACAGATTATAATTTAAAGAAGAGAGAAAGATCGTTGGTTCGGTAGAAGGGTAAGGGATCAGGATTCGTTATTATTTTGATTTGAATCTATTTTTTTGCATCGACTTATGAACCACCACAGGCTCATTGCTTGATTTAATTTTTGGTGATCCTATTTTTCAAGCTTCAATGAAGGTTCGTGATTTGAATTCATTAAGATATCAATTGATTAAATTGATTGTTAAGTGTGAAAGATAAGATCATATCCCACGCTTCATTCCTTCTTTTTAACGTCTTTGTCGTACCCGTAGAACCTATTCAATTGAACCAACAGACCCTACCTCAAGCTAACCATCCCCATCAACATTGCCACCTTCACTTACTTACATGACTTCCATTTTACATAATTCACAGACACCATAGCCATTCTTGAATGCGCAACCAATCTCGACCTCAACTCAAGGTTATCTTCAATCTCTCGGGAACAGCTAAACAAATTTGAAGGGAACCCCAACAATCAACAAGTTTTTTTTCACCAGATTAAAGTTAGTCGAATCATTTTTATTTTATTTTTATGTGTTAGTTTGAGTTAGGAGATTTGAATTGACTCGTAATTTTATTATTGTCAGAGGCCTTTTTTTATTATTTATTTTTAGTTGATTTTGTGATTCTAGGATAAATTGATTTTCTTAGGGATTTCACCTTGAGTCAACTTATTATCTATGAATAGGCATGAGAAGTGTTTTGAAAAATATTTTTATGATTCAGCAAATCAATCCATGAAGTGAGGTTTAAAATATTTTTTTCTTAATAGGATAAGTCGATTCAAATTGGATTTTTTTTATGGTGAATTGATTCTTTAATTTTAGATATTTTAGATTGATTTAAATGTAATATTTTTCTACATAAAATTTGTGATCCATTGATTTTCAGGTAAGTTGGTTCATAATTTTTGATAAATTAGAATGGTTTTAAAAATTAATTTCCCTTTGAAATTCTCGACTCAAGCTGATGATTTTTGTGTGCATGGATAAATTTTTTTAATTTATGAGTTGGCTTGCCAATTTTACATTGAGATTAATCTCAAATCAATTTGTTAGTTTTTTTCCCACGTAAGAAATTATCATATCAATTCCAAATATTTTGTGTGAATCTCGAGGATTAATGTGATGAATTTCAATTAAGTCATAGGGCTTTATCGGTCAATCCCGCACAACTTGATGATGATAATTGACCTTTTAACCCTTGACTTTGACCTTTTGTCCTTTTATATTAACTTTATTTGACTTTGAACTTAGGTTTGACTTTTAGTCTTCTCTTGTTGACCATAGGTTGTCTTGGATTGTAGTAGAGACTGACTTACGAGTTGACCGAAATCAACGCCTAACATCTTTCGAATTCATAATCTGATCCCTTACCCATTATTTTTGTCATAGATAGACCCAAATTCTATTCGGAGTCAAATTTATGTTTCTTAGACCTAAACTAGGCGGCAACTCTCCATTCTCAGAAAATCCCCCAACTCAGTTATACTTTTTAGAAAAAAAGTTGTCAATGTGCTTTCACTAGAGTGTGAGGGGAAAGACCGCACACTTCACAGAAGGAAAATGATGTCTCTGATTATGAAAATTTAAAATCTTTACGCAGTAAAGAATTAACTTTTAATTCCGACTCTTGTATTGAAGATTTTGAGTTAGTCTCAAAAGAATTGGAAAAAAAATGTCCTTCTGAGATCCATGTTGGAATTCGTCATTGCTCTCTTTTGAAAGTGCCTTAACACATTTTACGATAAAATAAAAAGTGTATGAAATGGGAGATTTTTTAAGAATGGAAAGTCACCACCTAGTTTAGATCTAGGAACCATAAATATCTACAAATGGATTCGAAGCGATCCACGGGAAAGAAATATGGGCAAGGGGTCGAGTTGCGGGTTTTGGAAGGTGTTAGGCACCGCTCAATCAAGGTAATCGGTCTCTAGTACGATCCCAAAGAATCATAAGGTCAAGAGAAGAAGATTAGGGTAAAAGGAACGTCCAATCATCATCATCATTTTATGTACAAGTCCCTAAAATTAATTACAACTTCAAATCCTTCATCGAAAGGAGTTACTTTGTAGCATTGTTGTTGTGGTGTGTAGTAAGCAAAAATACTTCCCACCCTATAACAAATATACCAATATTGAAATATCTCAAAATGTGGTGTTTTCGATCCAAAAAATGGTGTGCAGACATCATAAACACACCAAAGATGTTAATATTGGTGTGCCCATATCAGAAATAAGTTTTTATTAGTTCTTGACTTTGAAATTTTGATGTTCTTAATCCAAAATTTTCACACCTTTCCCAAACAATTTGAAATTAATCACAAAAGATTAGATACCCAAATTTAGCAACGTTGATTGATTCGACATTGTATTTTTCAAAATGTCACATGGCAAAATTGAATGTTATTTTCAAGACGAATCTCTTGTGAGAAAAAAAAAATACTTCCGGATGTGTATGGAAAATAATTTTAAAATATTTAAAATCCCTTAATTGATGCCCTAAAGCTAATGTGGCAAAGAAAAATGATCCAATTTTGTTTGGATTAAAGTTTCATCTCTTTCAAAATTCTAGATGATTGAATCACTTTAAGATATCAATTAATTAGAACACTTGGCCACTTTATGAATAAAGATAACCTGAAAAAGGTGAAATTTACCATCTAATTAGAGTTAACTTAGTAAAAAATTTAAATGCTTGGAAACCACCATTTCAAAACCCAAAGCCTTTTGAAGTTAAAAGAGAATCAACCCAAAAGTTTAAATTTCTCCAATTGGACAGTTTCTTGCCAAATCTGGATTTTTTTAATTCATTTTTCATCTTGTAGGGATGAGTCAGCCAAATAATTGTTAGTGACCATCCATAAGAAAAATAATGACCCACATGGATTGGTGATGAACATGAAAGAATATCCCTTGACAATGGTTAGTAATTATCCATATAAATAAGAGAAATATCTCTCTTGCTCAAATGCCCATCTCCACCAAAATTCCAAGATTGTTTAAAGAAGCACAGAACTTCCTTACCTCCCTTTATAAGCAACAACGACAAATACAATAATAATGATACTAATGCAAAGTAAGAAAGAATGTTGGAAAATCATTTCATACTTATCCACAAGCGATCGCGTGTCATTATTTTATGTAATGTTATGTACCAATTTATTTATGAGAGGTGTCTACATGAAATAACTGCCAGGTGCAGAACTAGCCATTAATATAACAACCATTGGACAATCAATGCTCATGGTTGAATCACACTTGGGGTTCAAACTTCCTCCTACAACAAAACATCAAATTGATGAGGGTGAGATTAAATTGCTTTAAACCAGAAGGAATGAAAACCCACCCCTTTATTTATTAAGTATGACCATTCGTTAATGTGTTTAGTCACTTAAGATTATTTTAAAGGCTCGTAAAAAGGCTTCTCCACAGATCTTTGTCGTCTCTATGTTTACAACTTAAGATGATGGAATTGTAGAAAAGGACGGTTAGGATTGAAAAGTAGAAATAGAGGGAGGTTTGGGAGGTGTTGATAACGAAGTGAAAAAGGAGTATTAGGGTTAAAAAGAAAATTAATAGCAGCAGCTGAACATTACAGAGAGGGAGAGAGATGGGGCTTTCCTCTAAATCAAATTATTTGAGGATGTCAAAAAGAAACACTCTATCCCATTGGTGGAAGGATCACCCATTTAAATAATTATCTTCTCAAATCTTTCAAAGATCACTAATTATTTGTTCAATTTTCTTCTCTTTAGAAGCGGGTGTCAAAGATTCTTTACTTCCCAACCTTTTATGATTTTATGTTCACGTACGTCCCGCCGTGTCCCGAAGGACCAAGTTAGCTTGGATCCAGCTACGGGGCTTACATGGTTATGTTATGATGCAACTATGAATATGTATGTTCGTGAGTGTGTGCAAAGAGATAGGTTACGCCCGAGATATTTTTGAGAATAGTCACCCAAGCAATCAACATATACAAATAATCACGATCACAAATATTTAGAGGAAAAAATCACAAAAAACATACCCAAAAAGAAATGCAAAAGCTATTATATTATAAGTCTTCTTGAGTTAACTAGGTTGATTCTAAGGTCTACCTAAAGAATGTCTCGGATCAGGTCAAATTTGATCCTAAAACCTTTAATGGAGTCACTACTAAAAGTACGTTGACACTTTTATGGTGAAATAAAAAGTATTTAGCGAATTTGGGGATTTTTTAATAATGGGGAGTCGTTTCCTAGTTTAGGTCTAGAAGCCATAAAATGACTTCAAATGGATCTAAAATGGTCTATGAGTAAGAGATATGGGCAACGGGTCAAGTTACATGTTTCAGAAGGTGTTAGGCACCGAACCCACCAATCGAGTTAATCGGTCTCTACTACGATCCAAGAAAATCCTAAGGTCAAAATAAAAATAATAGGATCAAGTCAAGGTCCAATCATCAACATTACTTTATGCACAAGTCCAAAACATTAATTACAAAAAATTGGGCTTTGAATCCCTTGTCAAAATGGGCTACTTAGTTGCATTAATGTTGTGGTGCGCAGTAAGCAAAAACTACTACAATACTGATATTGCCATAACACATGGTATTTGGACACCAGAAACACACCAAAGGTGTTAATGTTGGTGTGCCTATATCAGAAATAATTTTTAGTGGGTTCTTGACCTTGAAATTTTGATTTTTCCAATCCAATTTTGTCACACCTTGGTGCACAAACTATTACCAAATTGATTTGAATTTCTCACGTGCATAAACAAGTTCCAAATTAGTAAATATCATAACATGTACATATTATTTCCAAATTAGTAGATATACCACATAACATATGCATATATAATTTCCAAATTGATTAAATATTAACACATGCATTCATAATTTCCAAATCGATAAAAATCCCTACATGTATAAATAATTATCAAATTGGCCAAATATTAACACATGCACCTATAATTACTAAAACGGTTGAAATTTCATCATGTGCATAAATAATTACCAATCAGTCATTGATCTCAAACATGAATAATCTCCAAATGGTCAAACAACATCATATACGTAAATAATTACCAAGTCAAACAAATATTTGCCATGTGTAAAAATAATTATCAAATCAGTCATATATTACCGTATGCACAAACAATTATTGAATCAGTTAAATATTATCGCATGTGCAAAGAAATTGTTAAATTAGTCGAATATCATCATAAGCATGAATATTATCAAATTGATCAAATAATTACAAACGTAAATATCATCAATCCGATCAAATATAATCATAAATATTAATATTATCAAATCAATTGAATATCATCATAAACATGAATATTATCAAGTTGATCAAATCATCACAAGCATGAATATTATCAAATTAGTAAGATGGCTCGACAAAGAAAAATTAGAATTTAGAGAATATCTTTCAAACGTAAGTTCGACATACTTGCATAAAATTATGAACAAGAAGAGCATAGTGACGCGAACTCATCATTAAGAATAATAATAAATAAATAAAAAGTCACCTTAGACGTGGTTGTTGTTGAGTTGTTCATTTAGAGTTGCTCGATTGCCTTTGAGAGGATACCGGAAGAATGAAATTGAGAAAGGTTCAGACGTGGGAGTTTAGAGGGAAAATTTGCGTGGTTACTAGGGTAGGACTACTGTGAATGTCAACGGAAATGTGGGTTCAACTACTGTCAAACACTCAAAAGAAGATAAAGAAGAAAACAATGAGAGTTGGAAGGTTTCAATTGTGGAAGGTAAAGAAGAAGAGATCTTGTTGTACGTAAAAAAAAAAAGGAAGAAGAGGGTCTCAATAGAGTTGGGCATGAAAAAAGAGGAATGAGATGGTCTAGAGGTTCTCGGTAGGGGTTGTGTGTGAAAGAAGATGAATGAGAGGATTTGGAATTTGTTTCGACTGGGTTGTGCATGCAAAGAAGAGGGTAAAGATGTTTGAGGGTATTCGATTGTGGAAGAAGAAGAGGGAGAAGATAGTTAGGGGTTGTTGGCTAGAATCGAATGAGGTAAGTTCATCTTCTTTTCTTTTTATTTTTCTATTTTTTATCTCATTTTCCATCATCTATATTTGTGACAAAGAGAGAGAGAGTTGAAAAGGGAACCCCTTGTTAGTTTGTGTGTGGAGCTGTTGAGAAAGTGATGAGAAAAAGATAATTGAAGAAAATGTGAGAGAGATTAAAAAAGGCAAAACTGCTGAAAGAGTGGTGAGAAGGAAATAGTGGTTGTGGCTAGACTGAGAGAGAGAATAAAGAGGGAGTTAATCGAGAGGGTGTTATAAGGAAAAATGTGGTTGGAATTACTGAGATGAATGTGCTATGGAGGTGGCTTCCCAAGATGAGGGCAATAGAGAGAGGAGAGTGAGGGATATGAAAATGAGACAAGAGTTGTTGTGGGTGTACTTGAGGTAAGGTGGAGTAGACGAATTGGTTGTGGGGGAGTTGAAAATGCAGCTAAGTCGACTCCCACATCTTTTTTCCTTTCCTTTTCTCTTTTTTTCCTTTTGGTTTATTATTGTTATGAGGTCCCCCTTATTGCTATCTTGTAAGTCATCAAATAAGATAAAGAATTCCCCTATTTATAAATTCTTTGCATGCATATTTTCTTTTTTTTTTCCTTTTTTTAAGAAACTTCTTTCAGTTTTTAAATAAGATTAGGATTTCTTTCCTTTAATCTTCTGTTTCTACCTTCTTCTTTTTTTGGCCAAACCAAAAGGGGTGGGGAGAGTCACATGTCCATGTGAGGGATTGATCCCATGCATCACCATCCTCTTAGATTGATTTTGAATCCATCCAATCAATTTTAAATCTTCACTTTTGATTGGTGAAATTAGTATGATTGGCTCATGTATTAGTTCTAAAGGGCTTTGATTGGTTATTTCCGTAGTGATTGATAGGTGAAATTTATCGATTAGATTGGTTTGATTGGTTTAATCCTTTTATTGACTGGTTGAATTTTAAGTTTGCAATTGATTCAATTGGTTTAGTAATTAATGGTTAATGTTTTAATTCCTTAAATTGGCCTACTTGGTTAAGATAGGTTGATGATTTTACTAGTCAAAATAATTTGTTAAATTTCGTGAAATATTGCATTGATTGATCAATTTTTAATTTTTGATTAAAGTTTTGATTTTCCAAATTTGAAGTTTGGATTTTGTGATTTTATGTGAAAGAATTTATCATTTCATAAGGTGAAAAATTATTATTTTTTGTGGCAATGAGTGTCATTCCACATATGGAAATCGTTATTTCATACGAGGAATTTCATCATTTTATGTGCAAATTCGTAATTTTATTTGGCAATAGATGTCATTCTAAGTAATGAAAATCATTATTTTATATGAAAATTCATCGTCCTAAATGCAAGAGCATCTAGATTTTATTCAATTTACGCGAATGTTGTCGAGAGATTTACTTTTGTTCAAAAGTCACGTTTTTCTATCGAAGTGAAGTTCTCAAATATGATTTGAGCGTCAGGGCTATTTTGTTCAATTTGTCAATTTGGAATTTCATCAAGAGACTTATTATGGTTCTAATGTAATTATTTCTAAGTCCAGAGTTCTCATTTTCCTAGCATTGTGAGGTATCTAGCTATTGAAATGCGTAACGATTCTAGCATACGTGCTTGGCAAATTGAGTGTAAACAATGGCGGCGATCGTAAACATGCATAATTTCTAAGTTGAATATGTCGAAAGAGAAAAAAGAATGGAATCATAAAACACCGGAAATGGATTAGATAAAATTAGGAGAGGGTCTTTCACAAGTTTTCGACTTCTTCACATGTTATGCACTCATCATTAGGAATTCACAACAACCCTTATTTTTAAGGTAGGCTAGACCGGGCTTTCCCACCCTTACATTTCATGCCTCCCTTAAAAGTCTTTCTTTTTGTGGAAACTAGTAAGGGTTTTAGCCAAATAAATTGTTGAGATTTTAAAATTTCTATGAGCGAAACTGATTTCAAAATAATGGTCGGAACAATGAAATTGGGGCAAACGGTTTTTATAAAAATCTAAGAAATATTGCGTAAAGTGATGCGTATCTACATATTAGGACATGCACACGCGAAAAAATCTAGTTAGATCTTCATGTTTTAGCAATACATTGTAATGAGTAAAGAAATCTCTTGATCTGATTAAAAAATGTATTCACTAAATTGTGTCATCAAGTCAAGACAGACTTCCTTTGTTCGCTTCCTAAAATAATCATTAACAATCCCTTAGTGAACGAAAATCACTCTTCTTTGCTGCTTATATAAATCCTCATACAATTACAGATATCGATATCAGCTCGATAGAGTATTTTTGCCTCTTGCTCCTTTCTCAACCATATTAGAGCACCAACCTTGGCCTCTATTATTATTAGAGGTATTCAAGAACTTCCTACTTATTCCATTCTTTATTTGGGTTCAACATGCTATATGATTATTTAGTTACTTTATATTTTTATTTTTCTAATTAAATATATTAAGATCTATATTTTCACATTTGGAGTAACATTTTAGATTACTTAATTTGCCATAGTTAGTCATGTTTGCTCATATCAATATTATATAAAATATAGGGTTTCGACAATTGATACCCATTTCTTAGGGTACAAGAGACAATCTACTCTCTCTACAACATTTTTAATTTCATATGGTGTTTGGGGTATGGATTGCTATTCTATTTAATATTATTATTATTATTTTATAATTATTACATCTTTCTTTCATTTCTTTCATTTGAATAACTTCCTTAGATTTAAATTTTTACTCATTTGAGAAAAGCTCGTAAAGCTCTAGGCCTCACTTGACTTTCAAGAATAGGTCAAGTTGGATCAGTTGATTAGACATTGACTATCCACTTATATTGTGTCAAACTAATTCAATCTTCAATGGGTCAAATAAATATATATTAAAAATTAGTTAGATATAAAAATATTGTAATATTTATAATTATATTTATTTTCAAAACATGATAATAAATATGAATCTTGGCCAAGATTCTATCTAACTTGGGTAAAGTTATGCATTAATCACATTATATTTTTTAAATTCAACATCAAAATAGGCACAATAATCGATTTGATTACAATCATTTTTAAAATCTTGTTTCTAATTTTCTTTTTTTTTTCTTTTTTTCTTGCACACAGATAATCAAAGCTAATTGAAAGAAGAACAAAAATTGGTTGAAATAAGTTCTCTAGACTTGTAAGAGAGAAATGGATATCCTAACGATGGAGATGATGATTGGCAAGGTTGTAGGCCTAGAAATAGTTTGACTATAATGGTTGTGGATAAATTTGTTTGTGTGTTATGGGGATTATTATTTTCTATGGTAGGCGACAAGCATACTGCGTGTCATAGGGGTTGAAAGTATGATCGTGGGTGTTTAATTAGGATCTTGACGAATTAGGGAGAAAGAAATATTTGAGGAAGTCGGTGCAAATGATACTGTCAAAAAACCCCTCATTCTTGGAAAGTTTGTTCATATTCTCTGTCGAACTGACAACAACGTTTAAGGTTCCGTCCACCTGAAGAGTGAAAGAGAGAGAGAGAGTTTGTCTGTTATGAGTTATTGAATCAGTGTCAGTAGATGCATGAACTATATTTCTAGTATGCATAAAAGACAATAATAATAATAATAATAATAATAATTTCATGACATTTTAAATGAACTCCGTTATTAATATGTTGCAATCTGAATTTGCATCTAAAAAACAACAATACTCAAATCTAAGTTTTTTGATAATTGGGTATCAAAGAATATCTTTTTAGGAAGGATAATGAAGAAGAAGACTTTTGGTTGGTCAGATCTCTGAATTTGCTCTTCATTTCCCACAGACAACTTTAAAAAGTATGGGGGATTTTTTGAATCTCCCACTCCTTAAGATACATGTTACAATTGATGATTAGATCTTCATTGAGATCAATGTTACAAAGAATGATTAACTCCTTTTCGAGATTGTATTACAATAAATGGACAATTCCTGTCGTCTTCTCCGTAAAGCTTCTGAGTTTCGATCATCTTCCCTGATGAAGCTTCTAATTTGGTTGTAGTTCAGTGTCGCCTTAACCTGAAAAGACACCGGTGGGGCGTCGGCGAAGGATCCTCTGACAATCAAGTTAGATTTTAGTTAAGTTTCATAGTAACAAGAAGAGAACTAGTGTTAGAGTATTATGTGTGGCTTGTGCCTTATACCTTAAATGGGAAAAGTCTCCATATTTATAGATTGGACTATTTAAAAGAGGTAGTAAACTCAGTTATAACCACTCACCCATGTTCTCTAGTATTTATGGTAATAAAAACTCATGATTCTTTGATGATAATGAAGACACATTCATCATGGTTATTGTAACCTCCATGAGGAGTGGCCTTAAATATGTAACTATTCCAACTCAATGATTGTAAAAGTCTTCAAGTTGATTCAATCGAGGTATGTGTCTATAACTTTGTCGAGTATTATGTAGTTTTTACCTTGGTGGTAGAGCATATTGTAATGCCCTTTGCTACTTGGGTAACTTTATAGTGATTATTAATAGTACTTTATTATGGTATTACTCGGGTAGCTTCACATAATTATCTTATTGTATCAATCTCCTTAGAATAATTCCCAAAAATAGGAGGAGTAATAGTAATAGTAACAATGGTAGTATTGTCCACTACTAAACAAGAGTAGTAGAAGAAAAAGAAATAGTAGGAGTAGTAATTGCTAAGTAAAACAAGAGAAGAAGAAGAAGTAGCAACAGTAGTAGCTGCTAAGTAAGGAAGGAGCAAAAAAAGAAGTAGTAGTACTAGTAGCTACTAAATAGGGAAGGAGCAAAAAAGAAATAGAAGTAGTAGTAGCTACTGATGCTGACAAAACTTGGTAGAATCACTTTAGTGTTTGAGGGAAAGATCAGATGATATAGCAAGGGGTCGGTTCCTTGAGAAGGCTGAACCTCTTTCAGATAAAAATAGTAAGGGGTCAACTCCTTAAGAAATTCAAACTTTTTTCAGATGAAAATATCAAAGAGTTTGTTCCTTTGGGTGTCAAGATCTCTTTCAGATGAAAATATCAAAGGGTTGGCTTTCTGAGAAATTCAGACCTCCTTTAGATGAAAGTACCAAGGAGTTGGCTCCTTGAGGAGTTCAGACCTCTTGCGGATGAAATAGCAAGAGGTCAACTCCTTTAGTATTTGAGGGAAAGAAGTAGAAGTAGTAGTAGCTATTGATGCTGACAAAACTTGGTAGAATCACTTTAGTGTTTGAGGGAAAGATCGGATGATATAGCAAAGGGTCAGTTCCTTAAGAAGGCTGAACCTCTTTCAAATAAAAATAGTAAGGGGTCAACTCCATAAGGAATTCAGACTTTTTTCAGATGAAAATATCAAAGAGTTTGTTCCTTTGGGTGTCAAGATCTCCTTTAGATGAAAATATCAAAGGGTTGGCTTTCTGAGAAATTCAGACCTCCTTTAGATGAAAATACCAAGGAGTTGGCTCCTTGAGGAGTCCAGACTTCTTGCGGATGAAATAACAAGAGGTCAACTCCTTGAGGAAGCCGAACCTACTTAAGGTTTGGAAGATTCTGCCTTCTAGTAGGATTTTGACTATGTCCACACCCGCTTCTCTTAGACAATTAGTTCGGTTCGGCAAGCAATGACCAACTTCTGGGATAGGCTTTTCTCGAGATCCAAGACTAGACGAAAGAGAAAGAGAAAGACCTTTTTCCACATTCCACTAAAAGAAGACTAGTGATCGAACACATCGCTCATTTCGAGGCCATGTGCGTTGATATCGCTCATAATGAAAAGCTGCTTATCAAGCAGTTCCCTAGCTCGCTCCGAAGGAACGCTTGAAGCTGGTTCTCCAGACTGAAACCGGGATCTATTAGGTCCTGGGACCAGTTGTGTGAGTGATTCTGCTCCCGATTCCGTTCTTTGAGGAAATCTATCACGTCTCCCCGATTACTCGAGTCACTAAATCACTTATCTATTATATTTGTGTTTGAGAAGCGATACATCAACATTCGTGTGTGGCTATACCCTTTTCATGGAAAGGCCCGACTTCAATAGGGAAGCCGAACCTCCTTGAGGTTTGATGGGGTAAAAGGGTAGGCTCCAGTAGGGAGGCTAAACTTCCTTGAGGTTTGGTTGAGTGAAGGGGTCGATTCCATAGGAAGCGGAACCTCCTTCAGCGTTGATGGGGTGAAGGGGTCGACCAATATAAAAGTTGAACCACCTTGGGCCATGGTTAAAAGGTCGGATCCCTTTTGGCCGAACCGATTGGGGTATGGGTCAGACCCATGTGAAAGCGCCCTCGATCCGCGGGATGCACGGATCTACTTTTGACTCTTGAGGTTTGGGAGTCGTCACCTAGTTATTACGGTCTAGGAACCGAATATAGACTCGAAACGAATAAAAATGACTAATCTATTAAAGAAAAACTGAGTCCGGGGATCACATTACGAGGTTGGAAGGTGTTAGGCCCCAACCCCACCCGGCCAATGCCAGTCTCTACTTATCCCAAATAAGACTACATTGCTAACAAAAAAAACCTAGATAGAAGAAAAATAAAAGAAATTTTGCCTTCGAACGCAATGATTCTATTCCCTTAGATCTGATAAAACCACTCCTTGTACCGTACTCCTTACTTCGTTCTATCTCCGGATCTGATTTCTGATCTCCGAGGCAAGGCATCTCTTTCTTAGATCTGAATTCTTTGAATTTTTTTATGGATTTTGAGGTGCTTTCGAAGAGCTTCTAGGTGTTTTTCAAGCTAAAATCGAAGTATGGGTGTTAGGTAAAGAGTTGGGACTTCAAAATTAGGGTTTATGGGAAGTTTGGGAAGTTTTTTGACCTATTTCTCTTAGGGTTTTTTATTTGATACGAAAATAGGGTGTGAGGACCCCTATTTATAGATTTTTTTTAAGGGTTTGTTTGGATAGAATTAGTGTTTAATTATAAGTCTTTTAGTTAGAGTTATATTTTAATTAGAATTGTTTTAGGTAGAGTTGTATTTTAATTAGAATTATTTTTTATAGAGTTGTATTTTAATTAGAATTATTTTAGGTAGAGTTATATTTTAGTTAGAATTCTATTAAATAGAGTTATTATTTAATTAGAACTCTATTAGGATTTTGACTTTTGGTCTTATTTGATTGACTTTAAGATTTTGACTTTAGTCTTACTTGATTGACTTTAATATCTTGACTTTAGTCTTACTTGATTGACTTTAAGTTTGACTTTAGTCTTACTTGATTGACTTTAATATCTTGAATTTGGTCTTACTTGATTGATTTTAATTTTTTGGAGAACTCCCCTCTATTATATCTTTAATTCTTTGGACCCCCAATGGAGGGGTCCTTGAATAAATATCTTGGCAACCATCAACAATTTTGCCTGAGAGTTTAATTGATCGATTTTTTTTGTTCAAATTTTTAAATTAATTTTATTAATATTTCAATTTAATTATTTAATACTTTATTTATTAATTTCAAAAATTTTAATTATAAAAATAGTGAAATTATCGTTTTACCCTCGGAGATGACTTTTCGCATTTTAAGTCGATTTTTTATGTTCTAAGATGTTTTAGATTCGATTTTTCATAAGGAATTCAATGAAAATATTGGTTTGTGTCATTTATGAAATTTTTTGTGTGGAATGGTCGTGAACTTTATGAGTGGCATTTTCGTAATTTTGTCGAATTCTGTAAAAATTGGCGAAATGATTTATTTGGTTTTGATTTGTTGTTTTATGTGTTTGAATGGGTTTTTCTAAGGGTAACGTAGGCTCTAGGGATGTTTTAAGATTAGGGGTATTTTGGTAATTTGATCATTTTTTAGTGACTTTTATCGTGAAGCTTCTTTTTGTTTGGAAGATGATGATTTCTATATTTCTAGAGTCATATTTTCCTAGCGTAGCATGGTTTCTACAGTTTTGTCAGTTCGAGATACCTCATCTAGATTTCTGAAACATATCTGGTAACAAAATAAAGCGTTGGAATAAACATCCATCATTGGGAACCGTTGCGATCGGGTTGACGAGTTGATTAATCAGGCAGATGCAAAAATGGGGTGTCTACAGATGCCCCTCTTTGGCAGAGGGTTGAAGCAAACTAGATAGCAAATCTATTTTGGTAGATAGTGTGATATCTGAATGCCAAAGCTAGTGACAGTTCATTTTGCAGCCTGATTTAGCAATTCATCGGGGTATTCGGATCCTTGAGCATAAAACTCTCCCCAAACTAAAAAGTTGCTAGGTCCTTGAGCGAGAGCTCTCACTGATATTGTCAAATCCTTGAATTTTAGAAATTTCTCCTTGACTAATGTAACAACTGTGTAAGTGTGTGGATTTAAAATCTAAGATAAATTTCAAAGAGTTTAAGTTGAAGCTAAGTAAAATCTTAGCACAAAGTGAATATAAATTGAGCATAAACTGAGCATAATTCCGAGAAAACCCTCGGTGGTTATTGAGCATAATTCTGAGAAAATCCTTGGCGGTAACTAAGCATAATTCTGAGAAATCCTCGGCGGTAACTGAGCATAATTTCGAGAAAACCCTCGGTGGTAACTGAGCATAATTCCGAGAAAACCCTCGGTGGTAACTGAGCATAATTCTGAGAAAGCCCTCAGTGGCATCTGAGCATAGTTCCGAGAAAGCCCTTGGGTACAATTGAGCATAATTCCGAGAAAGCCCTCGACAGCATCTGAGCATAGTTCCGAGAAAACCCTCGACGGCATCTGAGCATAATTCTGAGAAAGCCCTCGGCGGAACTGAGCATAATTTCGAGAAAGCCCTCGACAACATCAAAGCATAGTTCCGAGAAAGCCCTCGGTGGCAACTGAGCATAATTCCAAGAAAGCCCTCGGCGGCATCTGAGCATAGATCCGAGAAAGCCCTCGGTGACATCTGAGCATAGTTCCGAGAAAGTCTTCGGCGACATCTGAGCATAATTCCGAGAAAGCCCTCGACGGCAACTGAGCATAATTCCGAGAAAGCCCTCGGCGGCATCTGAGCATAGGTCCAAGAAAGCCCTCGACGGCATCTGAGCATAATTCCGAGAAAACCCTCGACGGTATCTGGCTGAGTAAAACTGAGAATGAAGGAATAAATCTGGGAAAGGACGATTGAAAATGAATCTAGAAAAGAGTGGTTGAATCTAGGAATGAATAGGTCTGGGACATAATGAATGCCCTATCTCCTATGTGAGATCCAAAATGCGTTTGTTTGAACCTCAAAGTTTTATCCAAAAGTTTTAGAAATTTAAAACCTGAGTTTTTATTTTTTTTGAACCTCAAGGATTTTTCGAAAAACTGTTATCAAGAGGGCAACCTTAAGTTTGGGGTTCCCATTATCTTTTAGGATTAACATTGATAAAAAACAAAATGCCCCTGGTTTGACAGGAAACATGGCATTGAAGATAATTGAACATATCAGGCAAAAATTAAAAAAATGCGCATAGTATAAAGGGGAAAACTACATATTAGAGGAAAAAGAAAATGCCCCTTGTATGAAAGTTTGAAATATTTGATTACCACAAGCGCAAAAAAGATCCAACTTTTAATTTTGATTAATTTTTTTTGAAGGTTTTGAGTCAGGCTCAAGAGAACAAAATTATTTCCTTTTGAGACTCATCATAGAATTCACCCTTCTCTCCCTTGGTTTACTTGGGGAAGTAAAAAACTTTCAGATTGATCATAGACAAGATACTTATGGCTTCTGAGTTTGTGTCTGGTTTAAGCTAAGTATTGAACTTGATTATTCAGACTTCTGATGTTTCAGCTCGGACTGCTCTTAGTTTTTCTTCTGTTTTGCTTTGTTGCTCTAACTTTTGCCTAGATTGCCTTTTCAGGTTTTCAATCTAACGAGCTTGCTCTAACTTTTGCCTAGATTGCCTTTTCAGATTTTCAAACTAGCGAGCTTTCTTTTTTTCTTTGCTCTGATTGTTGCTAAAGTTGTTCTTTCAGATTTTCAACCTTGCGTGCTTGCCTTAATTTTTGCCTAAGTCGTCCTTTTCGGATTTTCAACCTAGCAGGCTTTTTTTTTCTTTTCTTCATTATGGAATAACTGTCTGATCATGCTAACTTTTCGTACGGTACATAGGAGGACTTTTATAGGTAGGCTTAGGACTGGGTATATAAAAAAGAAGGGGATTTTGAGGCTCAAAAACCTGAATGCCCCTTGTGTGACATTTCTTTTTATTTTGCCTTGAATTTTCTTCCCCATTTTGAAGATATTTTTTTTTTCTTAGATTTATTTTGATGTATGGGAAAATAGATTTTTTATTTTATTTTGATGTGGTCGGGCCTGAAGTAACTTCTCAGGTTGCCTATGTACCCCAGAATTTTGGGATCAGACCAAAACGTAGTTCGAATCTTCCCTCCCCTACATTAGGTGATCGGGCTAAGAAAGAAAAAAGGCATAATTTTATTTTTGAAAAGGCTGCAAAGGAGTTGAGAAAGGATATATTGAACTAGGTAATAGGAGAATTGATTCGACAAAAAATGGCCTCCTTAAATGTAGTACCGTTTGATTTGGTCAAGGTTGGTTGGTTCTGGTAATTCGATTCCATCATAATCTTGAAGCCTGACAGCTTTTCCTGGTAATATTTCTTTGATGACGAACGGACCTCCCCAATTTGGTTTGAACTTCCCTCTAGGGTCGAAAATAGTTGTCCGATTCTCTTTGAGTACTAAATCCCCGACTTGTAAGTGACGGGCCTTGATCTTTTTGTTAAACACACGAGTGACTCTTGTTTGATAAGCTTGCACGTGATACAAAGCTCTTAGTCGTTTTTCTTCGATCAAATTTAATTCTTCATACCATTGACGAACTCAATCTACTTCTGACAACTGACTTTCCAACAAGACCTTGAGAGACGGAATTTCCATTTCAATTGGCAAGACTGCTTCCATGCCATACACTAAGGAGTAGGGAGTAGCTACAGTAGATGATCGAATTGAAGTTCGATATGCCCATAGTACAAATGGCAGTTTTTTTTACCAATCTCGATGTAATTGACACATTTTCCTAATGATAGTCTTAAGATTCTTATTAGCTGCTTCGACTGCTCCATTAGTCTGAGGGCGATAAGGAGATGATTTGTGGTGTGAGATTTTGAACTTTGAACACAATGTAATAACCTCAGCTTTAAAGTGTGACCCGTTATTAGAAATCAACTCCGAAGGTACCCCGTATTGACTGATGATGTTTATTTGGATAAACTTTACAACTCGAGATGCAGTGGGACAGAATAAGAGGCAGCTTCGACCCACTTAGTAAAATAATCAATAGCAACTAGAATGTATTCATGCCCGTTTGATGCCTTAGGCGATATTTTACCAATAATGTCAATTCTCCAAATTGAGAATGGCCAAGGTGAAGTCAGACCAACTAATTGAGTTGGTAGCACATGTATGAGATTTGCATGTATTTGGCATTTGTGACAGGTTTTGACCATGTGATGAAAATCTGTTTCCATCGTGGGCCAGTAGTACCTTGTCTCATAATTTTCTTAGCTAACATTTTTCCACTCCTGTGGGGGCCACATTCCCCTGTTCAACTTGATCTTCATCAACACACGACAAATGAATCCCATCATAAAACCTTTTGTATAAACTTCCTGCCCATAGGATGAATTGAGATGCTAATCTTAGTAGGGTTTGTTGTTCCTTCCTCGATGTTTCTTCCGGGAATTCTTATTTTTCCAACACTCTCTTTATATCAGTGTACCATGGCTTCCCATCAGGTAGTCGAGTAGCAATGTTGATCTGATGGCAATATGCAGGTTTGTCTTTGACTTTGACAGTGATCGACCTTAATTCCATGCCAGAGGGTGAATAGATTATCGAAGATAGGGTGGCTAAAGAGTCAGCAAATCTGTTATCTTCCCTTGACAAGTATTGGAACATGATAGCTTTAAACTTACTCACTAAGTTTAACAGATACTCATGATAAGGCTTCAACTTTTCGTCTCTAGTCTTCCATTCTTCCAATGACTGATGTATGACCAAGGCTGAATCCCCAAAAACTTCAATTTCTGTAATACCCAGGTTCAAAGCAACTTCGAGCCCCGCGATGCATGCCTCATATTCAGTTGTGTTATTGGTGTTAGAAAAAACTAACTTAATGGCGATCAGAATGTGGCATCCTTCCAGAGAAAACATGACTGCCCCTATTCCATACCCATTCTGATTTGCGGCTCCATCAAAGTACAGCTACCATGTTTGGTTCTGCGGTTCTTCTTCAACATGCAAGATGTTCTCATCTGAAAATTGATCAACAGGCCTTATCCCTTCTACTACAGGGGGATCTGTCAAGTATTCTGCTACAGCTCTCCCCTTGATAGATTTCTGTGTAACATGCATGATGTTAAACTCTGATAACAACAATAACTATCGCGCAATTCTCCCTATCAACGCCAGCTTCTCGAAAAGATACTTGAGAGGATCCATCCGAGATAACAAGATAATTGAATGAGATAGCATATAGTGCCGAAGTCTCTAAGTAGTCCACACCAGTGCCAAACAAGTTTTTTCTAAGGCCAAATACTTTTGTTCATACTCTAACATCTTTTTGCTGATGTAGTATATAGTCATTTCTTTGCGAGTATCTTTGTCATACTATGCAAGCATGCATCCCAAGCTTCTTATCTGACTGACAGATAAAGAAGAAGTGGTTCATCCGATGTAGATGGAACCAAAATAGGTGGGTTTAAGAGATACTCTTTGACTTGGTCGAAAGCCTTTTGACATTGCTCATTCCAAACTGTTGGTTCATTCTTCTTCAGAAGCTTGAAAATAAGTTCGCAGACATTGGTAAGTTGAACGATAAATCTACTAACATACTGGATTCTACCCAGAAAACCTCGAATCTGCTTTTCAGTCTCAGGCGGTGGCATCTCTTGGATAGCTTTAATCTTCACAGGATCTACTTCGATCCCTCTTTGATTGATCACGAATCCCAACAATTTTTCAGAAGTTACTCTAAATACGTATTTTTGCGGGTTAAGGCGGAGTTAGTACTTTTGAATCCTTGTAAGAAACTTTTCTAACGCAGCAACGTGCCCTAGTCGTTCCTTAGATTTCACTATCATATCATCTACATAGACTTCGACTTCCTTGTGTATCATGTTATGTACTAAAGTCGTGGCTGCTCTTTGATAGGTGGCTCCGACATTCTTCAAACCAAAAGGCATAACCTTGTAGCAAAAGGTTCCCCACTGTGTAATGAACGACGTTTTTTGCATATCCCAAGGATCCATTTTTATTTGATTGTACTCCGAAAAACCATCCATGAAGGACAACAAAGTATGCCCTGCTATACTATCTACTAGAACATCTATGTGTGGCAAAGGGAAACTATCCTTTGGGCTTACTTTGTTTAGATCTCTAAAGTCCACACATATTTTGACTTTTCCATCCTTTTTCGACACCGGAATGACATTGGCAATCCATTCAGGGTATTCTACTACTTCCAAAAATCTAGCATTAATCTACTTCGTAACTTCTTCTTTAATTTTCAGAATCCATTCTGGCTTCATACGTCGAAGTTTCTATTTGATTGGTCGAGCATCAGGATATAACAGAATCCGATGTTGAACAATATCTGTGCTTACCCCCGGCATATCCTCATAAGACCAAGCGAACACGTTTTTGAACTTTCTAAGCAAGTCTACTATCTCTTTGCGTTTATCGGGAGATAAAGTGACCCCAATCCGAATTTCTTGAGGATTTTCTTTTGTTCCGAGGTTGATAACCTCTACTTCCTTTATTAGAGGTTGAGCCCAACGCTCATCTTCTTGTTCAAGTAACTTGACTATTTCAGGGGGAGGTTCTTTGTCAGAAGACTCTCCCTCCGAAGTCAGATTATTAGTTAAATTATTATTGCGCTCGGGGTAATCAAAAATTTATTTCATTTCATTAAAAAGAGATGGGGTAACAGGACTCATTGCAGACTTGACAGACTCACTTGACTCAACAGGAAAAATAGACTCACTAGAAATAACAGACTCAGTAGAAACAACTAACTTACTTGACTCAATAGAAATAAATGACTCATCCGGCATGTCAGACTGAACATGACTAATGGGACTGACAGACCCAGCCTTGACGTGCAACACAGGACTAATTACATGATAGTTGAAAGACACCCAACAGGGGGTTTGATTACAGACTGAGGATTTGGGATCCCCTTCTCAACTAACAACACTAGGACACTGCGATCTTCAATGAATAGCTGATCAATATTGAGGGAGTCCAAATCGAGCTGCCAGTCTTCAACTTCTGTGCTTGCTTCCTTTTCAGGCCATTCCATGCCAAAGAAGATCTCAAACCCCGGCAGACGGGTACCTGTGATGTGATCAATGAATAGTTCTGGGAACCCACAATAATGGAAGTCTTCTCCTTCTTTCACGAAATAGCCACTAAGAGTCTTACGATAGGACTTCATTTTGATGAGATCCGTAGTGCGCCTTTGCCTTTTTACAATTGCCTTGTCCCACTTTGTCTTCCAGTATTGGGCACAATCTTCCTTAGTAGGTTTATATCCTAATCCGAATGTGCCAATGACTTCTTTAATCACCGGTGCCTCTTTAATACCTTGTTGCTTACGACCTAGGCCCATACTTGGAAAAAATCTCATTTTTTTGAACATGTTGGCCATATAGTAGTTAGAGGTGTTTTCAATAGGAAAATATTATTTCACCGAGTGGTCCCATTAAACTGAGCAGATCTTTTCAAATTCGAACCCGCTAAGTTCTATCCCCTGTTGTTTTAGTTGAATCTCAAGCAATAGCTCATTCTTGGCCTCAGTACTGTTTACGATTCCTACAATTCCAGCATCTCTATGAAGAGTAATCACTAGCCCATCCTTGATAAACTTGACCTTCTGGTGTAACGTGGAAGGGATGGCTTTGATCTGGTATAACCATGGTCTCCCTAACAGTAAATTGAAAGAAGACTGAATATCAATAACCTGAAATTCCACAGGAAATTCAGCTATGCCTGTGGACATTCGAAGGTGCAAAATCCTCAATACATCCCTCTTGATGTTATCATAGGCCCTGACACCTTGATTAGTGGGCTTGAGATCTTCAGCCTTAAACCCGAGACAAGTACCCGTTTTCAGAGGGTAAACATTCAGTGCACTCCCATTATTAATCAAAACCAGAGGTACCCTCATCCCGTTACAGTCAACTGTGATGTGCAACGGCTTAGTATGGCTTGCCCCTTCTTTTGGGAGATCTGAGTCCGAGAAGGATAGGATATTCTCCACGTAAGTTGCCCCTACTATACTGGCCAGCTAATCTGGAGAAGTATCAAGGGAGACTTGGGCAGTGTTTAGTGCTTTGAGAACAACCTCCCTATGAGCAGTGGAAGCCATGAGTAAACCCCATACTAAGATATTGGCCCCTGATTTCTTCAACTGCTTGATCACTGAGTTATCTTCTTCGATATTTTCTTTGATGGGATCTTCTCCTTCTTTCCTTGCCAAGGTTGCAGGATTATCAACGCAGAATTCTTGTGGTTTAAAAACTCTTCCTCCTTGAGTCATATGTCTAACTTCATCCCAGGAGAGGGAAAAAGGTTCATCTTCTTCAATCAACAAATATGGATCTTCATCTGTCAAAGATACAGGACTTTTCAGGTTCATTTGAGCCAACAGATAACTAGTAAATGCGGGACTACTGTAGCGAGGCGGGGATAAATAATATATATCATCAGAGGTTAGATCAAATGGTTCATAGTTCGTAGTGAAAACCTCATCAGTGAAAGCTATCCTGACAAGGGGGTAACTAGGCGGTTTGATTTGGATTCGATGGATAAGAGAGATGGGATCGAATAGTAATGGGGTATGGGAAACCATATTCAGGGTAGGTGGAGGTTGATAGGTAGGTAGTGGATTAGTAGTGACATTTGGTGGGCTAGGGATTGTGAACTTTTTGTTGTCAATAAGGTTTTGAATGGCATGACGAAAAGTGATACATCGATCCGTGTGATGACCAGAATTTTGATGGAACTCGCAGAACAAATTAGAATTGTGTCCAACTGGCAAGGGATTAGGCAAAGGTCGGGGTTGGATAGGGGTAAGAAGCCATTTTTTCATCAATTTGTGAAGAGCTACAATGAGACTCATCCCTAGATTGGTAAACTGACGTGGAGTTCGAGGTTGACTTGGGTGAACCTGGTTATTAGTCCAGGCTGGGGGTTGAGCTGGGGTGGTTGACGTGTTGGCTATGTAGACATGGTTGGTACTAGGTTTGGGAACATAGGGTTTCTTAGATTTATTATCTGAGGGGTTAGAAAGAACCCCAGAGGCAAAAGCATCATCGAGTTGGCTTCCGGCTTGTAACAAAGACTCAAAAGTAGGGAGATATTGGGCCACTAAGTGTTGAGCATATCCTTGTAAGAGGTTCTTTAGGATAATCGCTACTTGTTCCTTCTTCGAAGGTCTATCCCACATTTGGGCAGCCTTGGCCCTCCAACGACCAATGAAATCAGTGAATGTTTTCCCATTTTTCTGTTTAGTTGCCTCTAAATCCCTTCTTGAGTTGTCAATCTCGGTACTGTACTTATATTGATGCCAGAAAGCCTTTGACATGTTCTCCCATCTACTCACAGTAACTAGATCTTGAGACATCAGCCAACGTAGTGAACAATAACATCATCTGTTCGTCGCTGAGCCCCATAGTGCCCATGTTGGTAATATACACCTTAAGATGTGTTTTTACACACCCTATACCACTAAACTTGTCTATTTCTGGCATCACAAACTTCTCTGGCAAATGGATTCTAGGGATGCGGTTCAGAGCTTCAATGCCTGCTGTAATTTCATCGATACCTTTTATACTCTTCATAGCTGACTCTAATTGAGACATTCTGTTAGCTAACACCGGATTTTCATCAACATACTCTTCGTCTCCGTCGAGTTCAAAAATTTCACGTGGACGTTTCTCTTCTACCTTCTTCCCTTTTGAGTCATCTAGGGGATTGCCCGTTGATTCTGAGGTCTGTTCTAGCACTTCCACTTTACCTTTTATTCTGTTGATATCATTGGCAAAGGCAACCAAGATCTTACAGATCTCTGTGAGCTCAGATTCTGAAGTCATCTCTGCTTGTTGACTTGGTACTGTAGCTCGTTCTAACCGACTGGACTTACGACTCCAACTAGGAGGTGGACGCTTGAGTTTGGGCGCAATGATACTCCTATATGATCCTATCGAATGTAGATTTAGTCAATTTCAATATTATCTCCTTAATAACATTTTAAGGAATCATTTTATTGAGGTTTATGCACCCATCCATTAATTAATCCATTCACGCAATGATCATTCAAAAAGGGAAATAAATATTTATTCAAAAGAAAATTTTTTTTATTGAAAATGATTGACAAATAAATGTTCTTATTAAAAACATCTTTCAACAAATTTGACTTGAACTATTTTTAAATGGACGCTTGGCTTTGTATTGATGGTCATCAGGATTGCTGTCAGGCTTGATCCTATTGGCTCTAGCAACTGACTCTTTGAATTCTGCTAGTCCGTCTGGATACCCTAGGGTGCATTTTTTCCAAGCCTTCTCAATAAGATGCACTAACTTTTCAGTCAAAGGCTCGGGGGGAAAGAAAGCTTTGGGTTGAGGTAAAGAGGACTCTATAGGTACTTCGTATTGTTCTGAGATCAAATTAGGATGGTAAAAAGATGTTTCTTCTAAACCGATCAGACGGACATAGTAGAATCCTTTGGTTCCTAGAATAGGGGGATCAGTCATCCACCAAGGTCATCTTAAATCGATATGACGGGCAAGGAGAGAGTCTAACTATTTGCTCAAAGCCTTAACTGAGTTGTGACGCACTAACAGGTTTCTTTTGGAAAAGTATTCTGGCTCATACTCGAGGTTTGAAGGAACATCTATAATTTTGAGACGGTCACAAAGTCACATATAGAGTAAGTAGGGACTTCCTTTGAAGCTTTCCCGCTCACCATTTTTTATAGCATCTAGACCTGAGAAAGTTCAGTTAGGATGAGAAGTACTGGGTTGATTTTCTTGGAGAGTTGGGATGCTATATCTATGAAGGACTCAGAGATAGTTTGGCCATCACTATTGGAGGTCAGTACGTATTGAGCTAGGATTCCTAGGCACAATCGATAGTCTCTAGTGGCACGCTAGGCTTCTGGTTTTACATTGATAAGATGACTACGGGAACGATACAGGCCCAGTAAAGGTACTAAGTCCAATCTCCTGTTATGGACTAAGGCCTTGGTTTCTTACTTGGAAATATTCAGTCTTGTGGCGAGGTCACCAGAATATCCGATCTTCAATGAGGGCCTGACTAGAGGTCCTGCAGTGGATATCCCCAGGATGCAACAATAATCCTCTTGAGTAGGGCACAAGTGCATATGCCCAATATAGAATATATGAAGATAGGGGTTCCATCGCTTAGCCATAGCACGTAAGAGGTTCCAGTCTATCTCAAACTTGTGGAAGTAAAGAGCACTCCTCAACATGAATTTCCCAAAATTAATCTTCTCTACAGAGTGCATCCCTATGACAGTTGTTTTGATTAACTGGTCGATCGGATTATTGCCTGCGACTAGCATCCTAGTTTGACACAAAAGGGTATTTTAATGTACTTCCAAGGTCCATGTAAAATTACTTTTCTTTTGAAAAATTTTATTCTTATGGAAAATATTTTTTGGAAAATATATTTTTTTAAAACATTTTTTTTAGAGAACACTTCTTTTGGAAAACATTCTTTTCTAGAAAATATTTTCCTTTTGTAAACTATTTTTCTTCTTTGAAAATTTGATTTCCATTTTGATTTAAATGGCCCGATCCATCATGATTGTTGGATCAAGATGGACTGGGTCATTATTGAATTTTTGCAAGAAATGGATTCTTTATTAGGTCGATGAATCCATTTTAATTTTTAAAATAAAATTTTTGATCCTTGAGGACAATCAAACACTCTGATATCATCATTCACATCATTCACATACACTCATCAACCATATGGTTCCATTCAACAAACAAACCGGGAACACCCACGATAAGTTCGAGTCGTGACCTACAGGGAAGGTTTCTAGACTCTAAGCTTACTACGTGCAATGCATTTTTATCTGGCCACCCTTGCCCAACCACACCTATATACCTCTCGAGCATACTCAATTAGACGGTATGTGGTGACTTGGTTTGATATACCGTATAGGTGATAATCTAAAACTTCAACTCACTTCTCTGAAGTCAAAAACAGCCAGTTTGATCTCCAATTGAGAGGTGACGCATAATGCTGAACAAGGGCCCACTTAAATACCTCTTGTCTAGAATAGACGTGGTCTATCCCCCTCATACAATAGGGTACAGCGGGGCAAGATCTCGCTTAGGCACCGATTTTGACCAAGAAGTGCAATTGATGTACTTGGATTATCTTTTACATACATACGGATACGAGTCAAGAGTTGTAGCTTTCATAAATGGTTTGGCATCCCACGAGGGGACCGACCACGTACTAGTACTACGTTGGCAATCGGGACATGTGACTGTGTGGGTCACAATAGGTCAAAGGCTCAGGTCGCTCTAGCCTGGGTGCATCAATATACCTTTCAGAGTCACCTGATCAGATGGTACTGATGTCCCAGTTTGATATACCCTAAGGTACGTGACTGGAGTTGTAGTTTTCATGAATGACGTCGCATCTCCGAAGAGACCGGGCCACGCACTAATGCCACGTTAGCTATATGGGACGTGCAAACGTGCAAAACAGTAAACGTGCATGTGGTGTGTGCAAAGCAGGGTGGGGTGTGCCCGGGACCTTTTTTAAACAGATTAAGTCATGGGTCCAATTAAACCATATAAGAGAGGATATTAAATCATACAAGTGCAGGCATACATTGATCAAAAACATATTCATATAGTTCAATTTAAGATTTAAACACGCACATCTCCTGCATGCATCAATTATGGTAGATCAATCAATGAGTATAGCATATAATAATCAATTAGATCCAATCATTGCAATAGACACAATTTTTGTAATTTTATGGTCCAATCAAGGGTTGCTTTGGGTGATCCTAAATAAATTAAGATTCCCAAGAATATTAAATTAAGGATGGAAAGACAATGGTTGGAACAAGAGGTGATTTTTATTTTTTATTTACTTTTTTTATTTTATTTTTTAACTTCTTTTGAAATCAAAAGAACTCCCCAAAAAGAAATAAAAATCGTACCAGCAATTACAAACAATCCCATATGAAAAGTTCGAATCACAACTTATCTTACCAAAAGTCTTGATCAAAATTAATTAATGGCCCCCATAAATACTCTAAACCAAAATTGATCCAAAAAGTTTTTATTAGAATCAATTATTGGCCCCCATAAATAATCTAAACCAAAATTCGAAAGAGTCATCAGAATCAATTTTTGGCCCCCTTAAATCATCTTGATCAAAATTGATAGTAGCATCTAAATTTAAACTGGTATTGTCAAATCCAGGCCCCATATCTTCCCAGAAAGACGTGTATTTTGGCAAATCTAAGCATGGGGGCCGCAAGTCTTCAGACATTTGAGATAAACAAGAAAAAGAAGAACATGCATGAAGTTATTGATGATGCAGAATGAGCAAAAGGGTCACGTAATTCATGGGGTTGAATCAAAGGGACTTCATCAGTGTTGAAACCGTCATCACTATTTTCTATAAAATCAAATAGGTTCGCACTATTCGCAAAAAGGTTTTGAATCAAAGGGACTTCATCAGTGCTGAAACCATCATCACTATTTTCTGTAAAATCTAATAGATTCGCACTACTTTTTTCTTCTATATATGGGTCTGTTGTGCCCTTTTCTTCTTGTGTTGTCTCAATGATGGATGATGATTCTACTGATCTTGATTAATTTACTTACTGAGAGAGTAGACAAAACAATCCAAAAAAAAAAACTTTAAATCGATGACCCCCCAATTTTCCACATAAGTGGCCGATTTTAGTGGAATCGATGAACCAAGATCCTAATATTTAGTTTGAGATTGATCTCTCCATCTTCAAATCAAAAGAAATTAAGATTGATCCTTTTCTCGAAAATTCTAGGTTTTCTAACAGTCTGGGTGAAAATAAACAAGTAGAATGAACTGATAGTTTCTGTCAAGAAATCCCTTCTAAAGAGAAGTCGATCAAGATCAAGGTCAGCCCAAACGAAGTGAAACGATCTCAAGGTCTTGAAACGCATTATCCTACCTTTTCATTCACAATTTAAGCTTTCAAACGCAGTCCAAAAAAACATCTTTGCTCGAAGAGACGAATCAGAAATTTAAAGAAAACCAAAACGAAATACATTTTCAACGAAGATCTTTGGTTCTTCAACTAAAATCCACCGTTTCACTTCGAGGAGAAAAAAAAATCTATCGATCTGAACCAACACCTCATTAATTTTTCTCTGACAGTCGAATGAAGGGGGTGATTAACTTGTTTTTGATCAAATAGACTTCAAGGGGGCTGTCGATTCAAAGTTTTATGACTCTCTAACAGAAGAAAACAATGATTTTCTGGGTATTAAACCGAACAACTTAAATAGATCTGTCTGTTGAAGGCGATGAGGTTGGGAAGAAATCTGATTTAAGAAGATGAAGTGAAGCGAAAAAAAAAAACATTTTATTTATGGCACACCAACACATTGTAGTTATTAAAGGGGTGTGAAAATATAACATAAACTTTTATTCATGGCACCCCAACTATACCAGCACACCGTTGATATTAACAATAAAAAAAAACTCTATTTTTGCTTGCTATCCATGGACAGCGCAGCTAAAAAAAAATCATCTCCATCACCACATCACACACTTACTTAAAAATAAACAAGTTGTCGATAGATACATCGCATCTACTTAAACAAAAAAAAATTCTTTTTTTTTCTTTTTTTATATAAAAAAAATGCTTGAAGACAAATGCCTAAAACAACAAAAATAAAAGTAAAAAATAAAAACTTCAAAATTCATTAGTCATTACTCCATCCTCGATTAAACCTCTCGATCTATTCAATTATTTAGGGTTATTCTAAACAACCCTCGATTAAACCATAGAAAATAGTATGCCAAAACAAAATACTCAAAGACCACACAACTAATCAATAATCAAGCCATAAAAATAAATAAACAAATAAATAAATAAATAAACTAAACAAAACTAAAAAATAAATTAAAAACTAGGTCATCCTGGCAATGTTCCCATACTTGGGGTTTTTCAAGTCTGATCCTCAATAGTCCCCAGTGGAGTCGCCACTGAAAGCGCCCTCGATCCGAGGGGTGTGCGGATCCGCTTCTGACCCTTGAGGTTTAGGAGTTGCCACCTAGTTATTACGGTCTAGGAACCAAATATAGACTCAAAACGGATAAAAATGACTAATCTACTAAAGAAAAACTGAGTCCGGGGATCACATTACGGGGTTGGAAGGTGTTAGGCCCCAACCCCGCCCGACCAATGCCGATCTCTACTTATCCCAAATAAGACTACATTACTAACAAAAAAAACCTAGATAGAAAAAAAAATAAAAGAAATTTTACCTTCGAACGCAACGATTCTATTCCCTCAGATCTGATAAAACCGTTCTTTATACTGTACTCCTTACTTCGTTCTGTCTCCGAATCTGATTTCTGATCTCCGAGGCAAGGTATCTCTTTCTTAGATCTGGATTCTTCAAATTTTTTATGGATTTTTGGGTGTTTTTCAAGGACTTATAGGTATTTTTCAAGCTAAAATCGAAGTATGGGTGTTAGGTAAGGAGTTGGGACTTCAAAATTAGGGTTTATGGGAGGCTAGGGAAGATTTTTGACCTACTTCTCTTAGGGTTTTTTATTTGATACGAAAATAGGGTGTGAGGACCCCTATTTATAGATTTTTTTAAGGGTTTGTTTAAATAAAATTAGTATTTAATTATAATTCTTTTAGTTAAAGTTATATTTTAATTAGAATTATTTTAGGTAGAGTTATATTTTAATTAGAATTGTTTTCGGTAGAGTTATATTTTAATTAGAATTGGTTTAGGTAGAGTTATATTTTAGTTAGAATTCTATTAACTAGATTTATTATTTAATTAGAACTCTATTAGGATTTTGACTTTTGGTCTTATTTGATTGACTTTAAGATTTTGACTTTAATCTTACTTGATTGACTTTAACTTTGACTTTAGTCTTACTTGATTGACTTTAATATCTTGAATTTAGTCTTACTTGATTGACTTTAATTTTTTGGAGAACCCCCCTCTATTATATCTTTAATTCTTTGGACCCCCAAATGGAGGGGTCCTTGAATAAATATATTGGCAACCATCAACAATTTTGCCTGAGAGTCTAATTGATCGATTTTTTTGTTTCAAAATTTTAAATTAATTTTATTAATGTTTCACTTTAATTATTTAATGTTTTATTTTTTAATTTCTAAAATTTTAATTACAAAAAATTATGAAATTACCGTTTTGCCCCCGGAGAGGACTTTTCGCGTTTTAAGTCGATTTTTTATGTTCTAAGATGTTTTAGAATTGATTTTTCGTAAGGAATTCAATGAAAATATTGGTTTGTGTCATTTATGAATTTTTTTGTGTAGAATGGTCGTGAACTTTATGAGGGGCATTTTCGTAATTTTGTCAAATTCTGTGAAAATTGGCGAAATGATTTATTTGGTTTCAATTTGTTATTTTATATGTTTTAATGGGTTTTCCTAAGCGTAACGTAGGCTCTAGGGATGTTTTAACGTTAGGGGTATTTTGATAATTTGGTCATTTTTTAGTGACTTTTATCGTGAAGCTTCTTTTTGTCTGCAAGATGATGATTTCTATGTTTCTAGGGTCATATTTTCCTAGCGTAGCGTGGTTTCTATAGTTTTGTCAATTCGAGATACCTCATCCGGATTTCTGAAACATATCTGGTAATAAAATAAAGCATTGGAATAAACATCCATTATTGGGAACCGTTGCGATTGGGTTGACAAGTTGATTAATCAGGCAGATGCAAAAATGGGGTGTCTACACCTTGGTACTTGGTTAATTGGGTTTGGATCGAGTTGAACTTGATTTGAATTCCTTGGTTTGGTAACTATACTAATCCCAATGAGTGATTTTTTTTGTTCTTACAAGTAATTTCTCCACCTAATAATCCAACCATCCATTATTTTCCTAGGATCTACACCAAATATCATCTTGAAAAAGCTTCTCTTCTACCCTTTAGATTCCAGCAAATTTGGAGGGTGGACGATTAAGCCATCCACCATCTTGTTGTCTATCTAAATGTATCTCGAGGATTACATAAGTTGAAAAGTTGGCCATATATTATTCGAAAGAGATTTCTTTCGCTCATATTATAACAATGGAAAGAAATTGACCAAAAAGAGGCTATTCTAATACCTGTGAAGAAAAAATTCCCATGATACATAAAGGAAAATAGTTCCTTTTAGGTTAACTTTCCAATGATATCCAATGATATATTATAATAGTGATTCTACCTTTAGGAAACTTGCATAAATCTTGAATATTTTTAAGTAGGTCGATGTAGCAACATCTGAAAGCGCCCTCGATTCGTGGGGTGCGCGGATCCGCTTTTGACCCTTGAGGTTTGGGAGTCGCCACCTAGTTATTATGGTCTAGGAACCGATCAATGACTCTAAACGGATAAAAATTAATCTAAAACAAAAAAAAAGTTGAATTCGAGGATCATGTTACGGGGTTGGAAGGTGTTAGGCACCAACCCCGCCCGGCCAAAGCCGGTCTCTACTAACTTCCCAAATAAATCACATTACTAAAAACCTAGATAAAAATAAATAAATAAAAGTTTTATACCTTTCCGATAGCAACGACTTTATTCCCTCAGATCTGACAAAAATAGCTCCTTGTACCGTACTCCCTTGCTTCGTTCTGTCTCCGGATTTGATTTCGGTTCTCCGAGATCAAGGTATCTCCTTGTTTTTTGGATTTGAACTCTTCAAGTTTGTTGTAGATTTGGGGGTGTTTTTGGAGGGCTTTTAGGTGTTTTCTAGGCGAAAATTGAAGGAGGGATGTTAGGTAAGGAGTTGGGGCTCCAAAACTAGGGTTTTGAAAGCGCCCTCGATCCGCGGGGTGCGCGGATCCGCTTTTAGCTTTGAGGTTTGGGAGTCGCCACCTAGTTATTACGGTCTAGGAACCGATCAATGACTCTAAACGGATAAAAACTAATCTAAAACCAAAAAAACCGAATTCGGGGATCATGTTACGGGATTGGAAGGTGTTAGGCACCAACCCCGCCCGGCCAAAGCCGGTCTCTACTAAATTCCCAAGTAAATTACATTGCTAAAACCTAGATAAAAATAAATAAAAATAAAAATTTACCTTTCCGATAGCAAGGACTTTGTTCCCTCAGATCTGACAAAAAGAGCTCCTTGTACCGTGCTCCCTTGCTTCGTTCTGTCTCCGGATTTGACTTCGGATCCCCTAGACCGAGGTATCTCCTTGTTTTTGAATCTGAACTCTTCAAGTTCGTTGCGGATTTAGGGGTGTTTTTAGAAGGCTTTTGGGTGTTTTCTAGACTAAAATTGAAGGAGAGATGTTAGTTAAGGAGTTGGGGCTCCAAAACTAGGGTTTATGAGGGGCTAGGGGAGCTTCTAGACCTACTTCTCTTAGGGTTTATAATTTGATACGAAAATAGGGTGTGAGCACCTCTATTTATAGATGTTTTTAGGGGTTGATTTGGATAGAGTTAGTGTTTAATTAGAGATCTTTTAATTAGAGTTGTGTTTTAATTTGACTTGTTTTAGGTAGAATTGTGTTTTAATTAGAATTGTTTTAGGTAGAATTGTTTTTAAGTTAGAACTGTTTTAGGTAGAATTGTTTTTAAGTTAGAACTCTATTAGATAGAGTTATTATTTAATTATAATTCTATTATGACTTTTGGTCTTATTTGATTGACTTTTAATGTTTTGACTTTAGTCTTAATTGATTGACTTTTAATATTTTGACTTCAGTCTTGCTTAATTGACTTTAATTTTGACTTCAGTCTCACTTGATTGACTTTAATACATTGACCTTAGTCTTGCTTGATTTACTTTTGCTTTTTGGAGAACCCCCCTCCATTATTTCTTTAATTCTTTGGACCCCCAAATGGAGGGGTCCTTAAAGAAATATCCCACGAACCCTCAACAATTTTGCCTGAGAGTCCGATTAATCGATTTTTTAGGTTCAAAATTTTAAATTAATTTTATTAATGTTTAAATTTAATTATTTAATATTTTATTTATTAATTTCGAAATTTTTTATCATGAAAATTGTGAAATTACCGTTTTGCCCCCGAAGAGGACTTTTCACGTTTTAAGTCGGTTTTTAATGTTCTAGGATGTTTTAGAATCGATTTTTCGTAAGGAATTTAATGAAAATATTATTTTGTATCATTTATTAAGTTTTTTTGTGTGAAATGATTGTAAACTTTATGAGGGGTATTTTCGTAATTTTGTCAAATTCTGTTAAAATTGGCGAAATGATTTATTTGGTTTCTATTTGTTGTTTTATGTGCTTGAAAGAGTTTTCCTAAGCGTAACGTAGGCTCTAGGGTTATTTTGAGGTTATGGGTATTTTGGTAATTTGTTCAATTTTTAGTGATTTTTATCGTGAAGTTTCTTTTTGGTCTGCAAAATGATGGTTTCTATGTTTCTGGGTCGTATTTTCCTAGCGTAGCGTGGTTTCTAAGGTTTTGTCAATTCGAGATACCTCATCCGGATTTCTGAAACACATCTGGTAACAAAATAAAGCAATGGAATACACATCCATCATTGGGAATCATTGCGATCGGATTGACGAGTTGATTAATCAGGCGGATGCAAAAATGGGGTGTCTACAGATGCCCCTCTTTGGCAGAGGGTTGAAGCAAACTAGATAGCAAATCTATTTTGGTAGATAGTGCGATATCCGAATGCTAAAGCTAGTGACAGTTCATTTTGCAGCCTGATTCAGCAATTCGTCAAGGTGTTCGGATCCTTGAGGGTAAAGCTCTCCCCGAATTAAAAGGTTGTCAGGTCCTTGAGCGCAAACTCTCACTGACGGTGTCAGATCCTTGAATTTTAGAAAATTCTCCTTGACTGATGTAGCAACTGTGCAAGTGTGTGGCTTAAAATCTGAGCATAATTTGAGTATAAACTGAGCATAATTTGAATATAAACTGAGCATAATTTGAATATAAACTGAGCATAAACTGAGCATAATTCCGAGAAAACCCTCGGCGGCATCTGAGCATAGTTCCAAGAAAACCCTTGGTGGTAACTGAGCATAGTTCTGAGAAAACCCTCGGCGGCATCTGAGCATAGTTCCGAGAAAACCCTCGGCGGTAACTGAGCATAGTTCCGAGAAAACCCTCGGCGGTATCTGAGCATAGTTCCGAGAAAATCCTCGGCGGCATCTGAGCATAGTTCCGAGAAAACCCTCGGCGGTAACTGAGCATAGTTCCGAGAAAACCCTCGGCGGCATCTGAGCATAGTTCCGAGAAAACCCTCGGCGGTAACTGAGCATAGTTCCGAGAAAACCCTCGGCGGTATCTGAGCATAGTTCCGAGAAAACCCTCGGCGGTAACTGAGCATAGTTCCGAGAAAACCCTCGGCGGCATCTGAGCATAGTTCCGAGAAAACCCTCGGCGGTATCTGAGCATAGTTCCGAGAAAACCCTCGACGGTATCTAAGCAAAATCCAAGATAACCCTTGGCGGTAACTGAGCAAAATCCAAGATAACCCTTGGCGGCAACTGAGCAAAATCCAAGATAACCCTTGGCGGAAACTGAGCAAAATCCAAGATAACCCTTGGCGGCAACTGAGCAAAATCCAAGATAACCCTTGGTGGCAACTGAGCAAAATCCAAGTTAACCATTGGCGGAAACTGAGCAAAATCCAAGATAACCCTTGGCGGCATCTGAGCAAAATCCAAGATAACCCTCGGCGGAAACTGAGCAAAATCCAAGATAACCCTTGGTGGCAACTGAGCAAAATCCAAGATGACCCTTGGCGGCAACTGAGCAAAATCCAAGATGACCCTTGGCGGTATCTGAGCAAAATCCAAGATAACCCTTGGCGGCAACTAAGCAAAATCCAAGATAACCCTTGGCGGAAACTGAGCAAAATCCAAGATAACCCTTGACGGAAACTGAGCAAAATCCAAGTTAACCCTTGGTGGCAACTGAGCAAAATTCAAGATAACCCTTGGAGGCAACTGAGCAAAATCCAAGATGACCCTTGGCGGTATCTGAGCAAAATCCAAGATAACCCTTGGCGGCAACTGAGCAAAATCCAAGATAACCCTTGGCGGCATCTGAGCAAAATTGGCGAAGGAATGAAGAACTTTTAGGAAAGAATGAATGCATTTGGAAAAGACTGATCAGAGTGAATTGAATAAATCTGGAAGAGAAATGATCGATTCCAAGAATGATTGGATCTGAAAAAAGAATTTGAAGACTGGAAGAATGTTATATCTCCTATGTGAGATCCGAAATGCTTTTGTTTGAACCTCAAGGATTTATCAAAAAGTTTTAAAACTTGAATTTTTATTTCTTTCGAACCTCAAGAGTTTTTTTTGAAAAACTGTTATCAAGAGGGTTACCTTAAATTTGGGGTTCTCATTATCTCTTAGGATTAACATTGCTCAAAAGCAAAACGCCTCTAGTTTGACAATGACCATGGCCTTGAAAATAATTGAACACATAAAAAAATGCCCTTAGTATAAGGAGGAAAAGTTACATTAAAAAGGAAAGAAAATGCCCTTGTACGAAGGTTTGAAATAATTGATTACCACAAGCGCAATAAAGACTCAACTTTTAATTTTGATTAATTTTATTGAAGGTTTTTTAGTCAGGCTCAAGAGTACAAAATTATTTCCTTTCAAGTTTCATCATAGAATTCACCCTTATCTCCCTTGGTTCACTTAGGGGAGTCAAAATTTTCAGATCGATCGTAGACAAGATACTTGTGGCTTCTGAGTCTATGCCTGATTTAAGTTAAGTATTGACCTTGATTATTCGGACTTTTGATGTTTCAGCTCGGACCGCTCTCAGCTTGGGATTTTCTTCTGTTTTTCTTTGTTGCTCTAACTTTTGCCTAGATCACCTTTTCAGGTTTTCAATCTAGCGAGCTTGCTCTAGCTTTTGCCTAGATCGCCTTTTCAGGTTTTCGATCTAGCGAGCTTTTTTTTTCTTGGCTCTGATTGTTGCCAAAGTTGTCCTTTCAGATTTTCAACTTTGCGAGCTTGCCTTAATTTTTGCCTAAGTCGCCCTTTTCGGGTTTTCAACTTAGCAGGCTTCATCATTTTTTTTTTATCTTTTTCTTTTCCTCTGACCTTCTAGAATTACTGTCTGATCATGTTCTACTACCCTCCTTAACCTTTTCACACGGTACTTAGGAGGACTTTTATAGGTAGGCTTGGGACTAGGCGTAAAATGAAAGGGATTTTGAGGCTCAAAACCCAAATGCCCCTTGTGTGGCATTTCATTTAAACTTTTTCTTGAATTTTCTTCCCCATTCTTTTGAATTTTTTCTTTTTAGATTTTTTTCTTCATCGGGGAATCTATTTTTTTAATTTTGGTGTGGTCGGGCCTGAAGTAACTTCTCAGGTTGCCTACGTACCCCAAATTTTTGGGATCAGACCAAAACGTAGTTCGGATTTTTCCCTCCCCTAGGTTAGGTAATCAGGCTAAGAAATAAAAGGCACATTTTTTTCTTTTTGAACAGGCTGCAAAGGGCTGAGAAAGGAGATAATGAACTGGGTAGCAGGAAAATTGATTCGGCCAAAGATGGCCTCCTTAAATGTAGTACCATTTGATCCGGTCAAGGTTGGTTGACTCTGGTAGTTCACTTCCATCATGATCTTGAAGTCTGACGACTTTTCCAGACAGTATTTCCTTAATGAATGAATTTCTCCAATTGGGTTCAGACTTTCTCCTATAATCGAGGAGGAGTGTTCAATGAACTTTTTGTCAAATGCACGGGTGACTCTTCTTAGATAAGCTTGCACGTGGTACAAGGCTTTGACTCGTTTTCTTCGATCAAGTTTAATTCTTCATACTGCTGACGAACCCAATCTGTTTCTAACAAATGATTTTCCAACAAGATCCTGAGAGACGGAATTTCAATTTCAACTGGCAAGACTGCTTCCATGCCATACACTAAGGAGTAGAGAGTAACTCCACTAGAGGATCGAATTGAAGTTCGATATGTCCATAGCGTGAATGATAATTTTTCTGACCAATCTCGATTTGATTGTCACATTTTCCGGATGATAGTCTTGAGACTCTTACTGACTGCTTCAACCGTTCCATTGATCTGAGAACGGTAGGGGGATGATTTGTGCTTCCGGATCTTCAACTTTAAACATAGAGTAATGATTTATGCTTTGAAGTACGACCCATTATCAGAGATTAGTTCAAAAGGTACCCCCATATCGACTGATAATATATGATTTGAAACTCAAGATGTAGTGAGGATAGCACTGATACATTTTTATAACATCTTCTTTGATTCCATTGATATAGACGAGTATCCATTCCATGTTGAACAACACCCAAGCTTGTACCTAGCACACCCTCATATGATCACACGAACAAGTCTTTTGAAATTTCTGAGTCAATTCATTATCCACTCGTGTTCCTTTAGGGATAAGATGGTTTCTATTTGAATCTCTTTAGGAATTATTTTTTGTTTCGAGGTCAAAGACCTTTGCTTTCTTGAGCCCGACTCTTATCTTTCTTGTTCAGGAGAAAAATATATCCTTGAAGCTAGATTATTAGTTAATTCTTTAATGCGCTTGAGGTATTAAAATATTTTCTTTATTCAATCAAATTCAGAAGGGACGACAGACACCTCTATAAACTCAATAAACTAACTCGACTCAACAGGAAAAGGGTAGACTCGATCTAAATATGACATTGAAAAATTGGACTCGAGCTAACTCAAATAACTCATGAAAACTCAATACAACTACCCACAATGGGCTTGATTAGGACTGAGGACTGAGACATTGCTTACAACCAACAGGATTGAGGCACTATGATCTTCAAAGAACAACTGGATGATGTTGAGAAATTTTGAGGTCATTTCTGACTGTTGATTTGATATTGACGTTTATTCTAACTAACCGGATTTACAACCCTAGCTAGATGATAGACGATTGAGCTTAGATACAATGATAACCCTTAAAACCTCTTTGAAGGTGAATTTAACCAATTTCAGTGTCACCCCCTTGATAACATTTGAAATGAACCATGAGATTTTATTAAATTTTGTGCACCAATCCATTAAAAAATTCATCCATTTAATGATTATTCAGAAAAAAAATAATTTTATGTTGCACTCTTGAAAAATATTGGAAAATAATGTTTTTATTTCACAAATCTGATTATATTTTGTAACATTTTTTGGTAGTTTTCCAAGGTCCATAAAAACTTTTCATGCAAAAATAGATCTTTTGCAAATTATTTTTCCTTCTTTTTCTTTTCTTTTAGAAAATATTTTCTTCTGAAAAATATTTTTTCTCTGAAAAATAGTTTTTTATTTGGAAAGTATCTTCTCTTGGAAAATCTTATTTTTATGGAAAATATTTTTTGGAAAACGTTTTTTTAGAAAACATTTTTTTAGAGAATAACACTTTTTTTGGAAAACACTTCTTTTGGAAAATATTTTTTGGAAAATATTTTTCCTTTGTAAACTATTTTTCTTCTTTGAAAATTTGATTTCTATTTCGATTTAAATGGCCCGGTCCATCAGGATTGTTGGATCGAGTTGGGCTGGGTCATTTGCAAGAGATGGATTTTTTATTGGGTCGGTGCACCCATTTTGATTTTCAAAAATAACATTTTTAATCCTTGAGGACAATCATACACTTTGATCTCATCATTCACATACATCCATTCCATCATTCACATGCATTCTGATTTCATCATTCACATACATTCATATCAATCACAAAGTCTCATAAGATTCCATTCAATGAACAACCCGGGAACACCCACGATAAGTTCGAGTCGTGACCTACTGGGAAGGTTTCTAGACTCTAAGCTTACTACGTGCAATGCATTTTTATCTGACCACCCTTGCCCAAGCACACCTATATACCTTTCGATACGTGGTGACTTGGTTTGATATACCGTATAGGTGATAATCTAAAACCTCAATTCACTTCTCTGAAGTCAAAAACAACCAGTTTGATCTCCAGTTGAGAGGTGGCGCACAATGCTGAGCAAGGGCCCACTTAAATACCTCTCGTCTAGAATAGACGTAGTCTATCCCCCTCGTACAGTAGGGTACAGCGGGGCAAGATCTTGCTTAGGCACCAGTTTTGACCAAGAAGTGCAATTGATATACTTAGACTATCTTTTATACCTACGGGTACGAGTCAAGAGTTGTAGCTTTCATAAATGGTTTGGCATCCCACGAGGGGACCGACCACATACTAGTACTACGTTGGCAATCGGGACATGTGACTGTGTGGCTTACAATAGGTCAAAGGCTCAGGTCGCTCCAGCCTGGGTGCATCAATATATCTCTCAGAATCACCTGATCAGACGGTATTGATACCCCCAGTTTGATATACCCTAAGGTACGTGACTGGAGTTGTGGGTTTCATGAATGACGTCGCATCTCCGAAGAGACCGGGCCACGCACTAGTGCCACATTGGCTAAATGGGACGTGTAAGTGAGTAAAGCGGTAAACGTGCATGTGGTGTGTGCAACATAGGGTGGGGTGTGCCCGGGGCCTTTTCCGAACACATGGGCCCATGGATCCAATCAAACCAATCAACATATGGTTATCAAATGAATATTGATCAAGAAAATAATATAAAACCCATTACATTGAAATTAAGATGAAAGCAAACACATCACAAATATATTTGTAGAGATCATGGCATATTATATGGGCATATAAAACAAAGAATAATTAATTTGATCCAACATTGAAAATGCCCACAAATTTATTATTTATGATCCAATCAAGGGTTACTTTGGGCGATCCAAACAAAATCAAGACTTTAACGAATATTGCCTCGAGGATAGAATGGTAATTGTTAAGGTAAGGAGTGATGAGCACATTATTTTTTTATTTTTTTTATTTTTGAAAAACATGCATGGCAAATCTTTTGAGAACATAGGCTAACGTGATCAACTCATAAGGTTTCAAATTTTACTAAGGGTCCTTAGGCCACGTGGTTCATCATGTCGGCAATCCAATGTCACAACCTTAGAGATTTTGATGGGAAATTTTCTATCAAAAAATAAAATTCTCATTTATTTTTTTTAGCTTTGATCCAAGGTTTTTGAAAATGGGCGATTACGAAATCCCGAATCTAAAAATAAAAATTAATTATTTTTCTTGAAAATTTTCTTTTGAAAGTTCTTTAAGTTTTGGCTTCCACAAGCCTATGACATTGAACGGTGATTTTATGTGGCACACGGTGAACTCAACTACCCTTAGTAAGTATGAAATCTTACTAGATTAGTGATATTAGCCTTGCTTGAGGGTTATCTTTATTTGCAGTCAAACAACCATTCTTAAAAGTGGTTTCCGTCACTTTGCAAAGTTTGGGGTGAGACCCACGTTGATAAAATAAAAACTAATATAAAGAATTGATCCCCCACATGCGTGATTGTTTTGTGAAAAAATAAAACAGAAAGTCCAGCCAATAATTGTTGAGGAACGCCCTTAAGAAAATTAATCTTCTTTTTTTTTTTTCCAAAAATATGGGTCCCACCCAAAATTTGTTTGAGTAACAACTTCATATAAGCCATAGAGTTTTTTATGTAAGAAAAACAATGTAACCATACTTCTGTCAAGTTTTTTTTCAAATTTTTTATTTTTTTTATTTTTTTTTTAACACTCAAGCTGAGGTCTTCCTATATTACTCAAATCGAAAATTTATGTCCACAATTCAAGAGGTCGAGATGAACCAGCCATCTTACCTACTACAGCAAGGACCAAATAATAACAAAGATCTAGACAGTAGAAGGATGATTATTGCAGTCGAAAGCCATCTGATGCATTCCAAATATGCACTCCCAAGCCTTGAAAACTTTTGAAAAGAGAAGAAATAGATTATTTTCTTTGATTCTTGTAGTTATTGTAGTTAGGATCTTCTTGAGGATAGTAGATCGAAGCAGCGAACATGGAACCAAGAAAAACAACGAACTTCGCCAGTGTTGCGAGTTTCGCCACCAATGGCTCTCCTCTCATGAACATCATCATCATCGCCTCCTTCAGAGACTGTCTTCTTCTTCCAAGGTGTATGCATCAGAGGCATAACCAGCAGTTACAGCAGCTCCCGTAAGAGCTCCGAAGATTCCAAATTTGAGAAAACTCCATTTTTCTTCTCAGAGATATTGGGAAGTGGAGATGGTGGGGGAGAGAGAGAGAGATTTTTTTTCTTCAATTTCAATGCTGTTTTTCGTCTTCTTCTTTGTGGAGAAGAAGATAGAAACAGCAGAAACGAGTTTCTGCTAACGGCACACCAAACGTAAAAAAAATAATTTTTTTGCGATTTTTTTTTCTGATTTTTTTTTCTTGGAATCCTCTCCTGATCACGAACAACATTAAAAAAGGCAATTTTTTTGTTTCTTAGTACATCGCTCACAAATAATCGTTTTCTATAACTTGCCGCCTATGCCTAGTAACACACCGAAAAAAGTAAAAATTCATCCAAATCCTTTTTTTTTTTAAATAATCATAACTCTCATCTCAACCACCATCATTCTATTTTCAATTTATGTCAATTTGAATCTTTCATTATTTAGGGTCATCCCAAAACAATCCTAGATTGAATCATAAAAAAAAAATACTCCACAATGACCTATCCAAAATCAAACCAAATAATGCCAAGAAAAAAAATAATAATAATAATATGACCAAAAATTATAAAATAAACCAAATAGTGAGAATGGTTCAACAACCATTTTTTTCAAACTATTATCCTCTTGACATCCTGCATTATATAGGGTCATAGATTGAATCATGAAAATGTGCCAAAACAAAGTATTCGGAATCCAAACAAATAATCCATAATTAAGCCAAAAATAATGATAAAAAATAAATAAATAAACAAATAAGTAAAAATCAAATAAAAAAGGTCCTACTGGCAATGCATCCCATACTTGGGATTTTTCAAGTCTAATCCTCGATTGTCCCCAGCGGAGTCGCCACTGAAAGCGCCCTCGATCCGCGGGGTGCGCGGATCTGCTTTTAGCTTTGAGGTTTGGGAGTCGCCACCTAGTTATTACGGTCTAGGAACCGATCAATGACTCTAAACGGATAAAAACTAATCTAAAACCAAAAAAACCGAATTCGGGGATCATGTTACGGGATTGGAAGGTGTTAGGCACCAACCCCGCCCGGCCAAAGCCGGTCTCTACTAAATTCCCAAGTAAATTACATTGCTAAAACCTAGATAAAAATAAATAAAAATAAAAATTTACCTTTCCAATAGCAAGGACTTTGTTCCCTCAGATCTGACAAAAAGAGCTCCTTGTACCGTGCTCCCTTGCTTCGTTCTGTCTCCGGATTTGACTTCGGATCCCCTAGACCGAGGTATCTCCTTGTTTTTGAATCTGAACTCTTCAAGTTCGTTGCGGATTTGGGGGTGTTTTTAGAAGGCTTTTGGGTGTTTTCTAGACTAAAATTGAAGGAGAGATGTTAGTTAAGGAGTTGGGGCTCCAAAACTAGGGTTTATGGGGGGCTAGGGAGCTTCTAGACCTACTTCTCTTAGGGTTTATAATTTGATACGAAAATAGGGTGTGAGCACCTCTATTTATAGATATTTTTAGGGGTTGATTTGGATAGAGTTAGTGTTTAATTAGAGATCTTTTAATTAGAGTTGTGTTTTAATTTGACTTGTTTTAGGTAGAATTGTGTTTTAATTAGAATTGTTTTAGGTAGAATTGTTTTTAAGTTAGAACTGTTTTAGGTAGAATTGTTTTTAAGTTAGAACTCTATTAGATAGAGTTATTATTTAATTATAATTCTATTATGACTTTTGGTCTTATTTGATTGACTTTTAATGTTTTGACTTTAGTCTTAATTGATTGACTTTTAATATTTTGACTTCAGTCTTGCTTAATTGACTTTAATTTTGACTTCAGTCTCACTTGATTGACTTTAATACATTGACCTTAGTCTTGCTTGATTTACTTTTGCTTTTTGGAGAACCCCCCTCCATTATTTCTTTAATTCTTTGGACCCCCAAATGGAGGGGTCCTTAAGAAATATCCCACGAACCCTCAACAATTTTGCCTAAGAGTCCGATTAATCGATTTTTTAGGTTCAAAATTTTAAATTAATTTCATTAATGTTTAAATTTAATTATTTAATATTTTATTTATTAATTTCGGAATTTTTTATCATGAAAATTGTGAAATTACCTTTTACCCCCGAAGAGGACTTTTCACGTTTTAAGTCGTTTTTAATGTTCTAGGATGTTTTAGAATCGATTTTTCGTAAGGAATTTAATGAAAATATTAGTTTTTGTCATTTATGAAATTTTTTATGTGAAATGGTCATGAACTTTATGAGGGGTATTTTCATAATTTTGTCGAATTCTGTGAACATTGGCTAAATGATTTATTTGATATCGATTTGTTATTTTATGTGTTTGAGAGAGTTTTCCTAAGCGTAACGTAGGCTCTAGGGTCATTTTGATATTAGGGGTTTTTTGGTACTTTGATAATTTTTTAGTGATTTTTATCGTGAAGCTTCTTTTTGTCTGAAAGATGATGATTTCTATGTTTTTGGGATCGTATTTGCCTAACGTAGCGTGGCTTCTAAGATTTTGTCAGTTCGAGATACCTCATCTGGATTTCTGAAACATTTCTGGTAACAAAATAAAGCAATGGAATACACATCCATCATTGGGAATCATTGCGATCGGGTTGACAAGTTGATTAATCAGGCGAGTGCAAAAATGGGGTGTGTACAGATGCTCCTCTTTGGCAGAGGGTTGAAGCAAACTAGATAGCAAATCTATTTTCGTAGATAGTGCGATATCTGAATGCCAAAGCTAGTGACAGTTCATTTTGCAGCCTGATTCAGCAATTCGTCGAGGTGTTTGTATCCTTGAGGGTAAAGCTCTCCCCAAATTAAAAGGTTGTCAGGTCCTTGAGCATGAACTCTCACTGACAGTGTCAGATCCTTAAATTTTAGAGAATTCTCCCTGACTAAAAGAACAAATGTGCAAGTGTGTGCACTGTGTGAAATTGAGTAAAATCTGAGTAAAACAAAACTCGAGAAAATTTAAATGATATTTGAGACAAATCTGAGCAAAAGTTGGGAGAAAGTTAAATGTCCTACTCTACCTACTCTAGGTGAAAGAGTAATGAATTTATATTTTTTTGAGAGTCTTATTCTACCTACTCAGAGTGAATGCACTAAATTTTTTTGGGAAGTTCTACTCTACCTACCGAGAGTGAAAGAGTAATGAACTATTTTTTTTTTTTTTTTTTAAGTTCTACTCTACCTACTAGGAGTGAAAGAGTAATGAACTAAGCTTTTTAGAAGTCCTACTCTACCTGCCCAGGGTGAAAGAGTAATGAACTAATTTTATTTTTTTTTGGAAAGTTCTACTCTACCTACTCGGAGTGAAAGAGTAATGAACTAAATTTTTTTTGGGAAGTTCTACTCTACCTACCCGGAGTGAAAGAGTAATGAACTATTTTTTTTCTTTTGGAAGTTCTACTCTACCTACTCAGAATGAAAGAGTAATGAACTAAGCTTTTTAGAAGTCCTACTCTACCTGCCCAGGGTGAGAGAGTAATGAACTAATTTTTTTCGGGAAGTTCTACTCTATACCTACTCGGAGTGAAAGAGTAATGAACTAATTTTTAGGAGTCCTACTCTACCTGCCCAGGGTGTGAAAGAGTAATGAACTAATTTTTTTTTTTTTTTTTGGAAAGTTCTACTATATACCTACTCGGAGTGAAAGAGTAATGAACTAAGCTTTTTGAGAGTCCTACTCTACCTGCCCAGGGTGAAAGAGTAATGAACTAAATTTTTTTTTTTGAAAGTTCTACTCTACCTACTCGAAGTGAAAGAATAATGAACTAATTTTTTTTGGAAAGTTCTACTCTACCTACTCGGAGTAAAAGAGTTATGAACTAATTTTTTCTTTTTTAGGAAGTTCTATTCTACCTGCCCAGGGTGCAAGAATAATGAACTAAGCTTTGAGGGAACAAACGAGGATTAACCTCGCATTTGATTTTTTCTTTTTTTTTAATAAAAAGTTGGATTTTACGAAAGTCCGGTAAATATTTTAACTCTCTTTGAATCTGAGGAGTTTTCAAAATTGCTATCAAGAGGGTAACCTTTATTCAAAGTTAACATTATCCTTTGGGTTGAAATTGACCAGGCATCAGAACAAAAATGCCCCCTAGTTTGACAAGGAACATTGCACTGGGGATAATTGAACATTATTTGAAAATACATGCCCCTAGTGTAGGGGGGAAACTATACTTTTTAGAAAAAGGAAGTGCCCTTGTTATGAAAAGTTTAAAATCCTTGATTACCGCAAACGCAATAAAGGTTTAATGTTTAATTTTGACTTTTTATATTGAAGATTTTGAGTCAGGCTCAAAGAAATTGGAAACAAAATATTTCTTTCTGAAATTCATCATAGAATTTATTTTTTTCCCCGTCGATTCACTTAGGATATGAAACTCTTCAGATCAATCATAGACGAGATACTTGTATCCACTGAGTCTATATTTGGTTCAAACTGGGTATTGAAACTTGATCATTTGAACTTTAGATGTTTCAGCTCAGACCATCTTTTTAGCTTTTCAACTCAATGGAGATTTTATTTTATTTTTTGGTTGCTCTAGGTTTTGCCTAGATTGCCTTTTCAAGTTTTCAATCTAGCGAGCATGATCTAGCTTTTGCCTAGATCGCCTTTTTAGGTTTTTAATCTAGCGAGCTTACAATTTTTTCTTTTTTCCTTGCTTTGATTGTTGCCAAGGTCATCCTTTCAGATTTTTAACCTCGTGAGCCTGCTTTAATTTTTGCCTAAGTTGCCCTTTTAGGTTTTCAACCTAGTAGGCTTTTTTTTTTTCTTCCTGTCTGAATTTCTGGAGTTGTTATCTGATCATGCTTTGCTATCTTCCTTGACTTTTCGCACGGTACTTAGGAGGACTTTCATGGGTAAGCTTAGGACTGGGTATAAAAAGAAAGGAATCTTGAGGCTCAAAAACCCAAATACCCCTTGTGTGGCATTCCTTTTAAATTATTTTCTCTTTTTTCCTTTGAATTTTCTTCCCCACTTTGACAATTTTTTTCTTTTGAATTTTTTTCTTTTTAGATTTCTTTCTTTGTCGGGGAATATATTTTTATTTTTTTTATTTTGATGTGTGTGGAGCGGGGTGGAAGTATATTAATCAGGTTGCATACGTACCCCAGAATTTTGGGATTAGACCAAAACATACATGTTCTAATTTTCCCTTCCCCTAGGTTAGGTGATCGGGCTAAGAAAGAAAAAGCTCATTTAATTTTTTTTTTTTGGTCAAGGCGCAAAGGGCTGAGAGACAGGAGATGAGAAACTGGATACAGAAAAATTGATTCGGCCAAAATAGTGTAGACACCCCAATTTGCACGAACCCATAGGAAAATCCAAATTTTCTCGAATTAATTTCGATTTAGAACTCAAGTTCTTCGACGGACCCACATTGCTATTTGCATCATTTTCATGCATACATGCATCATCTCATATCATTGCATGCCCATGCCTTGTCCCTAATCCACTTAAACCTATGCCCATCACCCAAAACCCAAACCCAAATCAAATCCAAATCCAAGTCCATGTCCTAACCCAAACCAAGTCCATCCTAAGCCCAAACCCAAGTCCACATCCCTAACCCAAAACCAAGTCCATCCTAAGCCCAAATCCAAGTCCATATCCCAACCCAAACCCAAGTCCATTCTCTCACCCCTTATATGATGACACATGTTGATACCTCATAAGCCCCCAATACCCAATGCATCATCTAATTGGAGGGTCAACTTTCCCTTTGTGAAAACTCAAGAATGCCCTTCTCAAAAGGTTTAGTCAAACCAAAAGGTTGTTTGGTCTTTGGTAATAATCCATAAAGGTGAGGGAACTTCCCATTATACCCTCAAAAGGTGGGAATCTTCAAGTACATACATGGAGTTCTCCCATTGGTCCATTTCAAAATTATACTTCTACCCTTACTTTATTTGTTATTTACAAATGAACCAAAGTCTACTTTTCACCTACCACTTCACCTTTACACATGTCATCCTCCTATTCACCCTCCCAAATGTGCTTTTGTTTTCCCATTGGTCCATTTCAAAACTACACTTCCACCCTTGCTTTATGAGTTATTTACAAATAAACCAAGATCTACTTTTTACCTACCACTCCACCTTTACACATGTCACTCCCCCATTCACCCTCCCAAAAGTACTTTTGTTCTCTCACCTCTATTTACCAAAAAACCAAGGATCAAAGCATGCTTTTAGGGTTTCTTCACAAATGTCATCTTTACCCCCATACAAATGAAAATTCAAAAAGAAATAACCTAAATCTCATGTCCATTTTCTTCATTTTTAGGGTTGGACCACTTTATCCCCAAAAGTCTTCCAAAAACTCTATAAATACCCTCAATTTCCATGAACAACTCATGCTCTCAAGCCCCCATCTCTCAACCTAAAACTCTACAAAAATTCCTACTCATCTCTCATCTTCTAAACTTCAACTCAACCCTTAACCATCTCATTCATCTCTCAAGCCTACTCTTCAAGGTCCAAGTTCACCATCAAGGGACAAGGTAGGGTTTAAGATGTAGTTTACTTATTTCAAAGTTTGCATTCTCTTCTTCTAACCCTCTCTTTATTTATTTTTAGAAAGCCTTAGGATGTAATGTATACCCTCTCCCATCCCCGGTAGATTGGACTAAGGTTCGATCGAAAGGATGGGGGTTGAAGCCCTTTTCACCTCAATCTCATGCATCATATTGTACACAATGCACACACTCACCTATGCATGGCAATGATGAAGAAATGTGTCACCCTCTTGATGGGGTGAAACACTAAGTTTCTAGCCATGCATACATGCATCATGGTTGTGGCCTTAAGGGAACTCCATCATGGAGTCTCTCTAAAAGTTCAAACCTACATTCATATTCATAAATTTAATGTGGCTACATGGGTCATTCTTTTCCATAGAATGCCCCTAATGTCATGTTAAAAATCAAAAACCCTTTGTTAAGGGAATATTCCACTTAATGCACACACCACTCTTACCATACATTCTCATGCATTTTAATATTTGTTTTCTTGAATTTTTTACAAAATAAAATGGCCAAGCAAGGTAACCACCTTTGGTGGAGAGGATGGGGTGCCTAACACCTTCCCCATCCTCTAATCGGACCTCCTTACCTAGATCTTAGGTAGACCATGCCCTTTCCAACAAATGAGAGTCACTACAATGCCATGGAAAAAATGGTTTTCAAAAAATCAATTCGGGTGCCCATTCACACCCATTTCCAAAAAGAATGGTGGCGACTCCAAACAATGTAGTATTGAGGTTCATTGTGAACATTTCATGTCTACAACTTGGCGACTCCACTGGGGAACTTGTGGGTCCAAACCAATTTGACTTGGCCATTTTCTTTTCTTTTATTTTTTCAAAAAAAATATTCAACTTTATTTCTTAGTTTATTTGTTACTAACATATTTGTTGGTTGATTCACTTATTGTGCTTATGATGTTCTCTTCTTTGTGGGAATGCATGTAATATTTATTTTTTTTTGTTTTGTTCAAGGTTGTAAGGGTTGATACACATTTGTAATGCACTTGTGCACATTCGATTCATATCTCATTGCACAAACCACCTTCTCCTATTTTAAAAATCTAACCCCGGATGCCGGTACTCTCAAGCCCCCTAGATCGTTCATTTGGGGAGGCGGGGAGGAGAACATCCACCTCAATCACCAACCTAAGAAGTGTACATTTCAATGTGCATGGAGGTTTGAAGATTGAGTAACCTCAAACCACCTATAGCCGCATGCATCAAAATACGATTAGAGGCATAGGACACAAATGTCAAGATGTATCAACCCTTGGGTATCTTGTAATGTTCTTTTTTAGCCCTTGAAGGCAAGGTTGTAATGTCCAAAGGGGCAAAGTTGTATAGATTTTAGTTTTTTTTTTTTTTCTTACATGTCCCCCTAGGTAAAGGGGGAAATCTCTATATATTTTTATGCTTTGCATCATAAAAAAAAAAAAAAATTTGTACCCCAAGCCAAAAAACAGAGGCTATGTGCCTCAAAAAATCTCAAAAAAAAAAAAATTAAAAAAAAAAAAAAAAAAAAATTTTGCAAAAATTAAGGTTCTGGTCCGTTTTTAAAGAGCGGACCAGTACAAAAGCTCTTCGGTCCGTTCATTAAAAACGGACCCCAAAAAAAAAAAAAAAAAAATTTTTTTTTTTTTTTGCTCATTTTGTTCCTTACATCAGTCTTGACAACTTTTCTCTTGGACTTTATTTTTCTTTTAAGTTTTAGGGCTTGAAAATGATTAAATAAACCATTTCTTCGTTAAACTTAGGGTCTACCCCTCGCCACTTTGTGTTTGACCCAAATGGAGCTCGCCTCCACTCTACCTATCAAGTTGATCCGGACCCAATGTGACACACTATCAACCTTACCCATAACCACTCCGAATTGGTCCGCGACCCGTATCCACACCAAAATGGGTCCACAACCCATATCCACTTCTAATGGGTCCACGACCCATACCATATCCAAATGGGTCCATGACCCATATCCACCATTGGGTCGATCCACATGGGTCCACGACCCATCCATATCCAATGGGTCCATGACCCATATCCACTTCCAATTGGGTCCACGACCCATACCATATCCAATTGGGTCCACGACCCATATCCATATCCAATGGGTCCATAACCCATATCCACTTCCATTGGGTCCACGACCCATACCATATCCAAGGGTCCACAACCCTATCCACTAATGGGTCCACGACCATATCCATCCCACACCCATATCCCTCCAATTGGGTCCACGACCCATATCCATATCCAAATGGGTCCACAACCCATATCCATATCCAAATGGGTCCACGACCCATATCACTTCCAATGGGTCCACGACCCATACCATCATTCCAATTGGTCCACGACCCATACCCATATTCATTGGGTCCACCCATGTCATATCCAATGGTCCATGACCCTATCCACTTCCAATTGGGTCCACGACCCATACCATATCCAAATGGCCCACAACCCATATCCATTCCAATTGGGTCCACGACCCATATCCACTTCAAATGGGTCCACGACCATATCCACTTCCAATTGGTCCACGACCCATATCCTATCCAAATGGGTCCACGACCCATATCCACTCCATTGGGTCCACGACCATCCACTTAATGGGTCCACGACCCATACCACTCCAATTGGGTCCACGACCCATATCCACTTCAACTGGGTCCAGACCCATATCCATATCCAATGGGTCCACGACCCATCCATATCAATTGGGTCCCGACCCATATCATTCCAATTGGGTCCACGACCCATATCCATATCTAATGGGCCACGACCCATATCCATATCCAATTGGGTCCAACCACATCCATATCAAATGGGTCCACGACCCATATCTTCCATTGGGTCCACGACCACATCCATTCCCACTGGGCCACGACCCATGTCCATATCCATGCAACGACCCATATCCTATCCAATGGTCCATACCATCCCACCTCAAAATGGGTCCACAACCTATCTACTTCAACTGGGTCTATGACCCGTATCCTTACCGAAGGGGTCCATGACCCTACCACTTTAAGCCCCTGAGTGGGGTCCTATCTCCGGCCACGTATATTTCGAGTCAGGACCACACTCATACCCACCCAAATCAGAGCTATCAGTTAATCTACCTTTTACAAATACATTTTTAGCTCGGTGTTAACAAACCTCCGGCTCCGTGCTGATGAACCTTGGCTCCGTGCCGATGAACCTCCAGCTCCATGCTGACAAACCTCCAGCTCCGTGCTGACAAACCTCCGCTCGATGCCGATGAAACTTCGGCTCCGTGCTGATGAACCTTCGGCTCCGTGCTGACAAACCTCCGGCTCCGTGCCGATGAACCTCCAGCTCCGTGCTGACAAACCTCCGGCTCCGTGCCGATGAACCTTCGGCTCCGTGCTGATGAACCTTCGGCTCCGTGCCGACAACCTCCGGCTCCATGCTGATGAACCTTCGGTTCGTGCCGATAAACCTCAACCCGTGTTGACAAACCTCCGGCTCCGTGCTGATGAACCTTCGGTTCCGTACCGATAAACCTCCAGCTCCGTGCTGACAACCTCCGGCTCCGTGCTGATGAACCTTCAGCTCCGTGCTGACAAACCCGCTCCGCGCTGACAAACTTTGGCTCCGTGCCGATAACCTTCCGGCTCCCTGCCAATAAACCTTCAGCTCCGTGCTGACAAACCCCGTTCCGTGCTAATAATATCTGGCTCTGTGCCGATGAACCCCAACTCTGTGCTGACAAAAAATCAAAACCTCAACCAAATTCAGGATTTTCTTAATGCAACTTTACCAATTAAATCGATCTGACCTAATAAATCATCATGCATCTTCATTATGTAAATTATATATTAATGCCTAACCTCTTATCCACAGGTGGCCAAACGACCTAGAAAGAAGTACTTGCCACCTGACAATCCTCCATATTTTCTACGCTCGCAACCAATCATGAGTACTTCAGAGCAACCTCAACAGACAGTGACAGAAGTAATAACAGATCTCACCTCAAAGCTAGTATATAGTAGTGAAGGCATTGGAAAACATGATAAATTTTAGATCTACTAATGGCGAATCCAAGCATCATTCAAGCTGTACAACATCAGCATCCGGTTCGAATCAGGCTATACCTGAACAACTGCAACAACAACTTCCGCAAGCACCGAATACCTTACCACCCCGTCCCTACCAATCAAGGACCACCAATTCACATTCACTGCAATCCCACGACATGAGGTCATTCAAGAGGAAGAATGTGAATTTAGGGCAGCTGAAGTAAGGAGTACCACAGAAGAGAACTTGCCAACAAGCTTGAGGCAGTCGAGGAGGAGATTAGAAAGATGAAGGGTAAGGACTCCGTAAGTGGAATGAGGTTCAGAGACCTCTGCCTATACCCCAATGCACCATTACCACCAAAGTTCAAGTGTCCTGATTTCGAGAAGTATAACGGCATTGGATGCCCTCTATCACACTTGAAGCTTTATTGTGGATCCATGTGCCAATTTGGGGATGACGATAGGTTGTTGGTTCAACTCTTTCAAAGGAGTCTGACAGGGGCGGCTCTTTCATGGTTTTCACAATTGGATCACTCTCGAATCAAGAGCTGGCAGGATCTGGCTACGATTTTCTCAGAAGAGTACAAATTCAATACAGATATGGGATTGGACAGGAATGACATGGCAAAAATGACACGAAAGCCGAAAGAAATGTGAAAGAGTATGCGCAAAGGTGGCGGGAATCAGCTTCCAAAGTAAAACCACCTATGACTGAACAAGAGATGAATACTATATTCATTTCTACTCTGGGCCATTCATTCTACACGCATCTAGTGGGTCATACAACTGCAAGCTTCTCGTCATTGGTCCAAGTGGCGGATCGAGTTGAAGACGGTATTCGGTCAGGTCTGATCTACGACTTGTCCAGTCTAGGGGCACCAGCAGGGGGGTCTACTCAACGGAAATCGGTAGTCTTGAACAAGGAAAAAAAAGAGGCACAAGTTAACAATGTACAACCTGTTCAACCTTTTTTCATCTCAAACCAGAGGCCGCCAATACCTCAGGTCCCTTTCAAGGTGAACCCACCTCAAGCTGCACCGGCTCCACCAGTATTTCAGTTTGGTCAAAATCCAGTATTCGGTCAGAACCCACGGTTCGCCCAGAACCATCAAACCGAGTAGCGTAGACCTAACAGAATCCCTCGAGTCTTCACTCGTCTGCCTATGACTCTATCTGAACTACTCCCAGCACTACTCAGGGGAGAATATCTCACTAAGAGGCAGCCAAACCCAGAGGCGATAAAGGGACCAGGGTACAATCCCAATCAATTCTGCGAATTTCATGGGTGCACCGGGGCATGCTACCGACCAATGTTGGCAACTCAAGCACCAAGTGCAGAATTTAATCGACAGGAAAACGATCATCTTGGATGGTCCGGCAACCCAAGCACCTCAGCAGAATATCAATCAGAACCCGCTACCGACGCATAATGGGGGAGGTAATGGGCCGACAGTCAATGCCATAGAGAGGGATGAACCAAGCTTCAATCCTTCAGTTTTGATAGCACCCATTGGCACTAAGGTTAGAGTCAATTTGAGAAAAGAACCAACATCACCAAGCATCAACGCGTTGCCACCAGATACGACCAACCAATCATCATCCCAACTCCCAATCTTTGGCCAATCTCACCATTCACTCCAACTCCCAAACTTCAAATCCTTCACGACCACCTCTCATTATACCCTACACATCAACAATTTCAAGTTCTACTGCTCGTCCACACTCTCATTATACCGTGCACCATACCAACGTCAGGCCCTTCTTCCCGACCACCTCTGTCATACCCTACGCTACACCGACCCCTCAAACTTCAAGCTTTTCCTCTCGACCACCCCTCATCCTATCTTATACCAACCCACAAACCCCAAACACCACTACATCAACCATCAAACCTAGTCCGCCACCTCTTATCCTCCATGTAAAGCCAGATCCTCAACCCATGACCATCATGTTCCCTAAATCCTTCCCATACTGCTCCAGCCAAACCGTCCCATGGAGTTATGAGACGCTGATCGTAACATCTGCAGGAATTGAGAACCGAAAGAGGCCATGGTAACAGACATTGGTCATATGACCAGATCAGGAAGATGCTACAAAATACCAGAAAAAGAACAAAAAAGGCAGAACGAGGAAGATGATAGAAGAAAAGAAAAAGGGAAAGGAAAGCTGGTAGAGGAAGAACAAACACTTCAAGGGGAACCAGAAAAGAAGAAGTAGGGTAACTGACAAGGAGGCAACAGACCTCCTCAAGCTCATTCGAAAGAGTGAGTACAACATAGTAGAGCAGTTGAATAGAATGCCAGCTCAAATCAGTATCTTTGACTTACTTTTAAACTCAGAGCATCATCGGGAAGCACTACTCAAAGTCCTTAGTAATGCACATGTACCTGAGACCACCTCACCAGAAGAGTTGGAAAAGACAGTAGGTCAGATCATGGCCTCCAATCCGATCACCTTCACCGAGGATGAGCTTATTAGCGGAGGACGCGGACACATTGAACCGTTGCACATTATGGTGATGTGCAAAGGTATGATGGTAGCAAGGGTACTGATCGACAATGGTTCGGCTCTTAATGTCTGTCCTCTGCAAACTGTGCACAAGTTAAACGCGGATTTATCTTACCTCCGGCCAACTAGAAGGACCGTAAGGGCTTTTGATAGTAGAAAAACTGAGTCATTAGGAGAACTGGATCTCCCAGTCACTATCGGATCATGTACTTTCGAAATAACATTCGAGATCTTGGACATACCCTCGGCATTCAATCTCCTTCTAGGAAGACCCTGGATCCACACCGCAGGGGCAGTCCCCTCTTCCTTGCACCAGCGAGTCAAATTCATCATGGGACAGCGAATGATATCGGTCCTCGCAGAAAATCTCATACCAGCCGATCGATCGCCGGATGTGCCTTATATCGATGTAGAAATGACCGGGGATAAAGAGGGGTTTCACGCCTTTCAGTTTACATCTATCAATCACATTCAAAGGGGAAAAGAGAAGACAAGGGCAAGGTGGTCAAAAGCAAACCTAATGGTCGGACGAGTGATGAAAAGGGCGGGATATCGTCCGAAACAAGGGTTAGGGCCTAAAGGAAAAGGCAGGGCCACGTTGATCAGCATACGAAAATACATTCCCTACTTTGGTCTTGGATTCAAGCCTACGAGGAAAGACATCTCTGATATGAAGGATAAGAAGAGGGAGCTTCGACTTGCACGAAGACAGAACCGAGAGCCTAATGTGGGGAACTTGGGCAAAGTACCACATATCAACATCAGCTTCCCACCATCCTTGAAAAGTCAAATGACTCGGCAGAACTGCCACCGACAAGTCACACAGGAGAACCAAGTATCGTAAGTATCGAGCCTGTTCAATTACAAGAAGACTCATTCGTTGAGTCCCCGCATTCCTTTACAGATGGCATGGACATCTTGTTCGGAGGGGATTCCGAATGGAGTCAAGAGGAAGAAGAAAGAGAGCCCGCCAAGGCGGAAGTCGCAACATGCGAAGAAGAAAAATCACCGTTCCCCTTTCAAATCGATTGGGGATCTGTCGTAATTCCACCCACCTTACAAATACCTACGCCGCCCGGATTTGACGACAGTCACTCGGAAGTGATGGTTATATCTGAACCATCAAGGGAGTCACTCTCCCAACTTATCCGCCCTGCACAAGAAGGGCAAGTTTTCAAGAATTGGGAGGAATACCCAATCACTTACGAGGCCGCCATGGGGTCCAGAATCCCTACGGCCTCCAAAAAAAAACGTCATTAGCAAAATCTCATCTGCCCGAGGACCATAATGAGCCCTCGTCCTCGGAGCAAGACTGTTTTGGGGGCTCACCTTCGTTGCTAATGAATTTGCATGATTTTTCTTTATCGTGTTTCAGGAATACAGATAGTCCACAAAATCCAAAAAAATCAAAAAGTTTTCAAAATCCAAAAAAATCAAAAATCTTTCAAAACTCAAAAAAATCAAAAACTCTCCAAAATTCAAAAAAATCAATATTCTCAAAAATTCAAAAAAATCAGAAATCTTCAAAATACCCAAGGTTTTCAAAGAATTTCCTCAGTTGAATGAGCCTTGTGACAGAACAGAGTATGAAAGAGAAGAATACGACTTTGACCTCGAGCTCGACTTTGATCTCATGGGGATTGAAGAAGAGTTAGAGGAAGAGGTTGAATATCCTCCAAGAGAAATCAAAGAACTCATAGAACGTCACGAGAAGGGTGTTCAGCCAAATATAGAGGATACAAACTCAGTGAACCTAGGCACCGAAGATGACCCACGGATCGTTAAAATCGGAGCCTTATTAACAATTGAGCAGAAAGAGGAGATGACAAAGTTCTTACAGCAGTACCAAGATGTCTTCGCATGGTCCTACCAAGACATGCCTGGTTTAGACACAGATCTAGTCGTTCACAATTACCAATCAAAGCGGGAAGCAAGCCGATCAAACAGAAATTACGAAGGTTGAAACCAGAGTGGACACTTAAGGTCAAAGATGAAGTAATGAAGCAGTTCCAAGCAGGATTTCTCGCAGTATCCACTTACCCTGAGTGGCTCGCTAATGTCGTTCCTGTACCAAAGAAAGATGGAAAGGTACGTATGTGCGTGGACTACCGTGATCTGAATAAAGCCAGTCCTAAAGATGACTTTCCATTACCGCACATCGACACTCTGGTCGATAATACAGCAGGGCACGGTATGTTCTCGTTCATGGATGGATTCTCGGGTTACAACCAATAAAAATGGCAGAAAGAAGATCAAGAGAAGACTGCATTCATTACACCTTGGGGTACCTTTCACTATAAGGTCATGCCATTCGGTCTCAAGAACGCTGGGGCAACTTACCAACGAGCCATGACTGCCTTATTTCATGACATGATTCACAAGGAGATAGAGGTATATGTGGACGACATGATAGCCAAATCTAACCTCGATGAGGATCATCTGGTAAACTTGAAGAAATGTTTGATCGATTAAGGAAGTACAGCTTAAGGCTTAATCCGGCAAAGTGTGTATTTGGGGCAACATCAGGGAGTTATTGGGGTTCATTGTCAGTAGAAGAGGCATTGAAATCGATCCAGCTAAAACGAAGTACATCATAAATATGGAGCCACCCAAGTCAGAGAAAGAGATCAGGGGATTCTTAGGGAGAATTCAGTACATTAGTCGGTTCATCGCACAACTAACTCCGATCTGTGAGCCAGTATTCAAACTACTGAAAAAGAATGAGCCAAAAGATGGAATGAAAACTGTCAAGAAGCTTTCGACAAGATTAAGAGATACTTGCTTAATCCGCCTGTTCTAGTTCCTCCTACATCAGGTCGACCTCTACTGATGTATCTTTCCGTGCAAGAAAACTCCATGGGCTGCGTACTGGGGCAACACGATGAAACAGGTCGAAAAGAGCAGGCCATTTATTACCTTAGCAAGAAGTTCACAAGTTACGAGGTGAATTATTCGACTCTCGAGAAAACATGTTGTGCCCTTGTCTGGGCATCACAACGGCTACGCCACTACTTGCTCAGTTACTCGACTATGCTCATTGCTCGGATGGATCCCTTGAAGTATCTCTTCGAGAAGCCGGCACTAACAGGACGCACCGCAAAATGGCAGCTACTATTATCTGAGTTCGACATCACCTATGTCACTCAAAAAGCCATCAAAGGACAAGCCATTGCTGACCACTTAGCGGAACACCCCTGCCCGACTATGAACCGCTAAAGACAATTTTCCTGATGAAGCCATTTTGTTTGCTGAAGCCGAGAGCGACAATGAAGAATCTAGTTGGAAAATGTATTTCGATGGAGCAGTAAATCAAAAGGGAAATGGAATGGGGGCAGTGCTGGTTAAGCCAGACGGGACCCATATCCCCATTGCGGTTAGATTGAGGTTCCAATGTTCGAACAACGAAGCTGAATACGAAGCATGCATTATGGGGTTGAAAGCAGCAATCGACTTCGAAGTGGATGAAATAGATGTATTTGGAGACTCAAGTCTGGTAGTCTACCAGACAACAGGGGAATGGAAGACTCGAGAGCAGAGACTAGTGCCGTATCACGAGTATCTTGAAGATCTAAGTTCAAACTTCACCCGAATCTCCTTTACTTATATGCCAAGGGCTAAGAACCAGTTTGCAGATGCATTGGCTACTCTGGCTTCAATGATCAGCATCTCTGAAGATACCATAGTTGACCCTCTTGAGATTGGTATTCAAGATGAGCCAGCATATTGCTTACCTGTGGAGATCGAAGAACCAGAGGAAAACCATGGTACGCAGACATCAAGGCATTCTTAGAGGACCGAACTTTCCCACCCGATGCCACAACAACGGACCGAAAGACTATTCAGAGATTGGCAAGACAGTTTTTCTTGAGTAGCGGAGTCTTGTACAAAAAGTCGCATCACGAGGTCCTCCTCAGGTGTGTAACACAGACAGAAGCTCAACGCTTGATCGAGACCGTGCATGGAGGAGTATGTGGACCTCATATGAATGGACATATGCTCGCAAAGAAGATTATGAGAATGGGTTACTACTGGATGACCATGGAAAGTGATGGGTACCAACATGTTCGGAAGTGTCATTTGTGTCAAATCTACGCCAACAAAATCAATGCACCACCTTCAGAATTGCACAATATGACTTCTCCTTGGCCCTTCTCACTTTGGGGCATGGATGTCATCGGGCAGATCAATCCTCAAGCTTCCAATGGGCATCGCTTCATCTTAGTCGCCATAGACTACTTTACGAAATGGGTAGAAGCAGCATCTTACGCCAATGTTACTAGAGGCAATGTCTTGAAGTTTGTGAAGAACAACATCATATGTCGGTACGGCCTCCCAAGCGGGATAGTAACTGATAACGCCAAAAATCTCAAGAACAAAGATATGTCTAAGATGTGCAAGGATTTTCAGATCACCCATCACAACTCAGTCATTTACAGACCAAAGATGAATGGAGCAGTTGAAGCCGCCAACAAAAACATCAAGAAGATCATTGAGAAAATGGCTGTTACTTACAAGGATTGGCATGAAATGTTGCCCTTCGCTCTACATGCTTACCGAACGTCAATCCGAACTTCGACTGGGGCAACACCCTACTCATTGGTATACGGAATGGAAGCAGTCTTGCCCGTTGAGGTCGAGATTCCCTCCCTCCGAATCTTAAAAGAAGTTGAATTGGAGGAGGCAGAATGGGTCCAAGCCCGGTTCGACCAGTTAACTTAATAGAGGAGAAACGACTTTCAGCAATCTGCCATGGGCAAACTTATCAACGAAGAATAGCACGTGCTTATAACAAGAAGGTTCGACCTCGGGAGTTTGTACCCGGAGACTTAGTTCTGAAGAAGATCTTGCCAATACAGGAAGATGCGAGAGGAAAGTTTCGTCCAAATTACGAGGGGCCATTCGTCGTCCAAAAGGTACTGTCCGGAGGAGCGCTGATTCTCACAGAGATGGACGGGGAAGTCTTTCCGCAACCGATCAATGCTGACACCGTTAAAAAATATTACGCCTGAAGTCATCCTTTGAAATGAAGAGAGGCCATCTTTCCACTACCTGAACAACTATCTACCCTTAGTTAACCTTTTTGAGCCATCACATTCATTTCTCAACCTAAGATCGGGGCAAGTCACCACAAAAAAAAAAAAAAAAAAATCACCAAAAGTCAAAACAAAAATACCAAGCATACTCCTGGCCCGCATGAGGATAAACTGTGAACGGCTAAAAGTACAAAAAAATCAAAAAGTCAAAAATCTCGAATGTCTGATCTCAAACTCGACCCAAATCTCCTACCTAAATAAGTTCGTGTGACGACGGGAGGAGACATAGATCATATTTTCGAAACAAAAATAGACAACCCCGTGTCCAAACTACCCCTCAATAAATCCAAACTCAGCCTTCTTTACATCCTTTCACAACCTAGCCTAAGCCTATGTTTCGTCCTATTTAAAAGTCCTCTCAGATCAGGGAATGGTTCAAAGCATCTCAATCACGGTGGAAGCACGTCATGGAAGACATCGTCAGTACAGTCTATCTTGCCACTTAAATCAGATTTCAAGCCACCAAAGTCGTTGGAAGATCCGAGAGGGAGACCAGGTCGAATATTTGAAAAAAAAGAGCGACTTGAAGTGTAGAGTCATTGATCTTGAAGCTCAACTTGAGTCACCGTACCATGAAAATCGTCGGAGGAACTCGAGAGGGGAGTCCAGATCTGTTACTCAAGAAAGAGCGCCACTAGAAGAGTAGAGTGTTCGACCTCGCAGCTCAACTTGAGTCACCAAGCCACAAGGGGCATAGAGAAAGAAAAGGTATTCAAAGCAAAAAATCTATAAAGTAAGCATAAACTGAAAGGGCATGGTGAAAACCCGTCAGGGCACTGTGAGTAAAAAAATCAGGCTATGGCAAGATCAAAACCACCGGCACGATGAAACCCAAAAAGGGCGTCGATGCGCAAAAATGTGGAAATCGGGTCTGGTGAAAACCGTAATTGGCGCCAGGGGCAAAACAAAAAAAAAAAAAAAAAAAAAAAAAAAAAAAACTCCTGGCCCGCAAGAGTATAAAACTGTGAACGTGAACGGCGAAAATCTCGAAATCCTCAATGTTCCAACAGATGCAACTAAGATAACTCAGTCAAAATTTTCAATCTCGGGGATGACTCTAAAGAGGTTAAGGATTAGCTGACACTTGTATCCTCGACATTTGGCAAAGGCACCATGATCGTTAACTTTCAGAGTTTTCAAACACAGTCTGTCACAGATTATTCGACAAAGGGAATCTTTTAAAACCTAAAACAAAAAAAATGCATCATCAAAATTACTATTCTTGGCCTATGACGAAGAATCTAGGACTTTTCTTAAAATCAAGTGTTTTTGAAAGCAGTAGATATATCTGAGGCCACTATGTAAAAAAAACTATTTCATTCATTTCAAATAGTGTACATCATTCTCATTAAAAGCAGGGTACAAGAAGGAATAACGGGCAAAGAGCCACTCAAGCATTTCTCTGGCAAAGCGTAAAAGGCACAAGTCATCCTCTAGGGCTTGACCTGAGCAGCTTGGTCAACGATGATTCTCTTCACATCCGAGGCTTGACACATACCAAAATACTCAAATATCAGACCATCATGCAAGTCTTTCTCAAGGATGGTCACGTCACACTAAGCTCTCTCAAGATGATCCTATAACTTCCATGAAGGGGAAACTAAGTTTGAAATTCAAAATCAATGAGGGAAAAAGAAAAATATATCAAAATTGCATTGCATGGTTCAAAACGTCAATCACTTCCAAAAATCATAAAAAATGGTATCTAAGAAAGAGCTCCGTGCCACGAAATCAAGAGGCTACGTCAGACCCCGTGCTTGGGTAGCCACATTTTACAAAAATTCTTCAATCCATCCGGCGTTGTTAATCGTCATGCAATAAATTATTTCGGATTCGTGCAAATAAAGGGTCTAATTTATTCTTTGCAGTTCTTTGCAAGCAACTCCTGCAAAGAGGGGCAGCTGTAGACACCCCAATTTGCACGAACCCATAGGAAAATCCAAATTTTCTCGAATTAATTTCGATTTAGAACTCAAGTTCTTCGACGGACCCACATGCTATTTTTGCATCATTTTCATGCATACATGCATCATCTCATATCATTGCATGCCCATGCCTTGTCCCTAATCCACTTAAACCTATGCCCATCACCCAACCCCAAACCCAAATCCAATCCAAATCCAAGTCCATGTCCTAACCCAAACCAAGTCCATCCTAAGCCCAAACCCAAGTCCACATCCCTAACCCAAAACCAAGTCCATCCTAAGCCCAAATCCAAGTCCATATCCCAAACCCAAACCCAAGTCCATTCTCTCACCCCTTATATGATGACACATGTTGATACCTCATAAGCCCCCAATACCCAATGCATCATCTAATTGGAGGGTCAACTTTCCCTTTGTGAAAACTCAAGAATGCCTTCTCAAAAGGTTTAGTCAAACCAAAAAGGTTGTTTGGTCTTTGGTAATAATCCATAAAGGTGAGGGAACTTCCCATTATACCCTCAAAAGGTGGGAATCTTCAAGTACATACATGGAGTTCTCCCATTGGTCCATTTCAAAATTATACTTCTACCCTTACTTTATTTGTTATTTACAAATGAACCAAAGTCTACTTTTCACCTACCACTTCACCTTTACACATGTCATCCTCCTATTCACCCTCCCAAATGTGCTTTTGTTTTCCCATTGGTCCATTTCAAAACTACACTTCCACCCTTGCTTTATGAGTTATTTACAAATAAACCAAGATCTACTTTTTACCTACCACTCCACCTTTACACATGTCACTCCCCCATTCACCCTCCCAAAAGTACTTTTGTTCTCTCACCTCTATTTACCAAAAAACCAAGGATCAAAGCATGCTTTTAGGGTTTCTTCACAATGTCATCTTTACCCCCATACAAATGAAAAATTCAAAAAGAAGAAACCTAAATCTCATGTCCATTTTCATTTTTAGGGTTGGACCACTTTATCCCCAAAAGTCTTCCAAAAACTCTATAAATACCCTCAATTTCCATGAACAACTCATGCTCTCAAGCCCCCATCTCTCAACCTAAAACTCTACAAAAATTCCTACTCATTCTCTCATCTTCTAAACTTCAACTCAACCCTTAACCATCTCATTCATCTCTCAAGCCTACTCTCAAGGTCCAAGTTCACCATCAAGGGACAAGGTAGGGTTTAAGATGTAGTTTACTTATTTCAAAGTTTGCATTCTCTTCTTCTAACCCTCTCTTTATTTTATTTTTAGAAAGCCTTAGGATGTAATGTATACCCTCTCCCGTCCCCGGTAGATTGGACTAAGGTTCGATCGAAAGGATGGGGGTTGAAGCCCTTTTCACCTCAATCTCATGCATCATATTGTACACAATGCACACACTCACCTATGCATGGCAATGATGAAGAAGTGTCACCCTCTTGATGGGGTGAAACACTAAGTTTCTAGCCATGCATACATGCATCATGGTTGTGGCCTTAAGGGAACTCCATCATGGAGTCTCTCTAAAAGTTCAAACCTACATTCATATTCATAATTTAATGTGGCTACATGGGTCATTCTTTTCCATAGAATGCCCCTAATGTCATGTTAAAAATCAAAAACCCTTTGTTAAGGGAATATTCCACTTAATGCACACACCACTCTTACCATACATTCTCATGCATTTTAATATTTGTTTTCTTGAATTTTTTACAAAATAAAATGGCCAAGCAAGGTAACCACCTTTGGTGGAGAGGATGGGGTGCCTAACACCTTCCCCATCCTCTAATCGGACCTCCTTACCTAGATCTTAGGTAGACCTTGCCCTTTCCAACAAATGAGAGTCACTACAATGCCATGGAAAAAATGGTTTTCAAAAAATCAATTCGGGTGCCCATTCACACCCATTTCCAAAAAAGAATGGTGGCGACTCCAAACAATGTAGTATTGAGGTTCATTGTGAACATTTCATGTCTACAGATAGCCTCCTTAAATGTAGTACCATTTGATCCGGTCAAGGTTGGTTGACTCTGGTAATTTGATTCCGTCTTGATCTTGAAGTCTAACAGTTTTCCAGATAATATTTCCTTAATGATTGAATCTCTCCAATTGAGTTCAAACTTTCTATAATCGAGGAAATTTTTTTTTGGATAGTCTGATGCTTAGATCCTTGACTTATAAGTGATAAACTTTGACTTTCTTGTCAAACATGCGAACGACTCCTCTCCATTGACAGACCCAATCTGTTTCTAACAATTGACTTCTATCAAGACCTTGAGATATAGGATTTTCCCTTTTAACCGGTAAGATTACTTCCATATCATACACTAGAGTGACTCTAGTGGAAGACTATATTGAAGTGTAATATGTCCATAACGCGAATGGTAACTTCTCTGGCTAATCCCGGTGTGATGTGTGATTGACACATTTTCACGATGATTGTTTTGAGATTCTTACGAGCTGCTTCAACTATTCCATCGATTTTAAAATTCCAGCACTGATACATTTTATAATCCCTCCTCTAGCTATGTCAGTCTATTTTTGTTGGTGTTCTCACAGGATGGGTCCAAATTTAACCGACATATCCTCATAGGACCATATAAGCAAGTCTTTGAATTTTCTGAATAAATTCATCATCTCTTTGTGCTCCTCTGGGGATAAGTTAGTTCCAATCTGAATTTCTTGGGAATTATTTTTGTTCCGAAGTCAATGACCTTTGCTTCCTCGAGCAAAACATTTATCTTCTCATTCAAGAGGGGGTTCCTTATTAGAGGAATTTCTCCTTGAAGCCAGTTATCAGTTAATTCGTTAATGCGCTCGAGGTATTCAAAAATTTTCTTTATTCAATTAAATTTAGATGGGGCGACTGACACCATTGCAGACTCAACAAACTAACTTGACTAGAACAAAATAAGAAATAAAAAGACAGACTTGATTACTGACTTGATAGAAAGAACTGGACTCAAGACTCATAAACAACTAAAGACAATTACCCACAATGGGCTTGATTACAGACTGAGAATTTGAGAAACTATTTCCAAGCGGTTGGATTGAATCTTCTTCTTCAGATTCTTTACATTCTTCAAACTTACTTCTTCTGTCTTGGCCAAGACTGCATTTGGTGGTGAAACCGTCACTCTAGTAAGAGGGGGCTAGGAGGTTTATGATTAACTGATTGGATGAGAAGGATTGGGTCAAACGAGAGTTGAGTATTGGATACCATGTTCAAAGTCTGAGGAGATTGGTAAATGGGCAGAGGGTTAGTAGTAACATTTGGCTGCTTAGGGGCAGGGACAGTAACTTTTTTGGCGTCAATGAGGTCTTGAACTTTATGACGTAAAGCAAAGCAATGATCAGTAAGATGATAGGTTGGGATTGTGAGAAGTGGGGAGTGTATTTGGTAAAGATCGAGGTTGGAGAGGTGCAATGAGCCCTTTACTTAATAGTTTTTGAAGGACAATGCTCAAAGGCATACCAAGATTGGTGAATTTCCTACGCGGTTCAGGTTGATTAGGGTTAACTTGGTTACTATGCAAGATAGTAGATTGGACGGGTGTAGTAGACGTATTGGCTACACAGGCGTGATCAGTACTAGACTTAGAATTGGTAAAAGGCTTTTTGAACTTGTTGTCAGAAGGATTGGAAAGGATTCCGGAAGCGAAAGCATCTTCCAATTGGCTACCAGCTTGCAATAGAGACTCGAATGTAGGAAGGTATTGGGAAACTAGATGTCGGGCATACCCTTGCGAGAGGTTTTTTAAGATAATAGCCACTTGTTCTTTATCTGAAGGTCAATCCCACATTTGTGCAGCCTTGGCCCTCCAGCGACCAATGAAATCAGTGAATGTCTCCCCATTTTTCTATTTAGTTGCTTTCAAATCCCTTCTTGAGGTCTCAATCTCAGTACTGTATTTATACTGATGCTAAAAGGCCTTTGACATGTTCTCCCATGTACCCACAGTAACTGGATCTTGAGACATTAGCCAACGTAGTGTTGATCTTGATAAAGTTCTTTTGAACAATAATGTCATCTGTTCGTCGCTAAGCCCCATAGTGCGCATGTTAGTAACATACACCTTAAGATGTGTTTTCGCACATCCTGTCCCACTAAATTTATCCATTTCAGGCATCACAAACTTCTCCAGCAAATGGATTCTAGGGATACGGTTCAGAGCTTCAATGCCCGCTGCAATTTCATCAATACCCTTTATACTCTTCATAGCTGACTCCAATTGGGACATTCTGTTAAATAACGCCGAATTTTCATCAACATACTCTTCATCTCCGTCGAGTTCGAAGACTTCACGTGGACGTTTCTCTTCTACCTTTTTTTTCCTTTTGGATCATCTAGAGGATTTCCCGTCGATTCCGAGGTCTGTTCTAACATTTTCACTTTGCCTTTTATATTGTTGATATCATTAGCAAAGGCTGCCAAGATCTTACGGATCTCTGTGAGTTCAGATTCTGACGCCATCTCTACTTGTTGACTTGGTATTGTGGCCCGTTCTAACCGACTGGACTTACGACTCCAACTATGAGGTGGACGCTTGAGTTTGGGCGCAATGATAATCCTGAAACCCCATCAAAGGAGGATTACTTGTTATGGATTCTAGAGTAGACTTTTAATAAATAGAGGTTTCTCTTGATAGCATGGGTTAAGTTAACCCCTAGATTTAAAATCTCTAACCAATGAAATATTTCGATCAAGAAATATTACATGAATATGATTTACTGATCTTGTTAAGTATGTAATATTCAGTCCATTAAATCAAACTGGCCGATGCAAGGTGATTGGGACTATGTACCCATTTAAGTTTGGGCCGGTTCGACCCAATGGATCTGAATATTCTACTTGCATCACTTCATCCAATATTTTTAAGCCAATTAGTTCAACCAACCTATATACTGATCCATAAGATCCATTTACCAATTGACCTAATTGGTTTAACTTTGACCAGTATGTTTCACCAATTAAGTTTATTGGGTTGGACCGATATTACGGGTTTGATTGGAGCGGTGTGAACCGGTCCACCCACTTACCTTTTGGTTGGATTAAATAGAGCAACCCGGGAACACCCACGATAAGTTCGAGTCGTGACCTACAGGGAAGGTTTCTAGACTCTAGGCTTACTACATGCAATGCATTTTTATCTGGCCACCCTTGCCCAAGCACACCTATATACCTTTCGATACGTGGTGACTTGGTTTGATATACCGTATAGGTGATAATCTAAAACCTCAATTCACTTCTCTGAAGCCAAAAACAGCTAGTTTGATCTCCAGTTGAGAGGTGACGCACAATGCTGAGCAAGGGCCCACTTAAATACCTCTCGTCTAGAATAGACGTAGTCTATCCCCCTCGTACAGTAGGGTACAGCGGGGCAAGATCTTGCTTAGGCACCGGTTTTGACCAAGAAGTGCAATTGATATACTTAGATTATCTTTTATACCTACGGGTACGAGTCAAGAGTTGTAGCTTTCATAAATGGTTTGGCATCCCACGAGAGGACCGACCACGTACTAGTACTACGTTGGCAATCGGGACATGTGACTGTGTGGCTTACAATAGGTCAAAGGCTCAGGTCGCTTCAGCCTGGGTGCATCAATATATCTCTCAGAATCACCTGATCAGATGGTATTGATACCCCAGTTTGATATACCCTAAGGTACGTGACTGGAGTTGTGATTTTCATGAATGACGTCGTATCTCCGAAGAGACCGGGCCACGTACTAGTGCCACGTTGGCTAAATGGGATGTGTAAGTAAGTAAAACAGTAAACGTGCATGTGGTGTGTGCAAAGCAGGGTGGGGTGTGCCCGGGGCCTTTTCCAAACAACATGGGCCCATGGGCTTGATCATATAATATCAACATGGATTTCATAGAAATATTAATCAAGATAATACGAAAATAAATCACATCGAAATTAGGATTAAAGTAATAAAATCACATGTGTTAATCATGGCATGTTAGATATACAATCAATGGGGATCACATAGAGACTAATAATCATAAACAAACACCTAATTTTTAATCCAAGCCACAAGGATCTTTTTATGGTTCAATCAGGATCACCTTTGGCAACCCGAATAATTCGAGGTCCCAATGAGTATTAGATTGAAGATAGCATGATCATTGTCGAGATAAGGTGCAATGAACACATTTTGTTGTTGTTTTTTTTTTTTTTTTTTTGAAAATATACGTGGCAAACCTTTGGAGAACATAGGTTAACTTAAAGAACTCAAGGTTCCAAATTTAGCTAAGGGTCACTAAACCAACATGTTTCATCATATTAGTAATCCAATGTCACAAATTTCTAGCTTAAACAGAAAAGTTAGAATTTAAAAGTGAAATTCACATTTTTTCTTTGATCCAATATTTTGAAAATGAGTGATTACAAAATCTCAAATCAAAAATAGAAATTAGTGATTTTCTTGAAGATTTTCTTTTAAAAGTTCTTAAAATTTTGGTTTCCATAAGCCTATGACATTGGATAATGATTTCAAGCGACACATGATGAGTCCAACGACTCTTACTAACAAAGAAACCTTACTAAGTTAGTTAGGCTAGCCCCATCCATAATTTGTTAAATAAAACATTTTATAAAGCAAACACTTTGCTCGTTGCTGCCAGCACACAGATTTTCAAAAATTTTAAATATTTTTGTTACCAACACCACAACACCTCAACCTCTGTGTGTAACTCTCATGTTTCCATCCACTCCGATTCGTATAACCAAATACTTGTAATCTCGGAAAGTTTCAACCGCATGCACAAAGCTTTCGTGCAAAGTTCCAAAGTCAGGATGATCAACAAATCTAATCACAAGCTCCAGAGGTGAGTGAGCCGATCTAAACATTCCACTTCTCAGTGTGCAATTTTTCTGGAAGAACTATACTGTAGCCCTGCCCAGAAACAAGCTCTCCAGCAGCCTCATTCGAATTTGCGATTGAATTAAAGGTGGTGGAGAGAAGAGGGCCTTAAATGGCTTTGAAGCGAAGTTGAGCGGTTGAATCCATGGAAATTTCCTACGAAAATCTTCAATTGTTCTTCATTTTTTTTTTAAATCGAAAATTCTTTTGTAAATCGATTGGAATAAAACTTTCGACCGGGCTTGAGAGGCTAAATCAAACGATTTCTGATTGAATGAATCTGTGGAGGAGCCATCGGTTTGAAGCTCCATAGCTCTCCATTGGAGGAAGCCGATCAAGTTGATCAATTATCGACTGGATTAAGAGACCAAAATCGATCGGTCTCTGATTTGGTTCGATTGAAAAAGATGAGACTTCGTTCTCTGATTTGGTCGGTTTTCTTCTTAAACGGCTTGTTTAGATTGGTTTTTGATTTGGTTCGATGAACCCCAGTCATTTAAGAAGATGATGTAGGTTAAAACAATCGATTGTTTTGATGATTTTTGCTGGTTTCAAACGGTTGAACAGAGAGATTTTTGCTGGTCTCTATACGAACCAGCGTCTTCTCTTGGAGAAGACGATGTGGGCATAGGAAAAATTACATTTTACTTATTACACACCACCTATATTCTTAGACGCTGTCATTAAGTGGGTGTGTAAACCGAAAACCAATCATTATTGTTAATGACACACCAACCCACATATGTTGCTAACAGAACCTCAAAATGAAAACAGTTTTTTCCCTTTTTTTTTTTTTTGCTAAATTTTTTCTTTTTTTAATTTCCCTCTTGCTGTCAATGGACAGCACTATATTCCTAACCCACAAAAAAAAATAAAAAATAATTTTATTTGAAGAAACTAATTACACACTCTTTTTTTTTTGAAAATTAAAAAAAAAAAAAAAACTAAAAAACAAAACATCGTTCAATGATCAATGGCACGTACCCCTAAAAAATAAAATAAAAAAACTTCACACGTAAAAATTTAGTGTCAATGGTCCACCAATCATCATATTATCTTCAATAAAATCAACCATTCCACAACCCTTCATTATTCAGGATCACATTAGATGACCCTTAATTAACCCACAAGAATAGTATATCGGAACCACATATTTAAAGCCCAAACACATGCTAAATAATCGAAAGAAAATAAAATAAAATAGAATAAAAGAATAACAAAAAAAAAGATGCAAATAATGAATAAACAAATAAATAAAGAACAAATAAATTTTTTTTAAAAATCTAGGTTATTTTAGCGATACTCCCATACTTGGGGTTTTTCAAGTTTGATCCTCAATGTCACCAGTGGAGTCGCCACTGAAAGCGCCCTTGATCCGCGGGGTACCCGGATCCGCTTTTGACCCTTGAGGTTTGGGAGTCGCCACCTAGTTATTACGGTCTAGGAACCGATCAATGACTCTAAACGGATAAAAACTAATCTAAAACAAAAAAAAAACTAAATTTGGGGATCATGTTACATAGTTGGAAGGTGTTAGGCACCAACCCCGCCCGGCCAAAGTCGATCTCTACTAACTTTTCAAATAAATCACATTGCTAAAAACCTAGATAAAAATAAATAAATAAAAGTTTTATACCTTTCCGATAGCAAATACTTTATTCCCTCAGATCTGACAAAAATAGTTCCTTGTACCGTACTCCCTTGCTTCGTTCTGTCTCCGGATTTGATTTCGGATCTCCGAGATCAAGGTATCTCCTGATTTTTGGATCTGAACTCTTCAAGTTTGTTGTAGATTTTGGGGTGTTTTTGGAGGGCTTTTAGGTGTTTTCTAGGCTAAAATTGAAGGAGGGATGTTAGGTAAGGAGTTGGGGCTCCAAAACTAGGGTTTATGCGAGGCTATGGGGGCTTCTAGACCTACTTCTCTTAGGGTTTATGATTTGATACGAAAATAGGGTGTGAGCACCTCTATTTATAGATTATTTTTAGGGTTGATTTGAATAAAGTTAGTATTTAATTAGAGTTCTTTTAGTTAGAGTTGTGTTTTAGTTAGAATTGTTTTATGTTGAATTGTGTTTTAATTAGAATTATTTTAGGTAGAATTGTTTTTTAGTTAGAACTCTATTAGATAGAGTTATTATTTAATTAGAATTCTATTATGATTTTGACTTTTGGTCTTATTTGATTGACTTTTAAGATTTTGACTTTAGTCTTAATTGATTGACTTTTAATATCTTGACTTTAGTCTTGCTTAATTGACTTTAATTTTGACTTTAGTCTTACTTGATTGACTTTAATACATTGACTTTAGTCTTGCTTGATTGACTTTAATTTTTTGGAGAACCCTCATCTATTATATCTTTAATTCTTTGGACCCCCAAATGGAGGGGTCCATAAAGAAATATCTCACGAACTCTCAACAATTTTCCATGAGAGTCCGATTGATCGATTTCTTTGGTTCAAATTTTTAAATTAATTTCATTAATGTTTCACTTTAATTATTTAATATTTTATTTATTAATTTCGAAAATTTTAATTATAAAAATTATGAAATTACCGTTTTGCCCCCGGAGAGGACTTTTCACGTTTTAAGTCGATTTTTAATGTTCTAGGATGTTTTAGAATCGATTTTTCATAAGGAATTTAATGGAATTATTAGTTTTTGTCATTTATGAAATTTTTTGTGTGAAATGGTCATGAACTTTATGAGGGGCATTTTCGTAATTTTGTCGAATTCTGTGAACATTGGCTAAATGATTTATATGATTTCGATTTGTTGTTTTATGTGTTTGAGAGAGTTTTCCTAAGCGTAACGTAGGCTCTAAGGTTGTTTTGATATTAGGGGTTTTTTGGTAATTTGATAATTTTTTAGTGATTTTTATCGTGAAGCTTCTTTTTGTCTGAAAGATGATGATTTCTATGTTTCTGGGATCGTATTTTCCTAGCGTAGCGTGGTTTCTAAGATTTTGTCAGTTCGAGATACCTCATCCGGATTTCTGAAACATTTCTGGTAACAAAATAAAACAATGGAATACACATCCATCATTGGGAATCATTGCGATCGGGTTGAAGAGTTGATTAATCAGGCGAGTGCAAAAATGGGGTGTCTACAACATCTATTTACATCAAGTCCAGAAATATATTTCTTTCTTCTACTAATATAATTATTACGCTTATACTTCTCGATCATGGCATCTTGAGAAAATCTACCTCGATAATGCACGACAATATCAACAACAGTGTACGACATGACTATTTCAAAAAACTAGCAGCATTTATAAAGACAATTAGCTCAAATGAAAATAAGTAACATAAACTCTAAACCTAAAAAAAATTTAAGAAATAAATAATTAACCATAATGTAAACAAATGAACATAAACCCTAAGCATTTCATTTCAATATATAAAAAAAAAAAAAAAAAGGAAACTATGCTCAAATTCACAAATAAATAAATAAATAAAGTCTAAACCTCTAAACCTAGAGATATGAAATTTCATAAACAAATAAACAAATTTCGACTATTTCACAGTGGGGTCTTGCAAATTTACCCTAAAAAATGGCATATTTGAGTAGATGATAAAATGATGGGGAAGATGCTCTTTCTATGCAACTGTAGACACCCCATTTTTGTAGTTACCTGATTAATCAACTCGTCAACTCGATTGCAACGGTTTCCAATGATGGATGATTATTCCAATGTTATATTCTGTCGCTAGATATGTTTCAGAAAATCGGATGAGGTATCTCAAACAAACAAAACTATAGAAACCGTGCTACGCTAGGAAAATATAACTCAAAAAACATAAAAATCATCATCTTACAAAAAAAAGAAGTTTTACGATAAAAATCACTAAAAAATGACCAAATTATCAAAATATCCCTAACATCAAAATATCCTTAGAGCCTACATTACGCTAAGGAAAATCCTTTCAAACACATAAAATAACAAATCGAAACCAAATAAATCATTTCGCCAATTTTTACAAAATTTGACAAAATTACGAAAATGCCCCTCATAAAGTTCATGATCATTTCGTATAAAAAAATTTCATAAATGACACAAACCAATATTCCCATTGAATTTCTTACAAAAAATCGATTCCAAAACATTCTGGAACATTGAAAAATGACTTAAAATGCAAAAAGTCATATCCAAGGGTAAAACGATAATTTTACAATTTTAATAATTAAAATTTTCAAAATTAATAATTAAAACATTAATTAATGTAAAGTAAAATCCTAATTAAAATTAAAGTCAATCAAGTAAGACTTAAGTCAAAATCCTAGTCAATCAAGATAAACTTAAGTCAAAACCCTAATCAATTTAATAAGACCAAAGTCAAACCCTAACCCTAATAGAATTTTAATTAAACTCTAAAACTGTCTAAAATAATTCTAATTAAACTCTAAAACTACCTAATAGAATTTTAATTAAACTCTAAAACTATCTAAAAGAATCTAATTAAAGTCTAAAACTATCTAAAAGAATTCTAATTAAATACTAATTCTATCTAAAAAGCTCTTTAAAAAATCTATAAATAAGGGTCTCTACAACCTATTTTCGTATCCAAGAGAAAATCCTAGAAAAAATAGGTCAATGAGTCTCCTCAACCTTCCCAAAACCCTAATTTTGAAGTCTTAACTCCTTACCTAACATCCATACCCCAACTTTAGCTTAAAAAATACCCAAAAACTCTTCTAAAAACACCTTGAAATCAATAAAAAAAAATCAGAAAACTCACAGATCTAAAAAGAAGATACCTCAACTCAGAGATCATAAATCAGATCCGGTGACGAGCAAATAACAAGGAAATACATACGACGATACTCTCCGCCAGTTCTGAGGGAACCATTGTTGCGATCATCAAGAAAAATTTTATTTATTTTTTATTATTTTATTTATTTGTTTTAGGTCTTTTAGCAATATAATCTTCTTTGGAAAAAAGTAGAGACCAGCGTTTGCCAGGCGGGGTTGGTACCGAACACCTTCCAACCCAGTAACGTGATCCCCGGACCCGTATTTTCTTTTGTAGATTAATGTTATTTGTCTTTTAGAGTCAGTGTTCGGTTCCTAGACCGTAATAACTAGGTGGCGACTCCCAAACCTCAAAGGTCAAAAGCGGATCCGCACACCCCGCGGATCGAGGGCGCTTTCAGTGGCGACTCCGCTAGGGACTATTGATGATCAAACTTGAAAAATCCCAAGTATGGGAGCATTGCTAAAATGACCTAAACTGTTTTTATTGTTAGGTTATCTGTTTTTTGTTTTTATTTTTAACATCTTTTTCAATTCAATTATTGATCGTGTGTTTGAATTATGAATATTCTGCTTTTACATGTAAGTATTATTATTTTTTTTTTAATTTTTTTTTTTAACGGTTCAATCAAGGATCATTTGGAATGACCCCAAATAATACGAGATTTCAAGATAGTTTTATTGAAGAAGGGATAATAATTATTGGACCATGATTTTTTTTATTACGTATGTAGATATATATATTTTTTTAGGTGTGTTTGATCTGTCGTTTGACAATGTTTTTTCTTTTTAAATATTAAAAAAATAAAAAATAATAAAATTTTGTTTATTTTACTTTTATGTGTTCAATTTTTTTTTTTAGATAGGCAAGTTATGTTGTCCATTGACAACAAGCACAAAACAATGAAAAAAGAAAAAGAAAAAAAAAACAAGTCATGCTGTCCATTGATAGCAAACAGAAAAGCAAGCAAAAAAAAAAAAGGTATTTTTTTTAATGCTATTAGCAAACAGCACCCCCTCGTTGTGTTAAAATCAGTTTTAGGGATGGTGTGCCCCCAGCAGAAACTCACTTTTAAGTGTCAAACCCTTAATGTCTTAAATTGATAGGTGGTGTGCTATTAGAAGAAGGTGGGTTTTCTTATTTTTATCTTCTTCTCAACTTGAGAAAGAAGAAACAGCAGAAGGAAAAAATGCTTATTCCCTCCCCCCACCCTCCTCTCTCTCTCTCTCTCTCTCTCTCTCTCTCTCTCTCTCTCACACGCTAATTTACTCCTCTCTTTCTCTCTTTCTTCACTCTCACCCCCCTGTCCTTCCGCCATTTAACAACCTCTCTGATTTCGAAGATCAAATTGGTTCTAAATATATATATATATATGGGAAATGTTCGGCACCAAACATTTTGGCAAAACATTTTTCAAAACATGGGTTAGAAGTTTTGGAATTTGCTGATTTTTGGTGAGAATAATCTCTACAGTGAGGAGATCATCACCACCAAAAATCAGCCCATTCCAAAACTTCTAACCCCATCAAAAATTGTTTACCAAAAATGGACGGTCCACAATTTTTCAACTTGTAAACATGGGGCTAGAAGTTTTGGAATGGGCTGATTTTTGGTGAGGATAATCTCCTCACCGTAGAGATCATCCTCACCAAAAATCAGCCCATTCTAAAACTTCTAACCCATGTAGGACAAAAATGGTTGGCTAAAATATATAGGGTCTCGTTCAACACCAAACATTTTGGCCAACATTTCAGCCAACCATTTTTGTCCTACATGGGCTAGAAGTTTTGGAATGAGCTGATTTTTGTGAGGATGATCTCTATGGTGAGGAGATCATCCTCACCAAAAATCAGCCCATTCCAAAACTTCTAGCCCCATGTTTACAAGTTGAAACATCATGGACCGTCCATTTTTTGTAAATCATTTTTGATGGGGTTAGAAGTTTTGGAATGGACTGATTTTTGGTGATGATGATCTCCTCACCGTAGAGATCATCCTCACCAAAAATCAGCTAATTCTAAAACTTCTAACCCATGTTTTGAAAAATGTTTTGCCAGAATGTTTGTTGCTGAACATTTCCCATATATATATATTTGGGAAATGTTCAGCAACAAACATTTTGGCAAAACATTTTTCAAAACATGGATTAGAGATTTTGGAATGGGCTGATTTTTGGTGAGGATGATCTCTACAGTGAGGAGATCATCATCACCAAAAATCAGCCATTCCAAAACTTCTAACCCCATCAAAAATGGTTTACAAACATGGACGGTTCACGATTTTTCAACTTGTAAACTGAGGCTAGAAGTTTTGGAATGGGCTGATTTTTGGTGAGAATGATCTCCTCACTGTAAAGATCATCCTCACCAAAAATCAGCCCATTCTAAAACCTCTAACCCATGTTTTGAAAAATGTTTTGCAAAATGTTTGTCAAAATGTTTGTTGCTGAATGGGACCATATATATATATATGGGGGCGGTTCGAGGGACGTCCTCAAAACCATATGAAAAATAGATGTTTCTCAGCTGTTGGATGGAGAGAAAATAACGGTATAAGGGCGTTCTCACGTCAGTTCCATATAAGAAACAAGTTTTAGCTTATTTAAAAAAAAAAACTCCCTTGTTTTTTTTTTTATAAACAAACTCACTGCTTCTCTTAACATATCCTCTCTCTCTCTCGACGGAAACCCCTTCGTCTCCACTGAACTCACTGTCTCTTCTCTCTCAATCGACTGAACTCTCATGCTCTCTCTCTCTCTCTCTCGACAGAAAACCCTTCGTCTCCACAAAAGATCGAATGGGCCAACTCGGTTGACCAACAATAGATTCTAGATAGACAGACAGAGAGAAAAGATCTGAACTTACATGGAGTGGGAATGTGGCGAACCTCGGGAAAGACATGAACAAGATAGATAAAGCTAGAAGAAGGCTTGGTCGCATATTGCTTGAGTGCCCACAAGAGAGCTTCCATGCTGGAATTACTCTTTCCAACTGCAACGTAAATGTCTTCTTCTCCATTTTCAAATTCTTCCTTGATTGTTGCTGGGATCCCAAGTTTGGTCTCGAAGATCTCACTACAAGGCTCCTCTTCAATCTCACTCTCTATTCAAATAAAGTTGTCCGATTGGCTACTAAACACCGTGATTTCTCCATCTTCTGTCGAGAATTGGGTTGGGTTATCTTCTTCTCCATTTTCAAATTCTTCCTTGATTGTTGCTGGGATCCCAAGTTTGGTCTCGAAGATCTCACTACAAGGCTCCTCTTCAATCTCACTCTCTATTGAAATAAAGTTGTCTGATTGGCTACTAAACACCGTGATTTCTCCATCTTCTGTCGAGAATTGGGTTGGGTTGGGTTTTCAATGTTCGAAGGAGTGAGTTTGTTTTAAAAAAAAATAAAACGAGGGAGTTTTTCTTAAATAAACTAAAACTTATTTCTTATATGGAATTGACATGAGAACACCCCTATACCGTTGTTTTCTCTCCATCCAACAGCTGAGAAACATCTGTTTTTCATATGGTTTTGAGGACGTCCCTCGAACCGCCCCCTATATATATATATATATATATAGGGTCCCGTTCAATGGCAAAACATTTTTCAAAACATGAGTTAGAAGTTTTGGAATGGCTGATTTTTGGTGAGGATGATCTCTACGGTGAGGAGATCATCATCACCAAAAAACAGCCCATTCCAAAACTTCTAACCCCATCAAAAATAGTTTACAAAAAATGGACGGTCCACGATTTTTCAACTTGTAAACATGGGTAAAAGTTTTGGAATGGGCTGATTTTTGATGAGGATGATCTCCTCACCGTAGAGATCATCCTCACCAAAAATCAGCCTATTCCAAAACTTCTAACTCATGTTTTGAACAATGTTTTGCCAAAAAGTTAGTCATTGAACGCTACCCTATATATATATATAGGATTAGGATCCGTATATATATAGGATTGAATGATACCATATATATATATATATATATATATATATGGGAGGCGTTCGGAGGCATCAGTTTTATCAGTAGTTTTAACAAAAGAAACCCGACCGTTGGATATTGTTGAATCGGACGGTCAAGATTGCTGAATGCGTTTAAGTTAAATTTATGGGCTTTTTACAGCGCCATCCCTCATATCTGAGCTTATTAGTGTCACCTCCCTGAATGAAAAACAGCAGAGAGAACTCGTCTGTTCTCAGCAATCTCGACCGTCTGATTCAACAATATCCAACGGTCGGGTTTCTTTTGTTAAAACTACTGATAAAACTGATGCCTCCGAACGCCTCCATATATATATATATAGTCCCGTTCGGCACCCTAAGTTTTACCACACACTTTAACAAACACGTTTTGTCTTACATGGGTTAGAAGTTTCGGAATGAGCTGATTTTTGGTGAGGATGATCTCTATGGTGAGGAGATCATCCTCACCAAAAATCAGCTCATTCCAAAACTTCTAACCCCATCAAAATTGATTTACAAAAAATGGACGGTCCACGATTTTTCAACGTGTAAACATGGGGCTAAAATTTCGGAATGGGCTGATTTTTGGGGAGGATGATCTTCTAATCATAGAGATCATCCTCACCAAAAATCAGCTCATTCCAAAACTTCTAACCCATGTAGGACAAAAAACGTTTGTTAAAGTGTGTGGTAAAACTTAGGGTGCTGAACATTCCCATATATATATATATATATATATATATATAGGGTCCTGTTCGGCACCCTAAGTTTTACCACACACTTTAACAAATGCGTTTTGTCCTACATGGGTTAGAAGTTTCGGAATGGGCTGATTTTTGGTGAGGATGATCTTTATGGTGAGGAGATCATCCTCACCAAAAATCAGTTCATTCCAAAACTTCTAACCCTATCAAAAATGATTTACAAAAAATGGACGGTCCACGATTTTTCAACTGTAAAACATGGGGCTAAACATTTCGGAATGGGCTGATTTTTGGGGAGGATGATCTTCTAATCATAGAGATCATCCTCACCAAAAATCAGCCCATTCCAAAACTTCTAACCCTGTAGGACAAAAAACGTTTGTTAAAATGTATGGTAAAACTTAGGGTGCTGAACATTTCCCATATATATATATATATATATTCTGCTATTTTTTTGCGCCCTGGGTTTATGTTTGGAGATCCATTAGTCTCCTTTGTAATGAGTAGGCCGTGAGATCGATCAAAGAGGATCACAGGAGACTAATAAAAAAAATTCAGATAGAGAGAGGGAAGGAAAAAGAAAAAATTGAGAAGTATTGAAGGAGACACAGAGATCCGTTCGAATTCATCCATAGAATATCTTAATCGATGCACAAGCAGGTTTGTGTCTGTTTGTGATTTGTAGTTGAAGTTTCTGAAGCCTTTTCTAGATCCGTTTAATTGGGCTCTTTGATTGTCGTTGGTTTCAAGGTTGGTGGTTGAATTAATCCGGTTGAAGAAATTACTGTGTGACCATCGATAGCCCCAAGGAAGGGGAGAATTAGAGTTCTTGTCTGCAGTTTTGGATTTCCATGAGCGATGGCGGGGTCGCCTGTCTGCCTTCGCAGCATGTTATGGAAAGATTTCAGATTTCAGTAGCAAACGGAGTTCATCGAATACTTCGTTAAACAAGTAGAGAATCAAAAATGAGAGTCTCTAGTTAATGGACTGAGTATTCTATATTTTTTGATCTGCCACGTTTATTTGCTGACGGAACATGGAGTGATTACAAGAGTAATGCTAGTTGTCTCCCACCTTTGGTACGCGATCAAGTTCGCAAGCTAAAGCAACTTAGTGTCCTTACGCTGGTAGAGACAAACAAGTATGTGGGCCTTGTCCGTGGAAAGGTGGATCAGTTGAGAAGATGCTATGAGGTGCAATTTGCAGCTGGGAGGGATCTAAAACTTGAACAACTTGGGAGTATGATACAGATTTAGAAAAATGGTTGGGTACTCCAGACAATCTATTTCTTTCTATTCATGAGAAAATCAAATGGACATTCAACTAAACTCCACGGCCTTAATTTTGGAGAGCTTGGAACGAGATAGACTCTATTTTAAGACGTTCTGTGAAAAGGTTTGTTTACAGTGATAGTTTTGTTTTTGGTTTAAAAGTACAACCTTTAGCTCAGGTCAGTATTTGGTGAGTATTTGAAATTGGAGATTGTACAGCCATTATGGTAGAGGTCTGATGGGTTAGAAGGGTGTTGAGGTTGACTAGTCACTTGAGGGTGATGTTAGTAAGTAGAGGATGGTTTCACATAGGTTTTAATGAGGGATAAATGGTCTAGAGAATGATACCCTTTTAAGTTTTGACAGCAAGCAAGAAAAATGCAGTTTTTTTAAAAATAAAAATAAAAATAAAAAAATAAAATTACTTTTAATAATAAAAAAAAGAGATATTTCTTTTCTTTGAAAAAATCAATTTATTTATAATAAAAAAATCAAATCAAATCAAAGTCATCACTCCATTCTCCACAACTATCATTCTACCCTCAATTCAATATTTGTTGAACTCCCGATTTGTTTGAGGTTGCCCAAAGCGATCTTTGATTGGACCATTTAAAAAAAAATCATTTTGTTTTAGTTTATTTAAAAAAATATAAAAAAAATTGGGTTGGATTTCAAAAATCAACCATTTGAAAAAATATTGGTCGAGTCAACTTAGTTGAACTCGTGTTACATCACGTAACATGCTACTTGTGCTCAATATGCGGTTTGGTCATAACATATTATTTTATGTGTTTTCACAATACGCATTGTTTTAATAATCTGATTTTGAATGTGATGAGTCGGCTCGACTCGGTTGGATCTCATGCAATTCAATATTTATTCTCAATGCATTCCTTTTATATTTCATGCTAATGTTTTCATGTGATATTTTTCCATGTTGTATGATGTCGAATGCTTTGAGACGAGTTAACTCAATGAGTCCATGTTTGAGTAGGTTATGTGATAAATTAAAGTGCATAGTTTCCTTTTTGATACCTGATTGATATGATCATACCCTATGGATATCTTGATTGATGGAACCTTAAGTCTAACATGTTGATTGCTTGATTCTGATTATTTGATTGGTTTAGATCGATTGATTAATTTCTTATGATTAGCATGTTATGATTTTTGACAATCTTCTGACGTTTGCATTCATTATGATTGTGGCCCATTAATAATGTGATCTAACCCATGGGCTCATTTGTTTGAAAAAGGCACCGGGCACACCCCACCTTGTATTGCACACACTACAAGCACATTTACTATTTTGCACGCTTGCATGTCGCAATATAGTCAAGTGGCACTAATGCGTGGCCCGATCTCTTCGGAGATACGATATCATTCATGAAAACCATAACTCCAGTCACGTATCTTGGGGTATATCAAACTGGGGCATCAGTTCCGTCTGATCAGGTGACTCTGAAAGGTATATCGATGCACCTAGGCTGGAACGACCTGAGCCTTTGACCTATTGTGAGCCACACGGTCACATGTCCCGTTTGCCAATGTAGTACTAGTACATGGTCGGTCCCCTTGTGGGATGCTAAACCATTTATTAAAGGTATAACTCTTGACTCGTACCCATAGGTAAAGATGATCCAAGTACATCAGTTGCACTTCTTGGTCAAAACCAGTACCTAAGCGAGATCCTGCTCCGATGTACTACGGTACTAGGAGGATAGACTACGTCTATTCTAGAAAAGAGGTGATTTAAGAGTGCCTTTTCTCAAGCATCGCACGCTACCTCTGATCTGGGGATTAAACTGACTGCTTTTGACTTCAGAGAAGTGAGTTGAAATTTTAGCTTATCACCTATGCGGTATATCAAACCAAGTCACCATGTACCGTCTGATTGAGTACGCTCGAGAGGTATATAGGTATACTTGGGTAAGGGTGGCCAGATAAGATTGCATTGCACTTAATAAGATTAGAGTCTTGAAACCGCCCCTATAAGTCACGACTCGAACTTATCGTGGGTGTTCCCTGGTTGTTTATTGAATGGACCTTGTGAATGATAAATGCATGTGAAAGATGATATCAGAATGTATATGAATGATGAGATCAGAATATATGGTTGTGTAGACACCCCATTTTTGCATTCGCCTGATTAATCAACTCGTCGACCCGATCGCAAAGGTTCCCAATGATGGATGTCTATTCCAATGCTTTATTTTGTTACCAGATATGTTTTAGAAATCCGGATGAGGTATCTCGAACTGACAAAACTTAGAAACCACGCTACGCTAGGAAAATACGACCCCAGAAACATAGAAATCATCATCTTGCAAACCAAAAAGAAGCTTCACGATAAAAATCACTAAAAATGATTAAATTACCAAAATACCCCTAATCTCAAAACAACCTTAGATCCTACATTACGTTTAGGAAAATCCGTTCAAACACATAAAACAACAAATCGAAACCAAGTAAACCACTTCGTCAATTTTCACAAAATTTGACAAAATTACGAAAATACCCCTCATAAAGTTCACAATCATTTCATACAAAAAAACTTCATAAATGACAAAAACCAACATTCCCATTAAATTTCTTACGAAAAACTGATTCCAAAACATCCTGAAACATTGAAAAACGACTTAAAACGTAAAAAATCATCTCCGAGGGCAAAATGGTAATTTCACAATTTTCATAATTAAAAAATTCGAAATTAATAAATAAAACATTAAATAATTAAAGTAAAATATTAAATAATTAAAGTAAAACATTAATGAAATTAATTTAAAAATTTGAACCTAAAAAATTGATCAATCGGACTTTCGGGTAAAATTGTTGAGGGTTCGTGGGATATTTCTTTAAGGACCCCTCCATTTGGGGGTCCAAAGAATTAAAGATATAATAGAAGGGGGTTTTTCAAAAATTAAAAGTAAATCAAGCAAGACTGAAGTCAAGGTATTAAAGTCAATCAAGTGAAACTGAAGTCAAAATTAAAGTCAATCAAGCAAGACTGAAGTCAAGGTACTAATCGAGTCAATCTCATAAGACTAAGGTCAAAACCCTAAATCAAAACCCTAATCTAAACTAATCAAGTCAATCTCATAAGACTAAGGTCAAAACCCTAAATCCAAACCCTAATCTAAACTAATCAAGTCAATCTCATAAGACTAAAGTCAAAACCCTAAAACCCTAAAGACTAAGTCAAAACCCTAATTGAAACCCTAAAAGAAACCCTAATCAAACCCTAAATGCTTCTAAAAACTTTATAAATAGGAGCCTCCACACCCTATTTTGGTATCAAAGAAAAAACCCTAGGAAAAGTAGGTGAAGAAGCCCCACACCCCTCCAAAACCCTAATTTTGGAGCCCCAACTCCTTCCCTAACACTCCTAGTCCGATTTTAGCCTAAAAAAACACCCCAAAAACCTTTCAAAAACACCCCAAAAATCCACCACAAATTCGAAGCATCCAGATCCAAGAAAGAGACACCTTGCCTCGGAGATCAGAAATCAGATCCGAGACAAAGCGAAGCAAGGAGTACGGTACAAGGAACTGTTTTTCAGATCTGAGGGAATAGTATTTTTGCAGATCGAAGGTAAGGTTTTAAATCTAGGTTTTATCATTAGCGATGTAGTTATATTTGGTATAAGTAGAGACCGGCATTGGCCGGGCGGGGTTGGTGCCTAACACCTTCCAACCCCGTAACATGATCTCCGGATTCAGATTTCTATAGTAGATTAGTTCTTTTATCCATTGTAGGGTCAATTTGGTTCCTAGACCGTAATAACAAGGTGGCGACTCCCAAACCTCAAGGGTCAAAAGCGGATCCGCGCACCCCGCGGATCGAGGGCGCTTTCAGTGGCGACTCCACTGGGGACTATTGAGGATCAAACTTGAAAAACCCCAAGTATGAGAGCATTGCCAAGATGACCTAGTTTTTTTTTATTATTTAGTTGGATTTATTTTATTTATTTTTTCTATTTATTTATTTTTTATCTTGATTGTAGATGATTTTGGGTATTGCATTTTTTTTTCTCCAATTAAGGATCACTTTTTGATGACCCCTAAATAATGAAATATTCAAATTGACCTATGAAAATGATGGAATGATGAAGGTTGGACAGAAATTAAACACTTTTAGAGAATATTCTAGCGAGAATTAAGTCTGGGAGACTTAATAAAACATAGATCTCGTCGAGTAGATTAATTTAGAATCTGAGTTCACTCAATTTCGTTATCGGAAGCCTTAGATATCATCGATGCAAGTTCAATCTGTAATCTGGAATTATTTCTGAATGAAAGTTGGGACAGCAACGTTAAAACTTTTTTACAGAACACTTTAGTGAGAATTAAGTCTGGAAACCTGTTAATAAAACATAGATTTCGTCGAGTAGATTAATTTAGAATTTGAGTTCACTCTATTTCGTTATCGGAAGCCTTAGATATCATCGATGCAAGTTCAATCTGTAAATCTGGAATTATTTCTGATGAAAAGTTGGGACAGCAACGTTAAAACTTTTTTACAGAATATTTTAGTGAGAATTAAGTCTGGGAACCTTTAATAAAACATAGATCTCGTCGAGTAGATTAATTTAGAATTTGAGTTCACTCAATTTCGTTATCGGAAGCCTTAGATATCATCAATGCAAGTTCAATCTGTAAATCTGGAATTATTTCTGAATGAAAGTTGGGACAGCAACGTTAAAACTTTTTTACAGAACATTCTAGTGAGAATTAAGTCTGGAAACCTTTAATAAAACGTATATCTCATCGAGTAGATTAATTTAGAACTTGAGTTCACTCAATTTCGTTATCGGAAGCCTTAGATATCATCGATGCAAGTTCAATCTGTAAATCTGGAATTATTTCTGAATATGAAAGTTGGGACAGCAACGTTAAAACGTTTTTACAGAACATTCTGGTGAGAACTAAGTCTGGACACCTATTAATAAAATGTAGATCTCATCGAGTACATTAATTTAGAACTTGAGTTCACTCGATTTCGTTATCGGGAGCCTTAGATATCATCGATGCAAGTTCAGATTGTATTTTCCTAATTCACAGAAAATCTGAATTTATCTAATGTTGGCACAATTAATGTTCTTGAGAGTGAGCTCATCTCAACCATTGTCATTCTATCATCAATGTAACACCTATTGGAATCTCGATTTATTTTGGATCACCTAAAAGTGATCATTGATTGGACTTTAAAAATTATAAAAATTATGCTTATTGCAATGTTTGTTTGATCATTATCATATGCCATATTTATTGATTAATTTACCATGATCTTGCTTGAAATACATGATTGATGTTGATCGTAATGTTAATGTGCTTATGTGCTGGGAATAATGTGATCTTAATTGAATATTCATATGATTTGAATGATTTTGGTTTTGATTAAATATATGATTGGTTTGATTGGATCCATGGGCCCATTTGTTTGAAAAAGGGTCCCGGGCACACCCCACCCTGTTTTGCGCACACCACATGCACGTTTACTGTTTTACTCACTTACACGTCCCATTTAGCCAACGTGGCATTAGTGCGTGGCCCGGTCTCTTCGGAGATGCGACGTCATTCATGAAACCCACAACTCCAGTCACGTACCTTAGGGTATATCAAACTGGGGGCATCAATACCATCTGATCAGGTGATTCTGAGAAGTATGTTGATGCACCCAGGCTGGAGCGACCTGAGCCTTTGACCTATTGTAAGCCACACAGTCACATGTCTCGATTGCCAACGTAGTACTAGTACGTGGTCGGTCCCCTCGTGGGATGCCAAACCATTTATGAAAGCTACAACTCTTGGCTCGTACCCGTATGTATAAATGATAGTCTAAGTATATCAATTGCACTTCTTGGTCAAAACCGGTGCCTAAGCAAGATCTTGCCCCACTGTACCCTACTGTACGAGGGGGATAGACTACGTCTATTCTAGACGAGAGGTATTTAAGTGGGTCCTTGCTCAGCATTGTGCGCCACCTCTCAACTGGAGATCAAACTGACTATTTTTGACTTCAGAGAAGTAAATTGAGGTTTTAGATTATCACCTACACGGTATATCAAACCAAGTCACCACGTATCGAAAGGTATATAGGTGTGCTTGGGCAAGGGTGGCTAGATAAAAATGTATTTCACGTAGTAAGCTTAGAGTCTAGAAACCTTCCCAGTAGGTCACGACTCGAACTTATCTTGGATGTTCCCGGGTTGTTCATTGAATGGAATTTTATGAGACTTTGTGATTGATATGAATGTATGTGAATGATGAGATCAGAATGCATGTGAATGATGAAATGGATGTATGTGAATGATGAGATCAGAGTGTATGATTGTCCTCAAGGATAAAAAATGTTATTTTTGAAAATCAAAATGGGTGCACCGACCCAATAAAAAATCCATCTCTTGCAAATGACCCAGCCCAACTCGATCCAACAATCCTGATGGACCGGGCCATTTAAATCGAAATAGAAATCAAATTTTCAAAGAAGAAAAATAGTTTACAAAGGAAAAGTATTTTCCAGAAAAAATATTTTCCAAAAGAAGTGTTTTCCAAAAAGGTATTATTCTCTAAAAAAAAATGTTTTCTAAGAAAAAACGTTTTCCAAAAAATATTTTCCAAGAGAAGATACTTTTCAAATTAAAAACTATTTTCCAGAGAAAAAATATTTTCCAGAAGAAAATATTTTCCAAAAGAAAAGAAAAAGAAGGAAAAATAATTTGCAAAAGATATATTTTTGCATGAAAAGTTTTTATGGACCTTGGAAAACTACCAAAAAATGTTGCAAAAAAATAATCAGATTTGTGAAATAAAAACATTATTTTCCAATATTTTTCAAGAGTGCAACATAATTATTTTTCTTCTGAATAATCATTGAATGGATGAATTTTTTAATGGATTGGTGCACAAAATTCAATAAAATCTCAGGGTTCATTTAAAATGTTATCAAGGGGGTGACACTGAAATTGGTTAAATTCACCTTTAAAGAGGTTTAAGGGTTATCATTGTATCTAAACTCAATCGTCTATCGTCTAGCTAGGGCTGTAAATCCGGTCAGTTAGAGTAAACGTCAATATCAAGTCAAACAGTCAGAAATGACCTCAAAATTTCTCAACATCGTCCAGTTGTTCTTTAAAGATCATAATGCTTCAATCCTACCGGTTATAAGCAATATCTCAGTCCTCAGTCCTAATCAAACTCGTATGAGTACTTATCTTGAGTTTTCAAGAGTCATTTGAGTTAGCTCGAATCCCTTTTTTCAGCAAGGTCATGTCTTCATTAGATTGAGTCTACTCTTTCCTATTGAGTCAAGTTAGTTCATTGAGTCTATAGAGGTGTCTGTTGTCCCATCTGAAATTGATCGGATAAAGGAAATTTTTGAATACCTCGAGCGCATTAACGAATTAACTAATAATTTGATAGATTTCATTTCTGAACAAGAAGATAAGAGTCGGGCTCAACCTTTAATCGAGAAAGGAAAGGTCTTTGACCTCGAAACAAAAAATAATTCCTAAAGAGATTCAAATAGAAACCATCTTATCCCTAAAGGAACACGAGGGGATAATGAATTTACTCAGAAATTTCAAAAGACTTGTTCGTGTGATCATATGAGGGTATGCTAGGTACAAGCTTGGGTGTTGTTCAACACGAAATAGATACTCGTCTATATCGATGGAATTAAAGAAGATGTTATAAAATGTATCAGCACTATCCTTACTACATCTTGAGTTTCAAATCACATATTATCAGTCGATATGGGGGTACCTTTTGAATTGATATCTGATAATGGGTCGTACTTCAAAGCATAAATCATTACTCTATGTTTAAAGTTGAAGATCCGGAAGCACAAATCATCCCCTTACCGTCCTCAGATCAATGGAACGATTGAAGCAGTTAGTAAGAGTCTCAAGACTATCATCAGGAAAATTGTGTCAATCACATCGAGATTGGTCAGAAAAATTATCATTCACGCTATGGACATATCGAGCTTCAATTCGATCCTCTACTGGAGCTACTCCCTACTCTTTAATGTATGGCATGGAAGCAGTCTTGCCAGTTGAAATGGAAATTTCGTCTCTCAGGGTCTTGTTGGAAAATCATTTGTTAGAAACAGATTGGGTTCGTCAGCAGCATGAAGAATTAAACTTGATCGAAGAAAACGAGTTAAAGCCCTGTACCATGTGCAAGCTTATCTAAGAAGAGTCACCCGTGCATTTGACAAAAAGGTCAAAGCTCATCATTTACAAGTCAAGGATTTAACTATCAGACTTCAAAGAAAATTGAACACTCCTCCTCGACTATAAGAGAAAGTCTGAATCCAATTGGAGAAATTCATTCATTAAGGAAAATACTGTTGGAAAAGTCGTCAGACTTCAAGATCATGATGGAAGTGAACTACCAGAACCAACCAACCTTGACCAGATCAAGCGGTACTATATTTAAGGAGGCCATCTTTGGCCGAATCAATTCTCCTATTACCCAGTTCGATATCTCCTTTCTCAACCCTTTTGCAGTTTTTATAATTTCAAAAAAAAAAAAAATTATGCCTTTTTCTTTCTCAGCCCGTTCACCTAACCTAGGGGAGGGAAAAATCTGAACTACGTTTTGGTCTGATCCCAAAAATTTGGGGTACGTAGGCAACCTGAGAGTTACTTTCGCCCGACCCCCACATCAAAATAAAAAATAGATTCCCCGATGAAGAAAAAAATCTAAAAAAAAATGCAAAAAAATATCATCCAAAATGGGGAAGAAAATTCAAGAAAAAGTTTAAATGAAATGCCACACAAGGGGCATTTGGGTTTTGAGCCTCAAAATCCCTTTCATTTTATGCCTAGTCCCAAGCCTACCTATAAAAGTCCTCCTAAGTACCGTGTGAAAAAGTCAAGGAGGGTAGTAGAACATGATCAGACAGTGATTCTAGAAGGTCAGAGGAAAAGAAAAAAAGATTAAAAAAAATGATGAAGCCTGCTAAGTTGAAAACCCGAAAAGGGCGACTTAGGCAAAAATTAAGGCAAGCTCGCAAAGTTGAAAATCTGAAAGGACAACTTTGGCAACAATCAGAGCCAAGAAAAAAAAGAAAAAGCTCGCTAGATTGAAAACCTAAAAAGGCGATCTAGGCAAAAGTTAGAGCAAGCTCGATAGATTGAAAACCTGGAAAGGCGATCTAGGCAAAAATTAGAGCAATAAAAAAAAATAGAAGAAAATCCCAAGCTGAGAGCAGTTTGAGCCGAAACGTCAGAAATCCGAATAATCAAGTTCAATACTCAGCTTAAACCAGGCATAGATTTAGAAGCCACAAGTATCTTGTCTACGATCGATCTGAAAATTCTTACTTCCCCAAGTAAACCAATGGAGAGAATGGTGAATTTTATGATGAGTCTCAAAAGGAAATATTTTGTTCTCTTGAGCCTGACTCAAAATCTTTAATAAAATTAATCAAAATTAAAAGTTGAATCTTTATTGCGCTTGTGGTAATCAAATATTTCAAATCTTCATACCAGGGGCATTTTTCTTTTTCATCTAGATATGTAATTTCCTTCTTATACCAGGGGCATCTTCTTTATGATGTGTTCAATTATTTTCAATGCCATGTTTATTGTCAAACTAAGGACATTTTGTTTTTGAGCAATGTTAATCCTAAAATGAGAATTCCAAACTTAAGGTTACCCTCTTGATAGCAGTTTTTCAAAAAACTCTTGAGGTTCAAACTCAGATTTTAAATTTACAAAACTTTTTTAAAACCTTGAGGTTCAAACAAATGCATTCTGAATCTCACATAGGAGATAGGACATCCATTATGTCCCAAATTTATTCATTCCCAGATTCAACCACTCTTCTCCAGACTCATTTTCAGTCGTTTCTCTCCCAGATTTATTTATTTGTTCTCAGTTTTACTCAGTCAGTTTCCACCAAGGGTTATCTTGGATTTTGCTCAGTTGCCGCCAAGGGTTATCTTGGATTTTGCTCAGATGCCGCCATCTTGGACTTTGCTCAGTTTCCGCCAAGGGTTATCTTGGATTTTGCTCAGATGCCGCCAAGGGTTATCTTGGATTTTGCTCAGATGCTGCCAAGGGTTATCTTGGATTTTGCTCAGTTGCCGTCAAGGGTTATCTTGGATTTTGCTCAGTTTTCGCCAACGGTTATCTTGGATTTTGCGCAGATGCCGCCAAGGGTTATCTTGGATTTTGCTCAGTTGCCGCCAAGGGTTATCTTGGATTTTGCTCAGCCAATTGCCGCCGAGGGTTTGCTCTGATTATGCTCAGCCAGTTACCGCCAAGGGTTATCTTGGATTTTGCTCAGCCAGTTGCCGCTGAGGGTTTGCTCGGATCATGCTCAGCCAGTTGCCGCCGAGGGTTATCTCGGATTTTGCTCAGTTGCCGCCAAGGGTTATCTTGGATTTTGCTCAGCCAGTTGCCGCCGAGGGTTTGCTCGGATTTTGCTCAGCCAGATGCCACCGAGGGTTTGCTCGGATTATGCTCCGCCAGTTGCCGCCGAGGGTTATCTCGAATTTTGCTCAGTTGCCGCCAAGGGTTATCTTGGATTTTGCTCAGCCAGTTGCCGCCGAGGTTTGCTCGGATTATGCTCAGCCAGTTACCGCCAAGGGTTATCTTGGATTTTGCTCAGCCAGTTGCCGCCGAGGGTTTGCTCGGATTATGCTCAGCCAGTTGCCGCCGAAGGTTATCTCGGATTTTGCTCAGTTGCCGCCAAGGGTTATCTTTGATTTTGCTCAGCCAGTTGCCGCCGAGGGTTTGCTCGGATTTTGCTCAGCCAGTTGCCGCCGAGGGTTATCTCGGATTTTGCTCAGTTGCCGCCAAGGGTTATATTGGATTTTGCTCAGCCAGTTGCCGCCGAGGGTTTGCTCGGATTATGCTCAGCCAGTTACCGCCAAGGGTTATCTTGATTTTGCTCAGCCAGTTGCCGCCGAGGGTTGCTCGGATTATGCTCAGTCAGTTGCCGCCGAGGGTTATCTCGGATTTTGCTCAGTTGCCGCCAAGGGTTATCTTTGATCTTGCTCAGCCAGTTGCCGCCGAGGGTTTGCTCGGATTTTGCTCAGCCAGATTCCACCGAGGGTTTGCTCGGATTATGCTCAGCCAGTTACCGCCGAGGGTTATCTCGGATTTTGCTCAGTTGTCGCCAAGGGTTATCTTGGATTTTGCTCAACCAGTTGCCGCCGAGGGTTTGCTCGGATTATGCTCAGCCAGATGCCACCGAGGGTTTGCTCGGATTATGCTCAGCCAATTGCCGCCGAGGGTTATCTCGGATTTTGCTCAGCCAGATGCCACCGAGGGTTTGCTCGGATTATGCTCCGCCAGTTGCCGCCAAGGGTTAACTTGGATTTTGCTCAATTTCCGCCAAGGGTTATCTTGGATTTTGCTCAGTTACCGCCAAGGGTTATCTTGGATTTTGCTCAGTTGCCGCCAAGGGTTATTTTGGATTTTGCTCAATTTCTGCCAAGGGTTATCTTGGATTTTGCGCAGTTGCCGCCAAGGGTTATCTTGGATTTTGCTCAGTTTCTACCAAGGGTTATCTTGGATTTTGCTCAGATGCCGCCAAGGGTTATCTTGGATTTTGCTCAGTTTTCGTCGAAAGTTTTCTCGGAATTATGCTCAGTTTATGCTCAGATTATGCTCAAATTATACTCATATTTTACTCAAATTATCTCAGATTTTAAATCACACACTTGCATAGTTGTTATATCAGTCAATGAGAATTTTTTAAATTCAAGGATTTGACACTGCCAGTGAGAGCTCGCGCTCAAGGACCTGACATTTTCTTTTAGTTCGGGGAGAGTTTACCCTCAAGGATCCGAACACCCCGACGAATTGCTAAATCAGACTGCAAAATGAACTGTCACTAGCTTTGGCATTCAGATATCGTACTATCTACCAAAATAGATTTGCTATCTAGTTTGCTTCAACCCTCTGCCAAAGAGGGGCATCTGTAGACACCCCATTTTTGCATTCGCCTGATTAATCAACTCGTCGACCCGATCGCAAAGGTTCCCAATGATGGATGTCTATTCCAATGCTTTATTTTGTTACCAGATATGTTTCAGAAATCCGGATGAGATATCGAACTGACACAAACTTAGAAACCACGCTACGCTAGGAAAATACGACCCCAGAAACATAGAAATCATCATCTTGCAAACCAAAAAGAAGCTTCACGATAAAAATCACTAAAAATGATTAAATTACCAAAATACCCCTAACCTCAAAACAACCTTAGATCCTACATTACGCTTAGGAAAATCCGTTCAAACACATTAAAACAACAAATCGAAACCAAGTAAACCACTTCGCCAATTTTCACAAAATTTGATAAAATTACGAAAATACCCCTCATAAAGTTCACAATCATTTCATACAAAAAACTTCATAAATGACAAAAACCAACATTCCATTAAATTCCTTATGAAAAACTGATTCCAAAACATCCTGAAACATTGAAAAACGACTTAAAACGTAAAAAATCATCTCCGAGGGCAAAATGGTAATTTCACAATTTTTATAATAAAATTTTCGAAATTAATAAATAAAACATAAATAATTAAAGTAAAACATTAAATAATTAAAGTAAAACATTAATGAAATTAATTTAAAATTTTGAACCTAAAAAATTGATCAATCGGACTTTCGGGTAAAATTGTTGAGGGTTCCGGGGATATTTCTTTAAGGACCCCTCCATTTGGGGGTCCAAGAATTAAAGATATAATAGAAGGGGGTTTTTCAAAAATTAAAAGTAAATCAAGCAAGACTGAAGTCAAGGTATTAAAGTCAATCAAGTGAAACTGAAGTCAAAATTAAAGTCAATCAAGCAAGACTGAAGTCAAGGTACTAATCGAGTCAATCTCATAAGACTAAGGTCAAAACCCTAAATCAAAACCCTAATCTAAACTAATCAAGTCAATCTCATAAGACTAAGGTCAAAACCCTAAATCCAAACCCTAATCTAAAACTAATCAAGTCAATCTCATAAGACTAAAGTCAAAACCCTAAAACCCTAAAGACTAAGTCAAAACCCTAATTGAAACCCTAAAAGAAACCCTAATCAAACCCTAAATGCTTCTAAAAACTTTATAAATAGGAGCCTCCACACCCTATTTTGGTATCAAAGAAAAAACCCTAGGAAAAGTAGGTGAAGAAGCCCCCACAACCCCTCCAAAACCCTAATTTTGGAGCCCCAACTCCTTCCCTAACACTCCTAGTCCGATTTTAGCCTAAAAAACACCCAAAAACCTTTCAAAAACACCCCAAAAATCCACCACAAATTCGAAGCATCCAGATCCAAGAAAGAGACACCTTGCCTCGGAGATCAGAAATCAGATCCGGAGACAAAGCGAAGCAAGGAGTACGGTACAAGGAACTGTTTTTCAGATCTGAGGGAATAGTATTTTTGCAGATCGAAGGTAAGGTTTTAAATCTAGGTTTTATCATTAGCGATGTAGTTATATTTGGTATAAGTAGAGACCGGCATTGGCCGGGCGGGGTTGGTGCCTAACACCTTCCAACCCCGTAACATGATCTCCGGATTCAGATTTCTATAGTAGATTAGTTCTTTTATCCATTGTAGGGTCAATTTGGTTCCTAGACCGTAATAACTAGGTGGCGACTCCCAAACCTCAAGGGTCAAAAGCAGATCCGCGCACCCCGCGGATCGAGGGCGCTTTCAGGTTGTCCTCAAGGATTAAAGTTTTTTGTTTTACCTGATTAAAATGGGTGCACCGACCCAATAAAGAATCCATTTTAAACTTGGCAATGATTTATAATAACCCAATCCATCTCGATCCAACGATCATTATGGGCCGATCCATTTGAATCAAAATGGAATTCAAACTATTTTCTAATTTGGGTTTCAATCCATTTTAAGAGAAGAAAAATGTTTTCCAGAAAAAAAAAATTCAAAGAAAAGAAGGAAGGAAAAATGATTTACAAAAGATCTATTTTTTTTACATGGACCTGGAAAAATTACTAAAATATATTTTTCTAAAATAGAAAATGATTGCAAAAAATAATCAGATTTGTGAAAATTATTATTCAATAAAAACATTATTTTCAATAATTTTCAAGAGTGCAATAAAATTATTTTCCTTCTGAATAATCATTATATTAATGAATTGTTTAATGGTTTGGTGCACAGAATTCAATAAAATCTCAGGGTTCATTTAAAATGTTATTAAGGGGGTAACACTGAAGTTGATTAAATCTACATTCGATTAGGTTTTTAGGTTATCATTGCACCTAAGTTCAATCTTCCACCGCCTAGTTAGGGTTGGAAGTCCAGTCAGTTAGAATAAACATACCAAGTCAATAGTTAGAATGGCCTTAAAATTTCTCAACATTGCCCAGTTATTCCCTGAAGATCACAGTGCTTCAGCCTTACCTGTTATAAGCAATGTCTCGAGTCTTTAGTCCATAATCAAGCCCATTGTGAGTACTTGTCTTGAGTTTTCATGAGTCATTTGGGTTAGCTCAAGTCTATTTTTTTTATCAATCCAGCAAGGTCATGTTTTCTTTAGATCGAGTCAACTCTTTTTCTATTGAGTCAGGTTAATTTGTCAAGTTTATAGACGTATCTATCGCTCCATCTGAATAAATTAAAATTTTGAATACATCGAGCATATTAACAAATTAACTAATAATCTGACTTCAATGATAGATTTCTCTCCTGAACAAGAAGATAAGGGTCGGGCTCAACCTTTAATTAGAAAACAAAGGTCTTTAAACTTTAGAATAAAAAAATAATTTCTAAGAAATTCAGATAGAAACTATCCTATCCCTAGAGAAACACGAGGGGATAGTGAATTTACTCAGAAATTTCAAAAGACTTATTCGTGTGATCATATGAGGGTATGTTAGGTACACGCTTGGGTGTTGTTCAACACAGAATAGATACTCGTCTATATCGATGGAATCAAAGAAGATGTTAGAAAATATATTAGCGCTATCCCCACTACATCTCAAGTTGAAAAGTTCATTTAAGCACATGTTATTAGTTGATATGGGGGTACCTTTTGAGCTATTATCTGATAATAGGTCATACTTCAAAGCTTAGGTCATTACTCCCAGTTCAAAGTTCAGGATTTGACATCACAAATCATCTCTTCACGTTCTCAGAGTAATGGAAAGGTTGAAATAGTCAATAAAAAAAATCTCAAGATAATCATCAGGAAAATGTGTCAATCGCACCAGGATCTGTCAGAAAAGTTACGATTCACACTATGGGCATATTAGTCTTCCATTGGAGTTATTCCCTACTCTCTAGTATATGATATGTAATCAGACTTAACAATTGAAATGGAAATCTCGTATCTCAAGGTCTTGACGAAAATTTAATTGTTAAAAATGGACTAGACTCGTCATTGGGTACGAAGAGCTAAACCAGATTGAAAAAAAATAACTTAGAAGTTCTGTATCACGTGTAAACTTATCAGAGAAGAGTCACTTACAAGAAAGTCAAAATTCACCACTTACTAGTCAAGGATTTAACCATCAGACTTCAAAGAAAATTGAGCACCCCTCATTGACTATAAGAGAAAGTCTGAACCTAATTGGAGAAATTTATTCATTAAGAAATATTCTTGGATTTAACCATCAGACTTCAAGATCATGATAGAATTGAACTACCAGAACCAACCAACTTTGACCAGATCAAACGGTACTACATTTAAGGAGGCCATCTTTAGCTGAAACAATTTTCCTGCTACCCAATTTAATATTTCCTTTCTCTACCCTTTGCAACCTTTTAAAAAAAAACATTTTTCTTTCTCAGCCCGATCACCAAACCCAGGGGAGGGAAATTTTGAACTACGTTTTGGTTTGATCCCAAAATTCTGGGGTACGTAGGCAACCTAAAAAGTTACTTCAGGCCCGATCACATAAAAATGAAAAAATAGATTCCCCAAAAAAATTCCAAAAAAAGAAATATTGTTAAAGTGGGGGAAAAATCCAAAAAAAGGAAATTTTTAAAAGAAATGCCACACAAGGGGCATTTAGGTTTTTGAGCCTCAAAATTCCTTTTTTTTTATGCCCAGTCCTAAGCCTACCTAGAAAAGTCCTCCTAAGTACCGTGTGAAAAAGTCAAGGAAGTAGGAAAGCATGATCAGACAGTAACTCCAGAAGTTCAAAAAGGAAAGAAAAAGAAAAAATGGGGCCTGCTAGGTTGAAAACCCAAAAGGACGATTCAGGAAAAAATTAAGGCAAGCTCGCAAGGTTGAAAATCCGAAATGACAGCCTTGGCAACAATTAGAGCAAAATAAAAAAACCTAGGTTGAAAATCTCAAAAGGGCGACTTAGGCAAAAAAATTAAGGCAAGCTCACAAGGTTGAAAATATGAAAAGACGACTTTGACAATAATTAGAGCAAAATAAAAAAGAGATAGCTCGCTAGATCAAAAACCTGAAAAGGCGATCTAGGCAAAAGCTAGAGCATGCTCGCTAGTTTGAAAACCTGAAAGGGCAATCTAGGTAAAAGTTAGAGCAACAAAGAAAAATGGAAGAAAATCTCCATAGAGTTGAAAAACTTAAAGGCGGTCCGAGCCAAAACATCTAAAGTCCGAACGATCAACAAGTATCTTGTCTACGATTGATCTGAAAAAAATTTGCTTCCCTAAGTGAACCAAAGGGAGAAAGGTGAATTCTATGATGAATCTCAAAAGAAAATGTTTTGTTCTCTTGAGCCTGACTCAAAATCTTTAATATAAAAAATTCAAAATTAAAAGTTGAATCTTTATTGCACTTGTGGTAATCAAATATTTCAAACAATGGGCATTTTTTTATAGCATGTAGTTTTCCCCTTTACACTAGGGGCATTTATTTTTCGAGTTGTTCAATTATCTCTAATGCAATGTTTTCTATTAAACTAGTGGCATTTTGTTTCCAAGGTTGATCAATGATAATCCTAAAGGATAATGGGAACCCTGAATGCAAGGTTACCCTCTTGATAGCAAATTTTTGGAGAACCCCTGAGGTTCAAAAAAAATTAAAATTCTGATTTTAAATTCATAAATTTTTTTGAAAAAACCTTGAGGTTCAAATAAAAGCGTTTCTGATATCATATTTTGGTTTTTGCCCAGAGATAACTCATTTACCTAGAACAGGAGATAGGGCATTTTTTCGTTCCCAAATTCATTAATCCTTTTCCAGATCTATTCATTCCTACATTCGATCATTCTCTTCTAGATTCATTATCTTCCAAATTCATTATCTTCTAGATTTATTTTTAATCATTCGTTTCCCGATTCAATCGTTATTCTCCAGATTCATTTTCAATTATTCTTTCCTAGATTTATTCATTCCCAAATTCAATTACTCTTTTCTAGATTCATTTTCAATCATTCGTTCCCAGATTCATTCCTTCCTTCCCAATTTTACTCAGTCAGATGCCACCGAGGGTTTTCTCATAATTATGCTCAGATACCGCCGAGGTTTTCTTGGAATTATGCTCAGATGCCGTTGAGGGTTTTCTTGGAATTATGCTCAGATACCGTCGAGGGTTTCTCAAAATTATGCTCAGATGTTGCCGAGGGTTTTCTCGGAATTATGCTCAGATACCGCCGAGGGTTTCTCGAAATTATGCTCAGATTCGCTGAGGGTTTTCTCATAATTATTCTCAGAAACCGTCGAGGATTTTCTCGGAATTATGCTCAGATGCCGCCGAGGATTTTCTCAGAATTATGCTCAGTTATACTCAGTTTATGTTCAAATTATGCTCAGATTATGTTCGATTTATGTTCAGTTTATACTCACTTTATGTTCAGATTTTACTCAGTTCTCACTTAAACTCTTCGAAATTTATCTTAGATTTTAAGTGCACACACTTGCACATGTGTTTCGTTAGTCAATGAGAATTTTCTAAAAATTCAATGAGCTAACGCTGTCAGTGAGAGCTCGCGCTCGAGGACCTAACAACTTTTAGTTTGGGGGAGTTTTGCCCTCAAGGATCCGAACGTCTAGACGAATTGCTAAATCAGGCTGCAAAATGAACTGTCACTAGCTTTGGTATTCGGATATCGCACTATCTACCGAAATAGATTTGCTATCTAGTTTGCTTCAACCCTCTGCCAAAGAGAGGTATCTGTAGACACCCCATTTTTGTAGTTACCTGATTAATCAACTCGTCAACTCGATTGCAATGGTTCCCAATGATGAATGATTATTCCAATGCTATATTTTGTCACTAGATATGTTTCAGAAATTCGGATGAGGTATCTCAAACTAACAAAACTATAAAAATCGTGCTACTCTAGGAAAATATAATTGCAAAAACATAGAAATCATCATCTTGCAGAAAAAAAGAAGTTTTATAATAAAAATCACTAAAAAATGACCAAATTATCAAAATACCCATAACCTCAAAATATCCCTAGAGCCTACATTATGCTTAGGAAAACCCTTTCAAACACATAAAATAACAAGTTGAAACCAAATAAACCATTTAGCCAATTTTCACAAAATTTGACAAAATTATGAAATACCCCTCATAAAATTCACGATCATTTTGCACAAAAAAATTTCATAAATCATAAAAACTAATATTCCCATTGAATTTCTTATGAAAAATCGATTCCAAAACATCTTGGAACATTGAAAAATGACTTAAAATGCAAAAAGTCCTCTACGAGGATAAAACGGTAATTTTACAATTTTAATAATTAAAAATTCTGAAATTAATAATTAAAACATTAATTAATGTAAAGTCAAATCCTAATTAAAATTAAAGTCAATCAAGTGAGACTTAAGTCAAAATCATAGTCAATCGAGTAAGACTTAAGTCAAAACCCTAATTAATCTAATAAGACCAAAGTCAAACCCTAACCCTAATAGAATTCTAATTAAATTATAAAACTATCTAAAAGAATTCTAATTAAACTCTAAAACTATCTAAAAGAATTCTAATTAAACACTAACTCTATCTAAAAAGCTCTTAAAAAATCTATAAATAATGGTCTCTACAGCATATTTGTGTATCCAAGAGAAAACCTTAGAAAAAGTAGGTCAATGAGTCTTCCCAACCTTCCCAAAACCCTAATTTTGAAGCCTTAACTCCTTACCTAACATCCATACCCCAACTTTAACTAAAAAAAACACCCAAAAACTCTTCTAAAACACCTTGAAATCCATAAAAAAAAAATCAGAAAACTCAAAGATTTAAAAAGAAGATACCTCAACTTGGATATCAGAATATACGAGGATACTCTCCGCCAATTCTGAGGGAACCATTATTGTAATCATCAAGGTAAACTTTTTTATTTTTTTATTATTTTATTTATTTGTTTTAGGTCTTTTAGCAATGTAATCTTCTTTGGGAAAAAGTAGAAACCGGCGTTTGCCGAGCTGGGTTGGTGCCTAACACCTTCCAATCCCGTAATGTGATCCCCTGACCCGTATTTTCTTTCGTATATTAGTGTTATTTGTCTTTTAGAGTCAGTGTTCGGTTCCTAGACCGTAAAAAACTAGGTGGCGATTCCCAAACCTCAAAGGTCAAAAGCGGATCCGCACATCCCGCGGATCGAGGGCACTTTCAACAACGCAAGCTTAAGAAGATGATTGTTGCAAACAATGGGAAAGATGATCAACAATGTTGCACGAACAAACCAACTTGTAATCGTGCATTGTGATTAGAGAGAAACGAAATGAAATTGTGATTGGAGACATTTGGGGTAAATTTTGAAATTGATGAGGGGCATACTTGTCCCAAGTTTGTTACTTCAACGTTGTTGAAGTTCTCCTCGCAATCTTGTTTTCAAGAAGTACCTACTACGGGGCTCCACAAAAAGTTCAATAAATGGCTCTTAAAAAAGCAACTTTTTGAAGTACTCATCCCATCCAAACACATGTTTAGTTCTTCTAGTTCCTCATTTGAACTAGAAGTATTTTGGATAAATAACTCCTAGAGAAAAGTAATTTTAGTTTAAAGTAGTTTTAGTGCTTGTCCACCAAGTACCAACACAGTTACTTCTCAAAATTGTGCTTGCGGGGAGCACTAAATCCCGTCAAATTTGTGATTCAAATGACGAAAATACCCTTGTCAATTTGTAAATTCAAACCACATGTCCACGACCTATTCCCCAAAACCCGATCACAACCTTCTGCCATCAACTTCCTCTCCCTCTTGACTACCTATATCCATTTTTGCAGCTCCTCCTCAACAGCATCAACTCCTCCTCACAAAGATCGAGCACGTAGCAGCAACTCCTCACAAAAATCAACCTGTTACATAAAAGTAGCCCTCAAATCATAGAACTGTTGATCAAACCCCTCTTCAATTTCCATTTTCAAGTTGCGATCTTCTTTGACTAAGGCGATTTATCGATCTTCATTCGTAGTTGCTTCACCGCTCGTAAGGTACCCTATGAAAACCCTAAAACAAATGGATTGAGAACTTGTTACGAAGATTTGATAGTTTAGATGGTAGATCCATTATAAATTTGTGTTTTGATCTACAATCTATATGTATTTTTCGATCTGTGTAAGTGTTACGTATAAGGGCATTCTGATCATTTTAACAGAATCCAAAATAGTTCCCAAACACAAAATCCTATTAGAAGTACTTCTCAGAACCTGCATCCAAACACACAACTTTGTTAGAACTACCCTAGATAGTACTTCTGGGAGTACTTATGTTTTAAGTACTTCTAGCTCATGTATCCATACGGGCCCTTAGTTTCTAAATGATAGATCCGGTTAGGAGCATTTTCATCATTGTCCAAAATTTGATATTTTTTAGGATCCAGTTTAAACCTAAATGTTGTTTTATGTATTTGAAACATATCTTGGATTGTTTCAAAGTAAAAAATGGGGCAAAAGTACCCCTAGTACTTGTTACATTAACTTACATATGCATTTACAAAAACACTAAACCTATATATTGGAATTACAAAATATCTATCATAAAAAATGAAATAAAAAACAAAACAAAAAAAACAAAACAAAACAAAAAAAAAAAAAACAAAAAAAACAAAAAACAAAAAACTATTCAAACTACAAAAATACTTTCAATACTTATTACAATATCATCCATATGAATTTACAAAATACCCCTATGACAACAAATATTTTTACAAAAACATTGATAAGGTGTATTTTTGTAATTTTAATATGCAAGTGAATGTATCATTGATGAGATTTATTTTTGTGATTTAATATACAGGTTATGGTAGCAAGTACTGAGAATTATTTTTCGTAATTAAAAAATTTAATTATGAGGGGTATTTTTATAATTTTAATATATAATTAAATCAAATTCTTTCACGAAGGATATTTTAATATTATAACAAGAATTGAGGGTATTTTTGTAATTTAATTTTTTTTAAAGTTTAGGTGATCCAGGGAATTTTTTTCAAAATGCCAATGATTAATCAACTTCATGGGGAAGTATGTTGCGACTTGGGACTTTGAGTGTAGTTAGTTAGGCGGTGATCCCATTGTAACGCTCCAATACGTGCTCCACGTGGCCGCTTTTTGTTCTAATTAGGTGGGCGCAGTCTAGTGTGAATGCGACGTGGACCAATGGGGGAGTAGCGTCTCCAAAATCGTACTGTACTCGTTTCTAGTGTGGTCTTTGCCTCGAAAGTCTCAAGGGGAATCCACGTGGCGAACGACAGTTGTCCTTGATTGAAAAGTTGAAATATTCGTGTTTTCCCTCCAAAAATAAATAAGCGAACCTCTGCTGCTCTCATCGTTAGTCTTTCAATTGCGAGTTGCAAAATGGAGCCTTCGAAGTCTGCTTCTTCTCCATCTGAAACCCTAGCTATTCTACCTGCAGAAGTTGAGTCTCAGCTTTCGAATCTCATTTACGGTAAGCTTTTATTTTAGAAACCTTGTTTGGATTCTACTTTTGTTCTCTAAATGAATGTTTCTTTTGTGATTTGGCTTTGAAATATATCGATTTTCTGCAAATCTGTTAAATTATGTTGAGTAGCAATATTACTAGATGATTCTGTATTGTACGACGCTTGAATATTTGATGAATTTCTTCTTGAAAAATTCTCTTCTACTTGGATATTTGTTGAAGTTAGATTTATAATCAAGATTTTTACATAGAGATTTGAAAATCGTTTGATTTTTTAAATGCTTGAAGATTCACTGAATTCTGCTGGAATTGTGTTTTCTTTCATGTGGATTTCTGTTGGAATTAGTTTTATTTGTGTTTCTCATTTGAAGAACCGAAAATTTTCATCATATGTTGTCAAATGCTTGAATTTTGAATGTTTTTTTTCCCTGATATTTCCATAGGACATGAAATTTTTTAGATTTTATTTGAAACTAGAAGATTCACTGAATTCTGAATCTGTTGAAATTCTGGATTTGTGTTTATGTTGAAACAATTTTGGAATTCTGAAAACATTTTTCTTGACATGGTATTATATGGATTTCTATTGGAATTGGCTTTATTATTTGTGTTTCTTTAGTGTTTCTCGTTTAAAGAATCGAAAAGTTTCATCATATATTGACAAATGCTAGAATTTCGAAAAAATATTCCCTGAAATTTGATAGGACATGAAATTATTTAGATTGCTGTTGAAACTAGAATTCTAATGATTTTTCACTTAAGATGCGAGAAATCCCACCTGATCTTGTCAAATGCTTAAAGATCCAATTTTTCTCACTTGATCATGTGAAATTCCACATGATCTTATCAAATGCCTGAATGTTTTGTAACCTCATTCCAAAAATCTTGATAGTAGGTGCAACTGTTAAGATTTGTGGTGCAATGTGGCAATCCACAAATTTCATCCTCTTTTAATAACAGATTAGATTAGTTTGTTATAAAAAATTCTTTTAAATTAATTTAGGGCTGTTTCACAAGGTTCTGTTATTACATTCTTTTTATTTTATTTTATTTCTTTGATGAATTGCAGATGTCTCACAACAGGTGCAAGCAGCAATGGGAAACATGCTCAAGATGATAAAGTGAGTTGATTATGAGAATTAACCTTGAAAAATCTACTTATGTTGGCCACTAAGATAATAGGGATTTGGGATTGAAAACAAGCCATTTAAAGTGAGTTGATTATGAGAATTAACCTTGAAAAATCTACTTATGTTGGCCACTAAGATAATAGGGATTTGGGATTGAAAACAAGCCATTTGTTTCAAAACAATGCGGTTACGTTCTATATTATCACCCTACTCATAGAAATGTCCAATTTTACAAATAAAAACACAGTGAAATAGATGAAAACTCTGCTGGAATAATGGAAGAGATAGATAAGTGCAAGGAGTCTGCAATTGAAAGGAAGAAAATCATGGATGAAGAGAAGGAACGTTTCCAAGAAGCTGCTTACAGCGTTCTACATATGCTGAACAACAAAGAGATAAGTTGAATGAACTATGAACATTTTCACTACTACAATAACTACACTGCTTATAGACTGAATCAGATCTTATTCTAGTAGTAGACTTCTACTATATTCATTTCAAGACATTTTTTACAATGTTATTCTTGTATTGTACCAAGCAAACAAATATGTAAATAAGAGTTTTTAAAATTTTGTGAGCAAATTTAGCTCATTTTATGATCTACAAGTGGTGAGCATCTAAATGTAGATTATTGGAAATGCACATTGTTCTACTTGAACATGTGTATCCATGTCATAGTATCAGTCACTTACTGTGACAATATAACTCCTGATTTTATTTTATTTTAATTTTACAAAATAGTAGTCATTAGTGTTTGATTTTGAGAAACCAGCATTTGAGGAACTTGTGGAGGAGTCAAGTTCGTAATATCTGCCATTTGGGAGGATTGAGTTGAAGATGAGGTTTTTGTAAATATTTATATAGAGGTTTTTAGCAGAAAAGTAGATGTGAATAAGGACTATGGACCTGTATCCCACTATTTATGTAGTGGAAGTTCTGAACAAGGATTCTTCCCATTGTTCATGCTTTCTAGTGGTGTTTCTATTGGATTTGCACAGAGACAAGAAACATGTGCACAGGACCTGCACATCTTCTTAGATTTCTTGAATTCTGCATTTCATATTTATGAAGTTAATAAAGATTGTCTTCAGCTCTTGGATGAGTTGAAAGATTGAGAATGATAAAATTAGAAATGAACGCATTTGTGAAAAAAAAAGGTAATCCCGAAAAATGATAAAATAATGCTATGTTTGGATTGAGAGAAATGGAGAGAAAAGAAAATAAATGAGTTTCTCTCCATTTCTCTTGCTTGAATTGTTAAGTGGGGAGAGAGAAGAGGAGAGAAATGTATAAAATATTTTACAATTACAACTCTGCCCCTAGATCATTTTTAAGATATTTTAAAATTTCAAAGTTGTTCCAAGTTCTCTCCTGCCAATTCAAACATGATGAAGAGAAATTGAACTTCTCTTATCTTCTCTTCTATTAATGAGTTTCACTTCTCTCAATCTAAACATAGCCTAAAATGAAAGTTAGATTGAGATGATTTGGCCTTGTGCAGCAAAGGCAGATTGTATGCCACCATGATTAGGAGAAATGTGAATTTGAATGTTCTAAAGAAGCAAAGAGGAAACCCCCACCCCCACCCCCACCCCCACCCACACCCAATATGTAGAGCTTAGACCAAAGACCTCATTTGGGCTTTATGGACTGTCACGTTGGTCCAAATGACACTTCATTCCTCTAGATTTCATGATCTGAATTAGTTTTGAAGAAAATTTCAAAAATGTTTTTTTTTTAGTTAGATCTAACTCTTGAAAATGGATGGCTGCTGAACTCCCAAATTTAAATCCATTGATGTAAAATGTATCTGTTTTCAGTCTCCAATCATAAAATTTTATGTCCTACATCCATGTGCCACGGGTTCATATATATATATATATCCATTTCATTGTGCATACCTTTTGTAGAAAATAACTGTTTGGTCTCTAAACCTTATAGAAGACTTTATCATTGTTTCCAGTTGTACAAAATGAAGGTATATGGGATACCATATCTACAAACAATGTGCTCGCACAGAAGCTTCTGAACCTTGATTTTTCATGACCTAGGCAAGTGGAATTGCCTCCATCCACCAAAGGTTGCATGGACTAAGGTCCACATTCGGGTCATTTGGACTACCCCGTTGGTCCAAATGACAACTCAGCCCTCTTGTTTGTGGTAAAGTTTGTTTTAGAGCCAGATCTTAAGTTTAAAAATGGACGATCATTGAACTCTTAGATTTAAAATTTAAATCCAATGGATGAGATTTATGAATATCTTGATAACACAAATCTTAGAGATACTTATCCTAAGGATAAATCTCAACCATTGGATTTTGTATTTAAAGGATTGGGATCATGTGTTTTTTTTCATGAGTCATTCTTAGTAGTCAAGATTGACTCTATATACAGTGAGGGAGCAACGATTTTTTTTGTTGTGGGATCAAACTATAGTTAATGATACACTTAACAGCTTGAAGATGAATAGCTTTAGGAAGAAATTCCAAGGTTTTTGGTTAGAGGTTGAAGAAAATGATATTTAGGCCATTTACAATTAGTTTGTGAGAGAAGGCTAGGTCAAGAGGCTATTTCATCTACAAAACATTTGGGTGTAGGGGGTGCAAAAATTGGAGAGGCGAGTGGGTTGGGACAAATGGGAAGGGAGTGGAGGCAAATAAGGCATGTAATTAGCTGAAAATAAGGGGTATCAAAAGTTGTGGGACGAGTGCCCTACTGCCTCTCCTTACTAGCACCGTCCCTGCCTATATATGTGTGCATATTGGGGGTAACACTTTGTTGGTAATGATGGAGATCCATGGATATTAGTATCATAATCAGCTTTGCAAATGCGTTGATTAGGAAAAATATCAATCAAGTCTTGTCCATTTTTTCAATGCAACCTATCAAGTTTTGATCGATTTTGGTTTTAAAAATATATAAATTTACTAATTTTGAATTTTCTTTAGAAAATCAATTAATTTCAAATTTTAAATCAGTTTACGAAAATTGATGTTGAAAAGATCTTAACTGGTTTAACAACAAATCCAGCTCCTACATGCATTTACAAATTTTATCAATATTTCTTCATAATTCATAAGGAAGGCAGCCTCCTCCGGATGGCAATAACATATTTATCTCCCTAAACTTAATCAAGTTGAGCCAACCGGATTGAGTTTAAAGACAATTGATCGATCATAAAATTCGTGGACTCATTTAAATATTTGTTCACATAAAAATAAGATATAATTTTGAACTTATTTAAGCAGTCTTGTCTCGTCACCATATCAGACAAGTCAACTTGGCTTCTGCGACGGATAAGATGAGAGATACCAGGTTTTAAAACCATACATGGACATGAAAGATGACATCCAAATACAGATCAACAAATAATTAGCCAAAAAAAAAAAAATATCAAATAATTGGTCCATCACCATCAGTGGCTTCAGATGAACACTGGGTTGTCCCCTAGACATAGTTCTCCATATCTTCCATTACAATTTTGATAGAAAAAATATACAAGGCCCCATTTACTATTGATTAAAAAAAAATTGTGTTAGGTACAGCCACTGCACAAGAACTTACCATTGGAACTTTATATTTTCATTTGGATCAAAACTCAAAAATTTATTACAGACCGTACTAATTTAATTACTTTGGTTTTTTTTTTTTTTTTTTTCACAACAATTAAGACAAAATTACAAATTACATGTATTGAGCCAACCATTGTTTACACATATCAAGCACAGGGAGTGCATTTGCATGTAATGCCTGCAAAATATCAAAAGGAAAGCTTTAAGTAATTTATGAGTTTGCATTACCAAAAATTAGATAAAGAAATGGTGAGAAAAACTAAACCGATAATGTCTGCAATTGGATAGTCAAATTATTTATATATATAAAAATAAAAATAAAAACTATTTCCAGATGGTGAGGTTATTCGGAAAGATCATGCCAAGCTTACTTCACGGGAAGTTTGGAAGTTGCATTATGATTTACTCCAAATTAGAAGAAGAATACATACACCATAGGATCAATAGAGGAAACACTAAAAAATGAATTGATGTTGCCCGAACCCTCTTAAATTGTAAAAATTATGTCAGATTAGAGAAACAAGTTTGGAGATGTTTACATTAATAAGTGTAACGTCAACATCAAAACCTTGTTCCAAAAATTTGGGTTATGGGTTAACAAGAACAATAACCATGAAGTTCAAAAACACAGAGATTAACCTTGTTGTTACCTTAATAAACCAGAGATTGGGAAACATCCCCGAACCAATTACTTTAGAGGTTGCAGTACAAGTTCTCTCTCTAATAACATGCTAAGTAACAGATAAAAGTATATTGGAATATCTAATCACTGGCAAGTTACTCTAGAGAGTATTAGAGAAAAAGATTCCAATAGTAAGAAACTTGGTTGAGATAAAAACCTGATGGGCTACATATTGAACATCAGCTACACTTCCACTTCGAGAAGCAATTTGGAAGGCACTCTTCAAACGACCACATACCACACAGGCCAGAACCTTCCTGCAAAGGAATTTCAAGATCATGACATTGTGAGAAAAATCACATAATATCCCAAGAAAATAAAAGAATGGGAGGAAAATAAACCCATTTGATCAGATAAATGAAAAACTGCATTCTGATTTACATGAAATGCTGTGCACAATATAATCCCATGTAATCAATTTCATGATCATCTATGCCTTATCCCAAATTTTGGGTTGCGCAACATTAATCATATTTCCCCATTAATCTTATCTTGCCACGCATTCAACGTATAACCTAACTAAAATATTTGGAGAAATTTGCTGCTTTCACCAAGTAAATCGACCTCACGTAAGAAGTTCGACCTGGATAAACAAGGATATTTTTATTCGTTTCGCTTCAGTATTTTCCATACCATCATTATATATAAATCTAAGTAAAATTAGTGGTATTCTTCCTTTTACATTATCGATATCATTATTGGTATCAGACTGGATACCATTTTATTGGAGCACCTTGTGTGAAGAGGGCTCATCTATGGGATGCATATTTTCATATCCATGAGGATGTAGATGTATGGGTAATATATAAGGAAATGAAAATGGACATAGCTTTCAGTTAGACTCCATATGGTTATGCCCAGAAACATTTTCCAGATAAATATGCTGTTCAAATAGAGAATTTTTTTTAGTGATGTCCATTTTTAGAAGAGTGCTGATAATTTAACGTAGTTTTGGCACATGCACCTGATGCACGCCGATGTGGAAGGACATAACTTATTAAAAAAAAAAAAGAGTTTCTCTCTCCTGCCTATAGTGAAAAAAAGAAACTCTCAAATCTGATCACCTAGTGACATTCAAAATCATGATCCGATGAAATAGGGTTGTAGAGGATAAAATTATATGAACTTTAAAAAAAAAAAAGAGTTATTTTTCACCGTTGAATTTTATTTTTAAATTTGGGTGTTTGGTAGCCATCAGTTTCAAACACCTTGGATCAAGCTCGAAAAACAATTGTTTTAATTTGTTTTTTTTTTTTTTTTTTTTAATAGGAATATTTTCATGAAATTTAGATGGCTGTGTTGTTGGATTATCACTATGATAATCAATGTGGGCCCAACGATCCTTTTTAAGATTTGAAATCTAAAAATATAAATATGTGGGCAGAGAACGGGCAAGAGAGAGAAACTCTCTTTTTTTTTTTAATAAGTTATGTGCTTCCACGTCAGCATGAGTCAGGTGCGTGCGCCAAAAGTACATCAAATTATCAGCACTCTTTTTAGAAAGTTTCTACATTATCAATGGAATTTTTTATTGCCACAAAACATAAAGAATACTTCTCAATTCCTATTTATTTAGTTTGAATAGTTTTCAAAGTAAAAAAAAAATTATCTTCCAAGAAAAATGTTTCTAAGAAAAACTATACGCCCTTAGTTTCCTTCTTTATCTTTTATTTTTCTTTTTGTGTTCTTTTTCCCATACCACTTCAAGGCTCACTGTTCCATCCTTCCATCTAATATTAGATTAAGTTACCTTGTTTCTGGCTAGGTAACAAGGACAAGGGCAAGAACACGGATGGATACGAGTGTCTTTGAAAAGCCCAAAGCATCAATACACCGATACACATGTTTTGAAATAATTTTTAGCTATGTTTAACTTAGAACATCTAAAATTGTAATAAGGAAAAAGATATGAAAAGTAAAATAGTTCCTTGGTGTACACCAGAACTTAATAAAAGTAAATTTCTAATATCAAACTACAGTAGTGTTTGAAAACTTTATAATGTGGATGATGACTAACCAACCCTCTTTTAGAAGTAATTTTTTTAATAGAAAATCATTAAACTAAAGAGTGACACTACCTTTCCTGCAATGATGTATGTCAGAGTGTTTCCAAGTGTTAATCAGTGTCTGACTAATCATAAAGTGCCATGTCCTTGTGTATGTATTTTAGTAAAAATTAAGATAAGAGATATGGCACTAAAAGGGACCAGTACCTGTGGCTACTAGTTAACATATCAATGAGACGATCAGGTCGTTCTTTGTGCCTGTTAGCATATACATTAATGGCAGCTCCCAAAACCTGCATAATTCCAGAATGGCACAAACTTCCATAGATCAAGTAACAACTAAGGAATATATTACACAATTTAAAACATGCTTAAAACTTTATAAAACATGCATCGTCATTCTTCACAGATTGCAAACATAAAAAGGTGAACTAAGAAATAATGGGCAATCCAATAGGAGAAATGTTATTTAGTATATTCTATCTCATGTCCTAATTGATAAGTCGATGTATTATACAAGATTTTCAAGGAAAATTTTGAGAAATATATAATACTTGTAATGTTCCATAGTGTTGAAAAATAATATTTGATAACATCACATTTTTTTCCCTATACTTCTAATCGCTTTTTATTTTTGCCCAAATTTTGAATGAACATCCTTACTTATTGCCGCATCCAAAATTATCAACTAGCACAGAGAGCATGTGTCCAATGTTTTTATATTGAAGCTGGGCTTGAATCCCCAACCTCAAAAGTGGCATTGCAATACGTCAACCAATTGAGATATAGGTCTAAGCCCACTGATGCAAAATTATAAAACACGTTTAACAAAACAAAATTGAATGTTATAAAATGTACATGTATAAAAACATCTCTACAGTGAATAATACCAAGAGACTCATTGTTTCAAGGTTTAAAATCTTGTCTCGAAGGAAGAGAAAATTTGGGACTGTTAAAGATCAAAACATTTTGATAAAATCAAAACATTGAATGTTTTGTAGTCAATTTTTTCTTGGTCTCAACCAATATTGAAATGTTTTAAACCATGTATTGTTTATATAAAAAGAATCAACTTAGTGTCTGTTAGAGTGAAGTTGCATCAGTTTACATAAACATCTAATCAAATTAAGTCACCTTAAAAGTTTTTGTGCTTTGTTTCTCCATTTAGTTCCAATAAACATCCACAATACTGACTGAAGCTAAGAAAAAGAACAAAGAACCAAATGGCTTTATGAAATAATTTTCCTCTTGATATGGAAAAACTTGTTCCCATTTATAAAAATAAAAATCCAATCACAATTTAAATTGCATTTTCTGTCATTAATGGAAACAATCTTTGCTCATTGTTTCTGATGATCAACACCAAAAACGGCCATTGACTCATCTCCATGTGGGTCCAATGGAGACATGTGAACATAGACACCAATTTTCCAAATGTCAGTGGATAATATATGTGCTGAAGTAACATTAAAATGTACATCCTGGGGGACATTTCTGACTTGGATGTGTGTCAGAATGATAGATGCTTTCATTGAGATCTCACTCGTATCTCGATCAAAAGCATCTATGGTTCTGACACACATCCACATTAGAAATGTCCCTCATGACGTACATTTTAATGTTACTCCAGTACGACTCTATATGTGTGTATATATTTATATGTATAGGAAATAAACATTACCTGGTCCCAATCATCATCATCTATTGTGCCTTTAATATTCCTCAAAAATTCTGTCAATTGACCACCCTTCTTTCTCTCGGCAAGCAATGCTGCAACTCCAGCGTAGATATCAACAGCTGAAATACAGAATTGAAGTTGGAAAAGCATAAGATGATTCTAAGGAACTCTTAAGATGTGACCGAATAAACAAATACCAAAGAAGCATGAAGTCCAGGGTCTTATTAATACCAGGAAGATCGAATTCATATATCACTTGGAAAGCCAAGTCAAAATTCTTCTCAGCGAGAGTCTCTGCAATCTCACACCTCCTCCTGCAAGGCAGGATGAATAAAACACCATAAAAATCAACTTGTATGGGCACACAAGACAGTAATATTGTAGAGCAGATTGCATTTAAAATGAATAAAGCTAGAAAGGAATATAAGAAATGAAGGAAAATCTTGATTTTTATTGTTCACTATATTTAAAACTGAAACTCTGTCATCTTTTCATCGTTTTGGGGCCACAGAAATAGGCAATCACAATTGACCATCATCTGTGCTGGTAGTTTTTAGTTTGCAAATGCCCTTGGCAAAGTCTTACCATTATTTATCCTTCACTGACGTGAAGTTTCTTGGAGAGTTCAGGGTGAGAAATCAAGGTCATATTGATAAAAAAGAAGGAATCATAGTTCCAAATATAAAAAAATGGACGTGTGGTGTGTGTATAAAAACAGAAACAACATGGAAAATTAGATTGATAATTCAATCAAGGTTAATACGAACCTGAAAGTTTCCGGGTCATTTGGATTTCCAAAAAGAGAGTGCTTCCATTGTGATCCATCTACATCATTGAAGGATCTCACAACATCCACCTACAAAGTTTTGAAAAATATTAGGCATCCATAGAAGGCCAAAGTGAATACTTGACCCAAAACATAAAAAATAATTGAGTAACATGCTAAAGAGTGATTTATCAATTATTTGTTTTTATGATCTTTATCTGTTATCATGCTTACACTATACACAAGACTTCAGCACTTGAATGAAAACAAAACTAAGATAAATGTATCAAAATGCTAACTAGGAGGAGAGACCAGTACATCCCAGGCTTCAATATAAGATTTAGGAGTCGACATGAAAGATCCTGAAATACTGATTGGGGATGTTCATAAGAAGCTTCTGAGGAAACCAGGTAAGTGAATGGATGAAAGGAAAAACCAGATGAGTGAGATATGTTTTTCATTAACAAGATGTAACTTGATAGAACAAATATTCAACATATGAAATGAACACATTCTTTTCTCCTTTTCTTTATGAGTGGTGGTGGTCTTGTTATAATTTGAATGTGTAAGAAAGTACAAAATTTAGGGAAGAGAGCTCCCAATGTACAAAATACCTCTTGATACACAAAATAACCTAACCACATGAGGATGAAAAATAACCAAATATTTAATATTGCTAGTCTCTTACACAGACAAATCTAGATTATCATGTGCCTTTACAGCAAAAGGAGTTGGCAAGAAATTGCCAATTATAGATTACAATAAGAAACATGTACAAGAAATTTCCATGGAAGATTTAATTGTTGGTCCATCTCCATTCTGATCCCAGGTAAAGTCCATCTTGCTTTGATAGGAAAGAACAAAAATGAATAAGTTCCAACTAATGTAATAAAAATATAAATTGTCATTCCAAAAACTTCACTCACTTCATTTATTTTAAGAAGCACAATAATGAATATGTACGGAATATAAAGATTCCATGATGAGGACATCATTGTAGTCATTTGGACCATTTATTGAGCTAATTTTATTACATATACTCAGTCCAATAAGAGGCTGAACAACCAACTTATTAGTTAGGATTGTTTTGTTATTTTTTACTATTTAGGGCTATTTTGGTGGTTTAAGTATTTTATTTAATTGTTAAAAATTCTGTTTTAATATTAACCGTAGGTTAACTTAATGATTAAAATTAGTTCTAGTTTATTTTATTTTATTTTATTAAGTTGTGGCCCACATTAATTAGGGTTACTCGACCCTTAATTGTTTTAATGGTTGATATTAGATTAGGGTTTTGAGTCTTCATATAAATTATTGTAAAGACATTATTCCAATTTTTTTTTATTACGAAAGATTGAATAAAATTTACAGATTTTTCTTAAGATCCAGATATTGGATGCAGTGTGAAGCCACATTGCTTTTCTTGGTGTGATTCAAAGGTAATAATCCTTCACCTTCATCTTCTTGAACTTCTTCTCTAGATTCTTTCTTCCTTTTTTTGTCATTAGAACATGCTGTCTAGAACTTTACGACCACCATTCTCATTGTTGAACCCTTTCTAAACCCTAATTCCATCATCAAGAACTCTGCTTTCCCCTAATCTATATCACACTATTACTGGCTAATCCATTTATCTACCCCCTCACGACCTTATTTTTGTCTATAATTCTTGCTGCCCAATTATTCCAAACCTCACCTTATCCCTCTATAACCCTCCTAACACATCAAGAACCGATCAAGAATCCTCTAACCCATCAAGAAACCCTACCCCACCTCCCTACTTTGCTGCCCTACTGCATACGACCCCCATACTAACCCTTCAACTTTGTTATAACCCCACCCTAAGCCTGTTTAATATCAACCGAAGCCACAAACCCCTATAAAACTTGGTCATAAACCCTGTTATATGAGCCCAAACCTCCCTAAACACAACCCCCACTTAACCATATTACATTTTTTTTTTCCTGAAAAAGTTATCCTTGGGTTCTTTGCTGAACATTATTTATATGTTCATAAGTGCAAAACTCGCAATTATTCCTTCAACATATGGCCAATTAAGATTTTTGAAACCTTCACATGGCCAAATAAAACCTTAGAGCCAAAACTGATTCTTAAAATCTTTGAAAGGATCATGAGAATTTAAAGTGCTATTGGATTGAAACTTCCTTAGGATCCTTCACTTTGATATTTGGAAAACCTCCCTGTAGGATTGTAACTAAGCCTAGGGTCCTAATTTAATTGCTCATTAGATTTTCTTTATATTATATGGTAGATTTAATCTATTCATTCTTTTATTTGTTTTTGATAATTTATTCGAGATTTCAAATTCATCATTCTAAGTTAATTGCATCATTCTGCATAATTCCAATCGCCTTAGTAAATAGCCATTGCAAATAATGACACACCAGACACAAGGCAACCAACTTGTCGGGGACATCAAATATTGAAGAGTAGATTTTTGTTTTTATTTAATTTTCTATTTTAGAACTTTAATTTATGTTTTTTGAGCTTATTTTGATGTTTTATTAGTATATAGGTGTTTAGGAACAATTTGGTAACTTTATATTGATTTTTAATAAGTTTTTATAAGCAAAAAATTCAAGGGAAATAAGATTACGGGATTGGGACATAGATGATATTTCTGTTTTTGTTTTATTTAAGTTGTTTTAAGTTTCATTTACAACTATTTGATCTCATTATTTTAGTTGGATGGTCGAGATTGGATTTAGGTCTTAGAGAACATTATAAATACTTGTTTCTTGCTGTAATTTTATTCAATGAATGAACGAGAATGATGAATAAAAAGAAAGCTTGAGCTGGATCTTCCCAACAATGGATGTGGTGTGAGGCCATTTTGGAGTGAGTCTAATAAAATATTCTTCTATTCTAATCTTTATTTTTTTTTTTTTTCTGTTCTTTTGTTTTTTTTTTTTTTTTTTTTCTTTTAGTTTCTTGTTCTTAGTTTTCTTAATTCTTGAAACCTACAAAGCTCAACCCATTATCCTATAAACCTTAACCTTTAACCCTTTTCATCTATCCCATTGTAATTGCGAAAAAAATATATTTTACCTATGGATTCACCCTATTCTAACACAAATCCTTAATCCAATCCTAAACCAAATTTCCTAAAACCCCCATATTTTCTTATCTCCCCTCATCGTCCTTCATCACAACCAATATCTTGAAATATATTGAAAATCTCTCCTTAAAAGCAGTTGATTATACACTTTTTGGTGGAAGATATCTCATACCTGGATTGCAACTCGAGCAGAAAATTTGACAAGCCCTTCTTCAGTAAGCTTTTCTGAGGCACTTTTTCCACGGACGCCCTTGGGGACAGGCTTAGTTGATTCTCCTGCTCTATATCGCGCTGAAAGCCCTTCGTCAAAATGCATCTACAAGTAGATGAAAAAAAGATTTAATAATAGGATGATTAGAAGAAAAAACCACACATCATCTAAAGCGTACATTAACTAAAAAAAATCACACAAATCCCATGAAGCCCCACTATGCACTGTTGAGATCTCAAATACTCGCGTGCGTACATAGCAGAATGTTGTTGATCTTTGTTTCCACACTCCATATGGTTGGTTGTTATATTTTGATGACATAATGTGTGTCTTTTAATGCCTACTATAACATGTCCTATAGTTTGAATGAAAATTTCTTCCATATTTCCGTCATTTCTGCAAATATTGTATTTTGTTTTTCACACCAAGTGAAACATTTCCATTTGTAGGCTGACCAATATAGACACTGAAATGGAAATTTAACACCTTGGGCAGTACGGACCATTGATGTAGTCAATGTGAGACAGACACATAACGACCACACACATTTTTTGACAGGTAAAAGAAATATATATTAATAAAGATAGAGGTCTAGATGACCAGCTGCAAGTACAAAGGGAACCAAAAACAATTACAAAGAGCACAAGGAGTCCCACTTTAAAACAATCTCTTCAAAGAAAACCCCTTTAAAATCAACATCTACCACCATCCACCGTTCTATTGTTTCTGTGCTTGTGAAGCCACAGGTTGCTATGCCATCCACAACTTATGCAAGGGATGCTTTTGTGCATAGCAGCCATGTGAGGATTCCCATGGTACACAAGAGTGCCCCCCACTTCATTGCAAATAGAATATGCAAGCTGCCCATGCATCGAAAGCAGCCTTTCCATGGAGCAGCTATAGCAGCAAACATATACACACGTGACATTGCAATTTACAAGGTCAAAGGCCTACCTACAATATATAAGTGCAGCACATTGAACTTGTTTTAGTTGTGCAGCACATGCTGACTTATTTAACTTCACAGATTTTCCAAAAAAATGGAAACAAGGTTACAGGATAGCTTAAGAATGGAAATGCCAAATCACATAAAGAAACAGGTTAGGCACAGATAACCAAATCTATATAGGTAACTAAGGTGTATTAAACTCTAAATTAGAAGAAACATACTGATTATCCAGAACTTCATTAGAGAAAATTGGAACTAACCCTGGCATGCTCCAAATGTTTTATAGCTTCTTCTTGAGATGAAGAATTCATAAACAACTGAATACAGCAAAGTCCAGCAGCAACATGGTCCTTCTTGATTACCTGAAACATCAAGGTTTAAAACACTAAATTGAATATACTTCTAAAAGTAAGATCATTAAGCATGAAAGCATGGAAGAAATTACTGGAAAACATCAAACAATGCAAAGCAGAAATGCCTGATACTGTTAAACATCCATGTAGAAAAGTGTGTGCATGATTGTTAGATTGTTGGACACAGAGACATGCACACAAAAGAGAAATAAAAAAATTGCAGATGCTCTTACTTGTGTCCAGATATAGCCTGTCACTCCGCAAGTAAACAAGAATGTCATTCAAGAATTATCTTGTGAAATAGATGTTCAAGAAAACACGGCAATAACAACATAAAATCTTCTTTCCAAGATTATAAGATTTGCTTCCTTAAAGAATATTTTGGAGATCTCCTTTCTCCAAATTATAGAGGTTTTCAGTTTATAGGGAGGATCTGCTATCCACTTTTTCCAAAGTATAACAAAGTAATGATTATCTCTTCACAACGGGCACAACTATGAATGTTTGTATGAAGAAGCTTGACCATTCAACTTTAGCAATACTTCAGTCATAGTCTATGAAAAACCCAGACAAGAGGTCTTTTTTGCTGACAAGGACAACATACCAAATGTAGAAACGAGATTTTAAATGGAACTTTTGGCCTCCAAATGGCTACATTCAGAAAGTGACTTAGGCTACTCGGGATCAATGATTTATAAAACGATTTAACAGATAACTACTTTTTTCCTTACAAGAGACCCAGCCTTGAATGTCCTCCCAATGGGTCAATCTACAAAATTAAATTAAATTTGGAAATTGAGCTATATGGGAGAGAACTTCACACCAATGTGTAGAAGTTTAATCTAGGGTTTTGGAGAGAAAGAGAGAGAAGAACAGAAAAAACTCCAGAGAAAAAGTTATTTTCTTTATTCCTTTACTTAATATTTATATGAGATACATAGAAATTAGAAAAGACCAAAAAGGACAAAAACACATTATTAAATATGTTAACACTCCCCCTCAAGCTGGTGCGAAGATATCAAACATGCCCAGCTTGCCAATAAGATGGTCAAAACTTGCCGTCGCTCATCCTCCCCAGCAAACGGACTCCGGATGTAACCATCTCCTTGATGAAATGACGATCAACCTCAATATGCTTTGTATTATCATGTTATACTAGATTATGAGCTATATTAATGGCAGCCTTGTTATCACAGTATAACTGGAATGGCTGAGGAAGTGAGCATCCTAGCTCACGAAGTGAGAATCGTAGCCAAAGCAACTCACAAATACCAAGTGTCATTGCCCAAAACTCGGCATTTGCACTTGAGCGAGCAACCACAAACTGTTTTTTGCTTCGCCAAGTTACCAAATTACCACCTATCATAGTGCAAAACCCCGAAGTTGAGCGTCGATCAGTAACCGAATCTGCCCAATCTGCATCAGTCCATGCCTCCACTCTCATATGACCATGCAACCAAAATAATAATCCCTCTCTCGGGCACCCTTTCAGGTATTGAAGAATACGTAAAGCAACGCCTAGATGGGTCATACGAGGAGCATGTATGAACTAACTGACTACACTCACTGCATAGGCAATCTCTGGTCTTGTAAGAGATAAGCATATCAATTTTCCAACTAGACATTGGTAATGACTAATATCCTCCAAAACTTCGCCATCACTTTCTTACAATCGATGATTTGGCTCAATGGGAGAGTACTGGTTTAACTCCAAGTTTTTCAGCTTCCTAAAGTCGATCCAACATATACTTTTGTTGGGAAACAAAAATGCCCATCTTTGAGCGAGCCACCTCAATACCCAGAAAATATTTGAGGGGTTCAAGATCTTGAACTTCAAATTGTTCTCCAAGAAGTTTTTTCAAATTCTACATCTCAGGGGGAGAGTTCCCTGTAATAACAATATTAGGAACGTAGACTATAAGAATTATAGTCCTGTCACCACTATGCTTCACAAACAATGTATGATCAGCTTGACATTGTTTGTAGCCCACATCCTACATTATAGATTTGAGCCTATCAAACTATGCTCGCGGTGACTGCTTGAGACCATATAGAGACTTCTTTAACTGACACTTTTCCATCATCATTATGAAATCTAACTCCTGGGGGAACATCCATGTATACTTCTTCTTGCAACTCACCATACGGGAATGCATTTTTCATATCTAGCTGATAAAGTTACCAAGAGAAGTTGGCAGCCAAAGATAGCAGAACACGAATGGAATTCATCCTTACAAATGGAGCAAAGGTCTCCTAATAGTGTATGCCACAAGTCCGTGCATAGCCTTTAGCAACCAACCTAACCTTGTATCTATCTACCAAACCATCTAACTTATACTTCACTGTGAAAACCCATTTGCCCCAACAGATTGCTTCCCCCGTGATAACGACACTAACTCCCAATTATGATTTTTGTCTAAGACTTTCATTTCCTCGTCCATGGCTTGTTTCGACTTGGGATTGGAGAGAGCTTTCTTTCACTAGAGGGTATGGAAATAAAAGACGAAGTAGCTACAAAGAACGACAAGGAGGCACTATGATACAAAATGAACTGAGAAATAGAGTGCGATACACAAGTACATTTACCTTAACAGTGAGCAATCGGATCATTGACATTAGGAACATGACTTGGCTCCTCAAGAGTGTGACGTGGTACATCTGCAATGGCTTGTTTCCCCTTCCTGGTGTAGGTGCGTCCAAATAGATTAGGCCCTGATGTTGTTAGTTGCAAATGCTCTACAGTAGAGTCAGGAATAATTGGCAATAGAATTGAAGACGATACCTCAAGAAGAGACTCTCGGTTAGTGGATGGAAGAAATCACTTCCCCTGAATAAGATGAGGCTCAGAACTAGGAAAGTAAGGTTGGTGCTCAAAGAATGTGATATCCATATTTACAAAGTGACGATGAGTAGACGGATGATAACACTTGTAACCCTTTGGGGAACTGGAGTAACCAAGGAATACACACTTCAAAGCCTTAGGATCAAGTTTAGTATATGTAGGGCCAAAGAAATGGGCCAAACAAGTAAATCCAAATACTCGTGGAACCATAAAAAACAAAAGACGATCTGGACTGAGAACTGTCAAAGGTGGTTGAAAGTTTAAGACACTTGAGGGAGTACGATTAATGATATAGCAAGCTATAAGGACCGCTTCAGACCAAAAATGTTTTGGGACATGCATACCAACCAACAAGGCCCTCCCTAATTCCAATAAATGAAGTTTTTTCTTTCTGCAATGCCATTATGTTGGGGTGTAGATAGGGGTGTCAATGGATAGCCGAAATCCGAATTCGAATTCGAAAAATCGGATATTATCCGAAATTTTCGGATTCGGATTCGGATGTCATTTGAATATTCGAATGCGTTTCGGATACGAATTCGGATATCGCGATATCCGATTCGATAATATCCGCTCCGATATAATATATATACCATGTATTTATGTTTTACAACAAAAGTTTTACATATGTATATATGGTGATGCGTATTCATGTTATACAACGAAATATTTTCTTTTAAACTTCATCTTCTCTAACCAGACGAGACAAACCACAGGGACGGATTCGGAACCGGAACGATGAATTTCGATCGAACTCCGCAACACTGTCTTCTCCGGCCGGCGATCATCAAGTACCCCCCTCTCTCTCTCTCTCTCTCTCTCCGATTTGATTCGAACCAATCGTGATTTTTTAGGATAAAATTTGAGGGTTTCGAGTTTCGACCGTACGAACTCCGACACATCTTCTCCGGCCGACGAGATTACAGGTACCTATTCACTCACTCTCTCTCTCTCTCTCCGAACCAGTCGGAGTGATTTTTCGGGGGTTTCGACTGTGCGAACTCCGACAGATCGAAGACGATGGTACTTTGCAGGTTTTTTTTTCGAATCGGATATTATCGGATATCCGATATGTTTTTCGGATTCGAATTCGAATGTTTATTAGGGATATCCGATCGGATTCGAATTCGGATAGTATTGTTTTTTTTCGGATTCGAATTCGGATATAGTAGTATCCGATCGGATACATATCCGTTGACAGGCCTAGGTGTAGAGACACATGAGGTTTGTTGTTTGATCCCTTGTGCAGAAAAAAATTCTTGAAGATCTCCATACGAGTATTCACCCACTTTGACTGATCAAGGACCTTGATTTTTGTTCCACACTAAGTGAGGACCATAGCATGGAAGTCTTTGAATATTGAATAAACATCATCTTTAATTTTCATCAAATACAACCATGTACATCTACTATAGTCATCCACAAAAGTAACAAATGAAAACCCAATAAAAAAGTAACAGGAGAAGGTCCCCAAACATCAGAATGCACAAGAGAAAATGAAGAACTATTTTTATTCAAATTAGTTGGATAAGATGAGCGACAATATTTCAACAACTGACAAACTTCACAGTGTAACTCTAACAAAGACATGGACTGAAACAAAGAAGAAAATAAACGTCGTAAATACTGAAAAGAAATATGACCCAACCGAATATGCCATTGCATTATCCAGGATTTGTTGACCTCCCTACTTCTACTCTGAGATGCACATGCTTGTGAAAGATGTTGAGATATTGGAATGTTGAGAAGATACAAGTCATATGCTTTATGACCATTGTCAATCACTCTTTTCATCATTGAGTCCTAAAAGATACAGTGAGAAGAAAAAAAGGTAACACAACAATTCAGATTTTTTGTAACACTACTAATAGACACAAGATTAGTAGTAAGATTAGGAACATGTAAAATATTAGACAGAAGATAACTATTGGGAACTGTGATGGTTCATTTACCAGCTATGAATGATAAGGAACCACCAACTAGACGAACTTTGTCCCTACTTAAACAAGAGCTATAAGACTGAAACAAAGATAATATACTTATCATGTTATCTGAAGCTCCCAAGTCAAGAATCCAAGAGGTGGACTAAGATGAGAAACCATGATGAGCAGAAGCAGAGATACTTGTGTGTGCAAAAGAAGTCGTAGTGAAACCATCCAACAGAGCCTGAAGACGAACAATATCATCCTGAGAGAACAGTACATGGACCACCGGAGTTGAAATATCAGAACTGTCACATCAGCACTAGAAGCATGATAAGCTGCATAAGAACGATGCTTAGGCTGGAACGAGTCAGGACAACCTATTAAGTCCCAACACTTCGCTCAAATGTGACCAAACTTGCCACAATGATCACATTCCAGTCACTTTCTACCCTTGAATCCCTGTGTGGATTTACCAAATTTCTTACCCCATGAAGTTTGTCCTCCACCTTGTATATGTATATTGGCTACCATGACAGATCTATCACTCACGGGAATATTCAACTGTCCCATAGCCGAACGTCGACTTTCCTCACTTTGAACATATGAGTAAACTATATTCAAAGAAAGAAGAAGATCCCTATTCAAATTATGAACTCAAACTATCTCAAACTCAGGATTTAAACCTGCTAGAAATACAACGTGTCTCAACATGCTTGTTGAATTGTGCAGAGTCTTTCAAACTTTCCCAATCGAAAGATAAGTAATGATCTAACTCTTCCCACATACTACACAACTCAAAAAAAAAAAAGAAGCCTAATAATGACTTCTCTCCCTGGTTGAGATAGGATATATTTTGTTCCACCTGATAAATCCTAGCACTATTCTGAGCCTGGGAATAAGTCTGAATCACTGATCCCAAATTTTTTTTGTTGTTTTCAAGAAGAAATATCCTTTGCTAACCTGAGGTTGCATTGAGTGCAATAACCAAGACATAACCAAAGAATTTTCAGCATCCCATTGTTCATACTTGGGATCTGAAAGACAAGGTTGTTTCTCTTTCCCATTGAGATAACCGGCTTTTCTTCCCCCATGAATGGCCAACTTTGCAAATTGAGCCCATTCCAAATAGTTTGTGCCATCGAGTTTGAATGTGGTGATCTGTAGATTGGGATTTTCATGTCTAACTTGTGGGAATCCAAACCCACTATTACTAGACTGTCCTGAAGTGACTTCTAAGATGACTTCGAGACCAGAAAAATTCACAAAAAAAATTCAGAGCACATGAAATATAACTCAGAAACACTGGACAACTACTCAACCATTAAAGTGGGCTCTACTCTCCCTTCTAGGTAACTGAAAATTGTTTACTAACGTTTAGGACTACAACAACCATGACATGGGCTGTAACAGCCAAAAACAAAAAGGTTCAGACCAGCCCGACAAAGCCCAAGAAGAGGAGATCTGACTTTGAGGGATTTAGAGGAGAGACAGTCCTCAAAAAATTACAGATCTGCTATTGGCCAAAGAATAGAGGGCAACAGACCTATTGATGGTGGCAACAACACTGACTGGCTGAAAACTGGGTGCCAACAGTCCCTATGGCAGAAAAACTGGGTGGCAACAACCCCAACTTGCTGGGGAACCAAGTTCTACAGCCCCTGGTGGCTGAAAAATGGAGGGCGACAGCCCCTGCTGTCTGGAAAATGGATGGCGACGACTCTAGGGTTGGGCGGCAGATAGAGAAGGAAGGTAACAACTCTAGGGCTCCTTCCGAGTGCATTTCTCTTTGATTCTCGGTCCCTCTTGATCTTCTCGTGCTCTGATACCATTTAGAAGTTTAATCTCGAGTTTTGGAGTGAAAGAGAGAAGATAAAAAATTCCAGAGAAAAAGTTCTTTTCTTTATTCCTTGACTTCCTATTTATATGAGATACATAGAAATAGGAAAAGACCAAAAAGGACAAAGACACGTTATTAAATATGTTAACACAATGAACCTCCCAGAATCCCACTCTTGACACTTCCCAACTCTGAAAGATATTCTACATTGAAAATCTGGGATAGTCTTACAAATCCCTCTCCAAAGTCTACACCCATAGCTTGCAACTCCACATTTAGCCTTGATGACCTCCTTCCATAAATATTACCTCTCCTACCCAAACCCCCATAGCCATTTTCTTAATAGCACCTGATTCATTGTTCCAAGCCATATGATTCCAAGCCCTCCATACTTCATGGGGCAGATCTGATTCCATTCTACCCAAAGAACTTTCTTTTTCCTCTCCTTGTTAAATAAATAAAAAACATAAACGGATGAATAAGTGACTGACATCTCCTAGACCATTTTTATTCATTATGCATCAAGTTTGGAAAAGCTTCTCGGGTGACTAAGGTAATTGATGATGAAGAATAATGCATTGAATCCTCTGTACAGGTAACGCCAAAACAGGGGATTTCTCAACCCTAAGAGTACCTCACCCGTGAGCACAATATTATCTATATATCCATTAGGATAAGGCGTAAATAAGGATAGTAGTGATGATTATTATCTATCCATTTTTATTTTATTTACAGTTGACTTTTCAGGGTAGTATCAAGCCTAACACATAATGCTAACCCAATGAAAGCACTCATTCCCAAGAATGCATCAATCGCTTTTATTCATAGATGCAAAAAATATTAGAAGCATCCCTACTTGAAATGATCCCTTAATAATATATGCTCAAAAGAATGAGAGGTCAACCCTCTTCTAACATGTACCGATGTTAATGAGTGTCATGTCTCTATGACATAGAATTTACCAGATGTGCAATGTCACATCAAGACAAAAGGTAAAGGAACCCAGATTCAAAAGCATGCACACCCATATGCACATACACATGAAAATTAGATGGGTCATTTTGATGTTTCAGCAATATTATGTCAAAGTATGTAGAAGCACTGAACAAGGGGTATGAAATCCAAATGCACATGCACATAGGATAACAGAATTCTTATATTTTACCCACAATAACTCCAGGGAAAATTATTTACAGAATGAGAACAGAGACACAAGCATACCTTGATAACCATTCCGTTTCACACATTTTTACTGTGGGCGTATTAAAAGAAATAGTGGTACATGAATAAAAAGCACAGAACACACAAGCAGTATCTGAAAATCTAATCTTTTAGCACATCATACAAAGAACACGTGAGGAAAAATATTTTCTGAAAAAGAAAGGAGGCAACCTGAAACTTGTAAAGATAATTGAAATGCCGATGAGTTTCACAAAAGATGCATATACGAGCAAGGGCAGCGGCTGTATGCTGATTCACTGCTACCTCTTGTGGTCCAGTAGATGACATTCTAGCAGAAATTACATCTTCCAAAACAGGCATAGCACCATAAGCAATGCATATGTCACACAAATCATCAATGGTCCCATAATCAGTTGCCAACGTATCAGGTCTTTGAGGGGACGAAGATGTAGTAACTGCCCCAAGTGTTGATGGTTGAGGAGGTGAAGGAACAGCATTTGGAGGAAAGAACAGAAGGCAAGCATCATTGTAGTGACCATGTCTGAACATAAAAACAAGCATATGCTGCCGAGCATACTACAAAAGTGAACGAAATGAACACATGTTAAAGAACGGGCTACCGCAAAAGTAACATGGACAGAGATCATACTCAACTGATTAACTACACTCACTTAAATTTTTTAAAATCAAGAACCCAATGAAAAGCACAAACAAGGAATATTTTTTATTTGCAAAACCATCTATATCTCTATCTTTTTTTAATGAATTATTTTCTACAAGAGAAATGTACACATTTTTAACTTTGCTAGGAAAGCAAAATTAGTGCTGTAATTTAATAGGTGAAGGCAGGTTTTGACACCAGGTCGTGGTATCAACGCTTGGACTTTAACCAACTTAGCAAGTTGGCACCTTCATGGCATTAAGCCATGATGCCATGCATAATAGTGAAATATGATACTGTTACCAATAAATGAACAATTGAGAAGATTCATAGATTTCATCAATGAAAATTATCATGGACAAACTGAAAGAAAAGGATCAATGCCAAATAGTATACTTCAGATCATGGTTCAAAGTTTTGTTCCATTTCAGAATGTCTGGGCAAAACATTCCTGTTTTGGCTGAGACCAGAACAAAACATTAACCCAAAATATTGACTGTTTTGGGAATGTTTTGGATTGTCTCAGAATGTCTCGGTTGAGACAATCTCGTTTTTTCTCCCAACCATAAGATTTTGAACCTTGGTTGGATTAATAGGCTTATAGGATATGACTAGAATTTACAAAACCATAGGACCAATGTTATTTGTTTTTTATTAAGTATAAACTTATTGGAAAAAAAAAGAGGTCCAGAAGACCAGTCATGTTGCAGCTTACTTCTTGTAAATAGTTAACACATTCGAGGTATCGAATGTTGTCCAGGTTGCTACGAGGACCATCATCAAAATCCAAACTAGATGACACAGAATGACTATTTTCAGACTCTTGAGACCGTCTGGACCTCTCAGAACGTGGAAACGTAGATGGCATGTATAAGACATTAAGGTATGAATCAGCAGAAAGAGAATCGTCCAAGATTGTTGGTGCACTTTTCGCCAAATGTTCATACCTGTGGAAGCAGTTGATTTGTCAAATTAAAGCTATTCCTCAGATCAGCAAAAAAAAAAACAAAAAAAAAAAATAGACACTTCTAAGTAAACAGGAGTACATTAGGGAAGAGAAATTCCAAGGTAAAAAAGAAGTTTCCATGTACTCCATTCTTGGCTAGAGAATATGCCTAGCCATTAGCATATTGTATCATGTAAGGAAAAAAGAAATAGAAACATGTTAAACAGTGCATTTTTCCCTGTATAAGATGAGCCAGAGTTGGATGTTTCAGTGAAGAGCCTAATCTATATAATAAAACACAATTGTCAGGCCCAGTTTGCAACATTTTTGTGGAGTATAAACGTACCATCCAACTAATATTTTGTAAGGTCACCCTACTCACTTTACTACCTTTCCTTTTTACCCCTTCAACTTTATTGACTTTCTTCTCCTCCCCCTCCCATTTTTCAATAATATCCCTCCAATTCTACTACCTCTTCTCTTTTACTCCCTTTTCAATAATACCCCTCTAACTTTACAATCTTTCCTCTTTTACCCCTTTAACCCACTTTATTGTCTTTCCTCATCTCCTCCTTTCTTAATAACACCTCTCCAACTTTATTATTGCTCCTCTTTCACTCCCATAACCTCAATTTTTTTTAATAATACCCGACTTTATTATTCTTCCTCTTTCATCCTCTTATATTGTCTACACTAGGTTGTAAATGATAACATTGATAAACCCATTTAAAATCAGAATTCTAAATCAGGGTTGGGGTTTCTGCAAAGCAGCATGTGACTAGCCAAAAAAAGACCTTGCTGGGATGACCTTAAGTAATTTTGATAGGGAACTAGAAATGATGAGAAGTGGCTGGGGTGAAACTCAGTCAGTTTAGCAGGAACCATAAGCACCCCTGATGGTGCTTCCCTAATAGTTTTGTATAGATAAATTTCTGATTCACTACAATACAATACAACTTACATGGAACGAACTGCTGAAACATCAACTGGTGGACCACTTTCCATTGTATTAATGATCTCCAGAATGACAGGTGCAGGATCACCCTTGTACAATTGCAGAGCTTGCCTGGCACCATCAACAAAACATTAGCCAAGCACCACAAACTTTTAACTAATTGCAAGAAATATTCCAGTTTCCTTTTATCAATTAACCATAGCCATCTAACCAAATTGAAGAGCAGAAGCACAATGGCTAGAATAAGTGGGACAATGGCTAAGGTGAGCCCAGTTACAGCTGAAGCCATGTCAATAGTTGTTGGGATACTTCTCAATGAACCATGCATGAGAGGAAAGGTACAGGAGCCCAGGCAGTTGGGGAGAGAGGTTCCATGTGAAAATCTGCATTTATTAGCACTGACACTTATCAGAATTGGTTGGCATAACAAACATTGAGATAAAGGTGCCATATCTTAGGCATGAGACGGTCCCTGTGAACATCTTCTCCCCAAGTCCCCATGACATCTAAACCTTTCCCTCTCAAGGCTCCTATGCAGCCATCACATTGAGATAAGAATTGGCCCATGCATACAGGAAAAGACACGCAGGCACCCACATGGCATGCCTAGGTAAAAAGACACACAGAGGAAACTATTGTGGCACTAAGACAGTGGGTCATGTAGCACATACAACTGGCAAGCTGTCACCTTCATAGCCTACCAGTCTGGAGCCATCTACAAGAAACAATGTTATAAACATATGCCACATACTTAAATTTCACACGAGCTTGAGCATAGTGTTCCATCCGAATCAAAGCATTTCCCCATGCATTCCATACTGGAAAAGCATCAATCTGAAAAACAAACAGTTTCATAGGTATACAAATGAACAACGAAGTCATACACACAATAAAGCAGAATAGACCACTGGGTTACTTTGAATGGATTTACCCTGCATTTTTTGCAAGTATATACAGCCATGCTGTATCGCTCATCTTCAATTAACCTGTCCCGGAGACGTGCAGATGATTCTTTGTCAGCGATGTCATCAAGAGAAGCAACAATTCCTGAACCAAGAAGACTTTGAAGCAGCTCGGCACGTCCAAGCCAGACTTCTGCCTGTGAAAAAATTTCAAATCGCTCATCTGAGTACTGGCTACTAACACTAGAGCTGCCAGCATCTGAAGATGTATCATCAGTATCCCTACTTCTTTCAGACTGATGGGGCAATTCACCACTCCCACTGCTGGATCCAGTCCCACTTCCAGACGCGGTCCCAGTCACAGTTGCAGTCCCAATCCCAGCAAGTTTTCTCAGCTGACCTTTAGTATGACGCAGTGCCTACAAATGCAGCAATCGACATGGAGTTGCAATTTTCAGAACAACAGATTCCATTATCTTTACTATTATAAAGAGAGAAGGCGGAGTAGAAGTGGTTCGATACCAAGTTTTTGGATCCCACAATTGCCCGCACTTTGACAATTAAACTTAATATAATCAAGGTTATTTTGGTCAAAACCCAAGAAATTGTACTCCCACGAACCTAAAATCACGTCAATTAGTTTTCAAAATTACAAAAATATCCTTTTTTTAGTATGTATTATTCAAAAACCCTTTAATTACTATATTAAATTACAAATAAGACATTCTAATTCATGTGTGTTTGCCCATGCCACCTTCCAGTAATTTATAAAAGCAGATGGCTTTCTGCCACAGCCCCAAGAGTATGTAGTTACCACTACCACCAAGAATCCAAGGCACTACTAGGTAGACCATGGCACCTTTGACTCTGACAATATGGGTCTCAAGCCCAAAGCTCACATTCCCTTTAAGATGTATTCCAGGGCTATGGTTTCAAGAATAGCATTACCCAAGGAGGATACCTGTACAAAAGTTTCAGTTGCATGATATGCTTGGCCAAGAGTTTCCATAGATGCATGAAGAGGCAATTGTTGGGAGCTCAACACACTCTTCATTTGAGTAATGCACAAGTCCAGGGCACCTTTGGCAGACACTGACTCATCAGAGCACAAAGAAAGCAGGGCCTGGAAACATAAGATACCCAAATTCAAAAGATTCACAACTGAATATTCATGGAATTCAAGCACAATGGTCAAATGCAGTAATTCTGTGGTTCACGATTACTTCAATTAAACATTCAACTAAAACACTTTTTTATTGTTAAGGATAATTAGGAAAATTCAACACAAATACTTCCAGTAAAATCTTATGAAACTCCCACTATTTTCACATTCAATGACAGTAAAAAATAAAAAATAAAAAAGAATCCAACTTATTTATCGATCTACTTTCTCGAAAGAAATTTTAAACCACACCTAATTCTTGTTTTTCTTTGGCTTATATTGTTCCTTGGAAATCTAGATATATGTTGCAAAATTTTAGGAATATCAGTGATATACGAGACAAGGAAACACATCCATTAAGAATGCACAGTACAAGTATGGGCGCAACGCTTCTACAGACCTCACAAGGAATTTCTCCCAACTTAGTAATATGCAAGTTTCAGGACAAGAAACCAGTATCTTACTCCATACTATGAAGAATATAAACCATTGCGTGCTATCACCCTATTTTATTAGGTACTGTACCAGTAAGGCTAAAGCTTAATTTCCTACAATACCTTAAAAAGAGTTACATCAGGGGCACTTTCATATCGATGAGATGAGCGAACTGCATCATCCTTATTCGGGTCACCTGTAAGGATCCATTCCTCAGAAATTGAAACAGGTGGAAGACGTTCTTGCCCATCTTCAGAATATGTTGAAACACGGTCCTCCTGAATACCAGCCATTGCTTCCCAAGCAACTCTTTCCGATGGTGTCAATCCCGAGCTCTTTCTTTTACGGTAAGCCTCCTTTGGAGCAATTTTGGTTCCTGTATCACGTGCAGTCCAAGAGAAAGCTCTCCGAGCCTCTTTGTGCAAGTTACTGAGGCTGTTTGTAAAATTTGACCTATTAGACACACCTGTTCTTGTTTTTTGTTTTCGTCGAGGACCTGAGATAGATATCCGCTGTTCTCTCGAAGGGGTGCTAACACTGACAGCAATTGCTTTGGCAGAATAAGTAAGAATTAGACTGTTGTCCCTCAAGGGAGGGAATTCTTTCAAGATCTGCAATCAAATACATACAAGCATCACATACGGGAAATTAAATTATACTGGGAATAACAAATCAAATTTCTCATCATTGATGAATAAGATGTGAGACTACAAGCATCACATACGGGATGTGAAATTATACTGGGAATAACAAATCAAAATTTTCATTGTTGATGGATTAGATGTGACAGAGACTAATGCTGATTCTATCTCCAAACCGGAATCAATACCATAAAACATTTCACCACATAAAAAGGATCTTTCATGATGAGATAACAAATTGGCAATGAACAACGTAAATGGGGGCTTTTATGTATTAAAGCAAAAAAACAAGGTTCTCAACAAGAAAAAGTAATACCAAAGAAGCAGATTGAAGCTGCTTTCTCATGAGCAGAACTTCCAGAATTAATTGAGGGTGTTCATGTAGGGAAGAACAACGTTGCTGCCATGGCAATGGCAAGGCTGCCAGAACACGAAGACCCAATGCCCATGAGTTAAGACGGGAAACCTCGACATCTGACAGATTTCCTGCTCTTCTCTTCAGGAAAAAGTGAACCTTCATAGAAAACAAGGAAGAAGCATTACAGAACAACCAATGCTTGCATTCAAAACTGAAAATTTAGATAGAAAGGAAAGATCCAATACAAGAAGTTGCTTCGTTCGCAGGTCTGGTAACAACTGCATTGCACCCATTGCAACAGGTAGAGCATCTTCAGGGTCGCGTAGGGAAGAAAGAAATCGTGAAGCTTCTGCTGGACCTCCACCGTTTAGAGGGTCTGCAGTGAGTAACTTCACAAGTTGTCGTCCCTGCAGTTCTCTCCGCAAATCTATAGATAAACTTGCACTTTCGGCTACTTCTAAAGCAGCAGAAACTGCTCCTTTCCCAGCCAGTCTAAGTGCCAGACCTTCAGGATCTTCCTTACATTCAACTTCAACCTGAAGAATAAAAATAAAAAAGGCTATATGGTCAGAAGGAAAATCTAACAATTTTTTTCCCATTAAATATAGATTGGATGTGTTACAAATCAGTAGAATATATCAAGAATAGTTGGACATTAAGTTTTTATCTGATTCAAGAAAAGGAAGAGTTATAACCTCTTGCCAGCTGCCATAGTGGTCATCCGCAGATAAAATGTGACTGTACCGCTGCAAAGCTTGTCTCATTTGCAAGACCTAATGACATCCCAAGAAATTTGTCATCAAGGAAACACAGATTAACCCCTAGCAACCTAAATGCTAGTAACAACCATAAATTACAATCGATTCCATCTTAACTTTCACCAAACTCCATCATGGTACGATGTATAGATAGTATAAAATAAATAATAAATAACATAATAAGATAGCTACCTCATTTTTAACTGGATCGCTTTGAAGCAAGTGGCAGTTACACATGGTGAGAACATCCATAGCAGCATCTAGCTCCCATCGATGCAGATACCTAAAATAGGAACTTTGTTTTATCAACGGATGCCGGAGCAACACTTTAGTATAGCATGTACTGTAGCATTACTGTTCACGTCATTCTTGCAGATATCATTCACAGAACTATTTACTTTTCTGAAGTTATTCGAGTTTAATATTATAAAAAGAAGAGCTCCTTAATCCTGGCTGCACAAACCACCAGATTTTTGTAATCTTTTTCTCCTTTTTTATTTTCTTTTCATCTCTACTTAAAACTAGATTGGGTCCTAGTTGATTTGGGAGGTATTTCTAGGTTACAAGGGAATGAATTGCTAGCTTCTTACCAAATATACTACAATTTATGTTGAACATTAGAAGAGATAACTAGAATGCGAGGACTAAATCCAAAGAATGCAGTTCAACTGGCATAGCTATCATACAATATGATATTGGGTGGGTTTCATTTCAAAGACCCTAATAAAGAAATGGCGCTAAATGAAAGGAGAATAACATATCCCTTCCACAAAGGAAAGAAAAAAAGAAATTCAAATAACTAACAGAATATAACCAATATATTTATATGGCTTAACATAGGCATAGCATTCATTATAATAATAAGAAATATGCAATACATACTTCAATGCAAGTCTAGCCGCCAGCTGTTTATCTTTCAATCGTAAACAATACTGCCAACTATTGCTCCAGATGTTAGATGCTCCATAACCTTGAGATTGTCCGGATATTGAGTGGTTTTCCTCCCCACGTTCAACAAGTAACTGAAGTAACTGATCTGAAGCCCCATCGCGTAAACAACGATCAGAAAGAGCAAGAGCATCCATTAATTTCCCTTCATCTATTAGTCTGTCATAAGAGAAACAAAGCATAAACAATAATGAGACATTAATAAGATAATTCTAACACCAGTAAAATTAACAATAACTACTTCATCTTTGCCGAAGCTCAAATGTTTTGAACATGAATAGCTCAAATTAAGAATAACTTCTTTATATAATATTAAGCATAATTGCTGGGGCCAACATGTACACTCATGAATAGATTGAGAAGAAAAGTAAACAAGATGACCAGTAAAATATATGTAGCAGAATTACTAGAAAAAGAAAACAAGGTAACACAGATAATACCTCTCTACAGCCTTTTCATAGGGCCCTTCATTCTCCCAATCAAAAGAGAGAAAAACTGTTGGGTCAACTTCAACATTTTCAGACATAAGGGAATCTTGAGAAGAGTCGTGAGCTGCATTTCCTTGACTTCCAAAATCTGACAAAGTTGCAGAACCGTGACTGGTGACAACCATGTCATCAACTTCTGATTCGGTATCACTGTCAAGTTCACGGAATCGCTTGACAGCAGTTTTTGCCACAGGTTTAGCATTTCCATTCTCAGCAGTGTGTTTAGCAGTCATTGCAGTTTCTGATACTCTATGAAGGTTTGTCTGCATTTGTATCCATCTATTCAGAGTTGGAAACCTGTTCAAATTGGAAAAAAATCAGAAAACCATGATATCAAATAGGTACATGTAGTCTACTTCTCTAAAGCATATAATCTCTGACTTCACCTTTCTGATTGATCAAGAGCAAACTCATAGAATAACCTGTCGGCATCAGCTGCCGGTACTAATCCATCATTGATGGAACTGGAGACAGATGATCCACTGCCACTATATAATATGCTACTCCCGAAAACGCAGGCTAATACAGCCCTCACGGGGGACAATTTAGCTAAATGTTTCACTATATTCATCTCTAGAGGGTAAAGAGGGGTTCCCGGTGTAGCTGATGAAGGGCTGTACGAACTAGGCTTAGCTTCTTTAGAAGAGTGAAAAACTTTATTTTCTAGGCTCGTCTTAGAAAAAGTAGGTAGCACTGGAATGCAGGCCCAACCATCACCAGAACGAGGAGGATAAACAGGAGGTACACATGCTGATATAACTTCATTCACAAAATCAGCAGCCATAATATCCGCTACTTTTCCAGCTGCATCAGTGCTGCCTCGCTCAAAGACGAGACGAGTTAAAAGCTGCAAATAGAACAAGTACACAAACACATTAGTCGAGTACTGTCACCTTCAAGAGTTGAATTGAAAGAAAAGAAAAACAAAATATCTCTATAATATTTGAAGTTTGTAGACAGATTCATGATATCAGATACAATACTTAGTATGAGCCCTTACTCGCATACAATATTGCTTTGTGCAATAGAGATATACAAAAAGTTACAGACTAAATTGATCCATATTTGTGAAAGAAGAATGTTGCAAAAAATAAAATTTACGATGGGAATCTTTCTGCCCTGCAATGTCAGGGCACTAAAAGAAACATGAGTAACAACTCACCAGAATTCTTTTTTCTATGACAAGTGCTGTATAAATATGTAAAAAGAGAAAGCTGTATGTGTATATATATGAATGTATGTGTGTGTATGTACTAGAGTTTGCGCACTTTGGGGTTAAAGGGGTAAAAGAGGAAAGATAGTAAAGTTAGAAGGGTATCATTGAAAAGGAGGTACAAAAGGAAAGTAGTAAAATTGGAGGGATATCGTTGAAAAGGGGGGGAACAGGGCAGAGAAGGGAAGAGGAAAGACAATAAAGTTGAAGGGAGTGAATAGGAAAGGCAATAAAGTGAGGTAGTATGGACCCCACTCCACTGTATATGGAGTGGGACCCACCGTTGCGTTTTATTATATAGATGTACATACCCAAATAAAAAAAATTCTCCCACTTAGTAGAAAATCCTAATAGAGATGAAGAAAACAAGAAAACAAGTCCTTATGAAAAATTCGTCAAACATCGTGTTTTAGCCTTCAAAAGTGTGTCCCTTTCTTTCAAAATACCCAAACTAACTGAAAAAGAAAGGATTATTCTCCAAAGGGTGTGGCCATGAAAGCTGAAGGCACCAGAATACCAACCAAAGAAGGGTTCAAACACACTTTGAGGGAGAATCCATTTTAACCCAAATGGATGGAAAAAATAAACTCCATACCACACTAGAAAAGCAGCAATAAATAAGTAAATGATCAACTGATTCAGCAGCCACCATACACATGAAATAAATGCGAGAATTTTATTTTCAACTGCCATCTGCAAAAACACGACATGCTGGGCACAACTAGAAATTCCCACACTTTTACAAGGAAAAGGAATTTGAGAAGTGACAAACACATAAGAATGGCAGGAATGAATTGAGAAAATGTGGAACAAAGAAGCAAATAGAGCTGCTGATCATTTAACTTCTTTGGCTAATACAGAAGATTGTATCGTTCTTTCTAGGAGTGATGTGTCTATTGAGCTGTGTAATATACTGAGTCAGGATGAAAGGGTTTCCACCTGAGATTGTAGCTGGTTTGGGTCTGCCTTAACCCCATTAATCTTTCAAAAAAAAAAAAAAAAACAAACAAACAATGGTTGAACAATATCAACAACTTCATAGAAAGGCAATCTCACCTTTTAAATAATACCAAGGACTCTCCAAAGACCAAAATTTCTTGAGTCCCCCATTGAGTCAGACCAAAATCCCTAACTGGCCCTCCACCAAGTCACCTTGTGGTTTGACAAGGGAAAGATGAGCAAAGAGAAATCCTTGAACCAATGTCCTCCCAAAATCTTACTCAAGACCAAAATTTCTTGAGTCCCCCATTGAGAAGGAACCTTTGCTCTCTAAACTAAAGATGTAGGGAAAGTACTATTCAACATTGAGTATACATAGATCTTACTGAGTAAACCTCATCTTGAGGACCAACCCAAAGCCTACAATCCTCCCTATCCGCACAAACATTTGTAACCTCAATCGTCTCCAAAAGCCTCCCCACACTAGTGAGGTTCCAATCATTAATATTCCTCCTAAAACCAAAATCCCATGACCTCAACAAGCTATCCCCCACCAAAATATCTTCAATCTACCTCCCCTTCTTGATAGAAATTGCAAAGAAATCCAGAAAAAGTTCCAATAATCGCAACTTCCCACACCACCTATCTTCCCAAAAAAAACGAATCTTTGATACTCCTTCCCACTTTAAACCTCACCTTCTTTTAGAAAGAAGAAATAAACTTCATGATGCTTTTCCAAACACCACATGCTATAGTCCCTCTCCCCTCATCGCTTTCCCAACCAAACTCTTTCACTCCATATTTCTGAGACACTACCTCTTTCCAAAGGCTATCATCTTCTTCCCCAAACCTCCAAAGTCATTTTGCCAACAAAGCCGTATTCATAAAAGCAAAATTCTTAATCCCCAGACCCCCTTTGTTTTAAGAAAAACAAATCATCGTATAGTACTTCCTATTGTTGTCTTTATAATGCCTAAAGAAGTTCCTACATATCCTATCCAACTTCAATTCCACACTTCGAGGCAAGGAAAAAAGTGAAAGGAAGTAATTTGGGATACTTGCAAGTGTGTTTTGATTAAAGTGAACTCCCCCCTCCTTGGATAGATATTTTTCTTTTCACGTACTCAACCTCTTCCCCATTCTTTCAAGAACTAGATCCCAAATTTCCTTGCTTGTGTAGGATGCACAAAAAGGAAGTCCCAAATAAGTTGTTGGCAAAGCTCCCACTTCAAAACCAATCGAGGCCGCGAGCAACACTACCCCAATAGCTACATTTACTCCAAAAAATTTGCTTTTCTTCAGATTTACCAGAATGCCAGACACTGCTTCAAAGCACCCACGAATCCAGCTAAGAAATCTCAATTGGGTGGCCGAATAGTCTAGAAAGATAAGTGTATCATCAGCAAAATAAAGATGCAAAATAAGACATCTTTGGCTACCCTCTCTGAAATCGGACAAGTTCCCAAGATCTACGACTTTCGAGACCATCATACTTAGTGCCTCCATCATCAACAAAAAGAGATAAAGAGACAGTGGGTCTCCTTGTCTCAAACTCCTTGAGCTTTTAAAGAAATCCTCAAGAGCACCATCGATAAAAATAGAAAACGATGGTGAGGACACACATTCCAACATCCAACTAATCCACTTTATTCTAAAACTCATTCTCCTCAAAACATACTCTAAAAGAAACCAACTTACATGATCGTAAGGTTTCTCCAAATCAATTATGCATACAAGCCTCGGAACCCCTGACTTCTGTCTGGATTCAATACTTTCATTTGCAATTAAAACTCCATCCAAAAATTTTCGCTCCGCAATGAAAGCCCCTTGAGAAGCACCTAATTTGATACTTCAAAACCTAACTCTAGCACGCACAAGGGCCCACATTAAAGATCCCTTTCTAGACATCACATCCCTTGGTCCCGCATTTCACCCCTCTCCCACCCGAAGTCGCACACCCCATACTTATCTACTATTACCTTTCTCCACAAGCTATTCACCTCCATTCCAAACCTCCACAACTACTTTCCCAAAAGCGAGACATTGATCAACCCAATTTACAAATGCCAAGATCCCCTTGGTTCTTTTGCTTGCAAACATGCCCCCAATTAACTAAGTGATATGCCAAAGAAGCTCAAGGAATATGTTTTCCAATTTCAACTCCACGCTCTGGCATTGTAAACAAAGAAAGAAAGCACCCAGGTATGCTAAATAAAGTATTATTGATTAAAGTCAACCTCCCACCCTTGGATAAATACCTTGCATGCCAACAGCTGAGTCTACTCCCAACCTTCTTTACCACCGAGTCGCACAGTGATTTGGAATAGTACCCCCCCCCCCCCCCAAACAAACGGAAGCCCAAGATATGTAGAAGGAAACTAGCTACTCTAACAAACCAAAACAACAGCAAATATCTCAATGTTCTGCACATTTCCCATAACAAACACTTTAATCTTTTGAGGATTCATAGGAAGTCCAAACATGGCCTCAAAGCAACACCAGGTCCTTGCAAAGAGCTCTCTCCTGACTAAGGGAGGCGTCTAAAAACACCAATGTTGTGAGCAAACTGCAAATTGGACACAATTGCCTAGCTAACCCTACCACAAAACCACTAATATCCCTAAATTTAATTGTGCTACCTAACAACATTCCAAGAGCTTCAACAAAACAACAATGAACAAGAAAGGTGTTAATAGACCACCCTGCCTCAACCTTCTCGAACTTCTGAAAAACCCATGCGGAGTCCCATTTACAAGAATAGAAAATGTAGGCGAGAACACACACTTCATAATCCACCCAATTCATTTCTGCTCAAACCCCATGTGATTTAGCATATATTACAAATATTTCCAGTTTACATAATCATACGCCTTCTCCAAATCAATCTTGCAAACCACCACCCGAATTCTTTGCTTTTAGTCTGGATCAATACATTCATTGGCAATGACTACCCCATGCAAGATTTGCCTATAACGAAGGCTCCTCGGGATGCCCAATCACACTCTCTAGAACCACCTTCATTCTAGCCGCACGAAGCTTAGAAATAGTCTTGTATGTAGCACCCACCAAGCTGATCAGCCTCAAATTGAAAATCACCTTTGTACCGCTCTTTTTGGGAATCAAGCCACAAAAGGACAATTAGACCCATAATCCAAAAAGGTATCACTATAGGACTCCTCCATGACTAACATGAAATCCTCTTTTAAAGAATGCCAGCCAGCCTTAAAGAACGCCATAGAGAGACCGTCAAGACCTAGAGACTTATCACAACTCATACTGAAAATGACACCACCCACCACCCTGCACCTCAAATGGTCTCTCAAGCCAACTATTTTACGTCTCCTAAATGATCTGTAAAAACGAAGCAAATTCCTTCTTTACTCCACAAGTTTTGAATTACCCTTCAACACTCAACGTGTACTAAGTAGATTATGTATTGCTAGCAATCATATGTTCTTGCTACCATGCTTAGTAAAAAATGAGTTTCCTCTACAATTTTTTCTTTCCTCCCCAAATCCCCAAAAGATTCCTTCCAAGCACTATTCTATTTCCCTCTCTAAACTCCTTGAATTTTAGAACCCATTCCTTAGATAGACAATCCATCAACTGGTATTTGTGATTTCTAGTATTTTATATTCAAGACACCTATAATTATTGATATTCAAGAACTTCAGTTAAGATGCAATAATTAGATAAAGAACAATTATGCATCAAACTACTAAGCTTTGAATAAATGAATTAAAAGGATAGTCCAGCTTCCATACATAAATTTAGTTATGAAACCCTTTAGCTGCAAGATTGCGTCTAACTACAAATTTTGTTGTATATTCTTCCAAATTCATATCATTTTATCTTTCACAGTCACAGTTCATTTCTTTTTGTCAATTTCTCGTCTTTTCTTCCCACTTTTTGGTTTTTGAAGGAAAAGGAAACAAACTGATTTATTGAATTAGCACAAAGAAAAGAAGAGTAAGTTTGTAATATTTTTAGCCATTTTGTCACCTTCAATTATGTTCAAGATGAATTTTTATTTAGATCATGAAAAATATTTCTATCTTTGCCTTCCAGTTATTGTAGATTTTTTCGCCTATTTTATTGTAGATATTAGGAAAGGATATCAACTCCCCAAGTTGAGTCTTATGTGTCCAAACTCCATAGTGAATTCGCAGGTTGTCTTTGGAGCATAAGTCGACCAATTATTTTACAATTCAAAACTGCACTGAGCTCATCTTTGAAGAGTCAAAATTTTCCTCCGATGGTTGTATATGCCCCATGCCAAATTGACATGTGTCCAACCAAGATTAAAATTCTTGGTCCCATTAAGCACCTAATTTTTGTTGTATGTGTAGGTTGAACGTAGATTTGGCTGAGAATATTCTTATCCACTGTCCGATTAATATATGAAGATTACAAAGTTATTCCATAAGAGAGTCTTCCCACACAACATAAACCATCAGTTTAGATGTTCATATTAAGGCCACAAAAATTTCAATGTTGTGAGGCCAAAAGCATGAATCTAATCGGACAAACTGAAAACATTCTAGCAATTAGTATTGGAAATAAGAAAACTTACATCTTTAGGCCATTCATATACAAGTGAGAAAAAGTTGAAATCATGAGTTGTATCAACCCCGTCAACTATGTCACCAATAGTTGCAATGTAAAGAATAAATGCTGAAAGATATGTAGCAGGCTTGGAACTTAAAGGACCAAATAATCTCTTTCCAGTATCTTTAGTATCGTAACCAGCAGGTTGCAAACTATTTTCTCCAGTAACTGAACTAATGGATGATGATTTGCTAGCATTTAGTCCAAGCCCAAGAACCCCATCCCTATCAAAGTTCAAGAGCATTTTTCGTTCAGGATAAGGGCCTTCTCCTTTTGTATAATTTCTATCTATTTCTTCATCAGCAACAGCTCTTGCAAGATTATGAAGCTTCCCTGAAATTGCAAATAATATCGAAATCATTAGCCTATAGAATAAGCTTCACAATCAATATGATACAGAGATGACTCATCACACAAAATCCAAAAAGCCATACCACTCAAAAACTGCCGCTTTCCCCTGTGAGCATCTTCAATCATTTGATGCAGAATAGCAAGAGCACGTTGCCTTTGTCCTTGTCGATTGAACTCCTTGGAAGAAGAAACGATACTCTCTCCAGAGAGAATTGCTTGAAGAGTTGGAGGTTTTTCCTAAAGAAACAAATCATAAATTAAACAATTATCCCTTTTTGTGGAATATAATAAAATCATTATGCACCTGATAACTAAGGATAAGGGCAACAAAAGTAGAGAACAGTATTAAATTGTAACCACTAGTTTAAAATTTTCCTTTTGATAAATATTATTTTATTATAGGAATAATAAAAGGAGGTCAAGAAGACCGACCTAAATACTGGCAATAGGTTGCTATTTAACCTCATGCCAAGCACATAAGGTTCCATTTAAGCAAAAATCACCAAAACCACCCCTTTAAAGTCATCAAATAACTTACACCGAACAAATAGCAGGCATTGCCTAATATATTAACAATCGCCTCAGAAACTGTGTTCTCATTCCCTTCAAAAAAAATTATATTCCTTCCACCACCACCCCAACAAAAAATAAACGCGAAAGGGATCGTTGTTCAGTGGATTCTCGCTGTGTAAAGGCCTGAATTTGCCAATTTTGGAATGATTCCAAAACAAATATAGGAAAGGCCCATTAAGTATGGAATTGTGAAAGGAAATGGCACCAAAATCAAATCTCCCTGACAAATGAATAACGAACAAGAAGATGATATACTTATTTGCCATCAACTCAACAAAGGAAACAATTGTTTGGTATTGAAGGGGAGAACGCGGGAATGAAGTTTTTCAGATGGCAATCAAACCTAGGTCATACATTCAAATATTTGTTTCTTTAAACATTTTAGTTTTTAGAGTTGCAAGCTAGGTGTTCAAATAAATAATAGAGAAAAATTGTTCTCCCTATTATGGCTGATCCCCAAATTTAGCAAGAAGGATTTTTTGAGCGAATGATAAACAGTATTTCAGGGCACATATGCTGTTGTCTAATACAAGCATGAATTCTTAGACACTGCCTCACACGAGATCCATACATCGAAGTCATGCAGTTTATTTCATAATGCAAGAAACGTGTTTTGCAATATTATGCAAATAACATAGTGAGAACACTTATTGAATAAGTTGATACACATTAAAAATCACACAACCAATATATAAAAAATAGGAGGCAACCAAAAAAATTTAATAAATAAAAATTCATTTGAAAAAAAGTCTGTGTGTGCCCAACATGAGGATAGTGCAGTGTACGGTATGACAATCTCTTAGAAAAAAGGAGTGTCCTTGTTAAGGAAAATAGTATTTACTAGATAACAAGTAAATGTAGAAAATCACTCTTGGAGGAAAAATGAGGGGAAAAAACAATTGAAGTACACCTGTTTCTTCTGTATTGGGCCAAAGAAATATGGAACAAATATGGGTCCAATACCTCTAATATAAAGAGTTGACTATCGTACACAGAAGGAAAATCATTGAAGAGACTTATATGAATACATACTGTATGGTTGACAACCAGTCCAGAATGAGGCTCTCAGAAAATATAGAACGTTAAGCCTATATCCCATGTCGAAGTTATAGAAAACCATATTAGAATTAACACCATCCCCACTTCACAAATGCTGGAGCACTTGATACATAAATCTACTGCCATTTTTTCATATTCCTTCTTTGGGTTTGGTTTCATACAACAACGTTCAGGATGACTTCAATGAACTTGAATAATTCATATATACCATACCTGTTCCAAGAATTCATGCAGACGCTTGAGGACACGCCTATTTACAGAAATTATGCTCACTTCATGAATCTGATCCCAGTAAGTTGAACCTATCTTTGGCGAACCTCCTGGATAGATCTCAGACAGCATAATTTGAGCCTGCATGACATAATTCAATAATCAATACCACCAACTTAACACCTCCAATTTATATGGAGATTCAAAACAACAAACAGAACAACATACAAGTTAAACTTATACAACCCTATTACGAATTTAATAAAAGGATGCCTGAAGGGAAGCTGGTATAGGAAATGTGCACACATTCTTATCTTTTTTATCTTTTTTTGATAGGTAAGAATAATTTAGGAGAGCTACTATTGCCTACTAAATCAAACACCTTTGATTTAGCAGGCATCAAAGGTGTTTGATGAATTGTGTAAGAGAAGAATGGATGCAAAGGAATCTCTATTTCATTGCACTGTTTCTCATAGCTTTGAATGATTTAATAGATGCACTATTAGTTAAAAATACTTATGTTTGTAGTTTAGTTTGATGGCATTAAGATTTAACTTCAGATTTGTTAATAAACAGGCAAAAATGGTTGATGAAAAAGAAATTGATGAGTCTCACTATGGAGCCACTTGTTGACTTGATGGAGTTTGATGTCACTGAGCATTTCATCACCAAAGTTTATTCATTTGTCACAAGAGATTTTCACTTCATCATCTTGGCAATACTTCTACTGATTTTCATTTCATCGCAGTTTTGTTTTTCCCTAAAGTATTGGTGTGTAATTAAAAAAATGGTGTGTACAGTTGTTTTTTCAGTAAATGGTGTGCACTTTCTTTTTTATTGGTGTGACACATGTAATCTCATTAATTGGAGTGGTAATAGGAACTCTCTAATTTAATTTTAAAAAAATGAGGTCGAGATGACCAATCGAAGAGGAACAAAAGAAACAAAAAAAAAAAAACAGCATATCAAAAAATCAGGAAAAAAAAACCCACACCAGCCCAACTAATACATAGCTAATTAAAAACCCTATGCCACCTAAATCTAAAGCTATAGGAAAAAATCTAACGCACTCGTTGAACACCAAAAAACGTTTCTTAACTACCTCATCTTTACCCATCATTCCTCGGGAGTTTTAAAATGAAATCCAGATGAAGAACAAGGTTGGCAAGGCTACAAAACCTTACAATAATGACAAAATCACAAACCAGGCAATCCCAATAGGCACTGTTGAGACATTGTTCTAAACTAACATTTTTTTACAAGAAAAAAAATATATATGTATTTTTTTTTTTTTTTTATCAGTAAAGATAATTTTATTAATAAGGAAGAGAAAAAGGTGGGTCGAGAGGACCAACCCAAAACAAAGAACAGAAAACAAGGCAAAAGAAAAGCAAAACAACAAAGGACAGCAACAAAACTCTCACGACAACGAACAAACCCTATCCCATCTCACAACAAAATCTTCAAAGAAAACCCTCGTAAAGACCTTATAAAGTTTGCTCCAAGAAAACAAGAACTCCAAAACAGAAAACACTAAACCCTCCAGCATTGAATCTTTTTCTTCGAAAAGCTAGTTGAGATAACCAGCAGAAAAGAGTTGCAAACAAGACTGGAAAGGTCACCCCAGAAAACCACAAAAAATTTTAGTCACTTCTGTAGGATTACACACCCTATCTCACCGTACAATAAAAAGAATTGTAGAATTGTCAAGTTTCTAATAAAGAACTTGGTAGATATTTATAATAATAAAAAGTAAATGGACATAAATGCCCTCTTACATAGAAAAAATAGAATTAGACGACAAACTACTATTTTTCAATACTCCCCCTCAAGTTGGAGCAAATATATCAACTAAACCCAACTTGACAAGATGAGAGTTAGAGATAGAAGAACGAGCAGACTTTGAAAACTTGTCGGCAAGCTGATCTGAAGAAGATACAAAGACTGTCTGAAGGGCACCAGATCGAACTTTCTCCCTAAGAAAATGTACGTCAACCTCTATATGCTTAGTTCGTTCATGAAAAACTGAGTCAGAAGCAAGTATAATAGCAAACTTGTTGTCACAGAACAACGAGGAAGAACCAGAAGGAGGAAATCCCATCTCTGTTAGCAAAAATCGAAGTCAAAGAAGCTCACATGTGCCAAGAGCCATAGTACGATACTCAGCTTCAACAGAAGAACAAGAAACCACACTCTGTTTCTTACTCTTCCATGAGATAAGATTGCCTCAATGGAATGTACAGAAACCAGAGGTAGATCTCCTGTCTATAAGAGAGCCCACATAGTCAGCATCAGTGAAACACAACAGATGTGGTTGAGCAGTGGATGAGTAGAAAATTCAAAGGCCAGAACATGACTTCAAGTAGCGAGGAATACGATGAATAACATCAAGATGAGACGTACGTGAAGCATGCATAAACAAACTGACTACACTAACCGCGAAGGTCAAATATGGTCTAGTATTAGTCAAATAAATTAGACGACCCATAAGCTTCTGATAAAAATGATCAGATAATAGATTACCAGATTCGGTATGAAATCGATGATTCTGATCCATAGGAGAAAAGACAGGACGACAACCAAGCATACTAGTGTCCTTAAGAAGATCCAATGTGTATTTGTGCTAAGATAACGAAATACCACGACGAGAGCGAGCTACTTCTATCCTAAAAAAATACTTGAGGGGACCCAGATCATTAACCTCAAAAGCACGACCAAATATCATCTTTACCCTATCAATCCACTATGCATCATCTCCTGTCAAGATAATATCATCTACATACACTAGAATAATGGCACAACGACCATCTAATCATCGATGAACAAAGTAAGCATGATCTGAGTGACATATAGTAAATTCCATAAACAAAATAACTTTTGAAAATCGTTGAAACAAAGTTCGCGGGAACTGTTTCAGGCTATACAAAGATTTGAGAAGGCAGCGTATCTTCCCACAATACTCCCCCTGAAAACAAAACCAAGGAGAGGGGTCCATATATATAACCTTAGTCAAATCACCGTTCAAAAAAGTGTTTTTCACATCGAGTTGATGAAAGGGCCATGAGTAACAAGCAGCTAAAGAGATAAGAAGACGAACAGCGGAAAGTTTGGCGACAGGAGCAAAGGTGGCACCAAAATCTCTCCCTAGAGTCTGCGTAAATCCCTTAACAACTAGTCACACCTTATACCGATCAATAGTACCATCCAAGAGATATTTCACAGTAAAGACCCATTTAAAACCAACGGTCCGCTCCTCAGATGGAAGGGTAACAAGCTCCCAGGTATTATTTTTCTGCAAAGCATCCGTCTCGGCAGTCATAGCTCTAGTCCATTGAGGGTCTTGCAAAGCCTCTGATACAGACCGAGGAATTCGAACAGAATCAATGTGAACAAGGTAGGCCCGATAAAAAGAAGAAAACTATGATAGGAAACAAACTAGGCAATGGGATGATCAGTAGCACACCCTCGCTTACCTTTGCAGAGAGCAGTAGGTAAGTGAGAGTCAGAAACAGAAGGAATAAGAGCAGGTATAGGAGTAAGAGTAGGAAATGATATACCTGAGTCCAAGGAGGAGGTTGGCAAGGGTGGAGAGGGACAAGGGCGACGAGTGTAGACCTTAACCGACGACGGAGGTGAAATAAAGACTGGAGAAGGTAGCACTATAGGTGATGGGTCCTGCGAAAAAAAAGGTTCCTACAATAGAAGTGGTACTAAAATATGGAATATTTTCAAAGAATGTATGACACAGTGAGAAACTGGATCATAACACTGATACCCCTTGGACATATATAGGAATAACCCAAGAAGACGCACCGAATGGCTTTATCATCAAATTTAGTGTGAGTGGGAGTCCTATCCTAAACAAAGCACGTACACCCAAAGACTCTAGGAGTAATGGGGAAGAGAGTGTTGTCAGGTTGAAGAACATAAAGAGGCACCTATCCCCTTAAGGTGCGACTCGGAACGCGGTTAAGAAGAAAAGCCGCAATGAGGACTGTCATATTCCCATATGCTTTAGGAACATGCATGCCTCGAAGAAGACACCGGACTATATTCATAAGGTGGCGATACTTACGTTCCGCCACCCCATTCTGCTCAGGAGTGTATGGGCATGTCAACTGATAAAGCATACCATTCTCATGAAAATGGGAGCGAAGCCCATCAGAAATATATTCCCCCCTATTATCTGACTTAAGAGATTTAACAATGATGTTGTACTGAGTTTGAATCATCTTAAGAAAATTAACAAAAATAGGAAGCACCTCAGAACCAGAACGCATCAAATAAATCCAAGTGCAACGTGAATGGTCACCTATAATGTAATATAGTATCTATGACCATTAAACGCAGTAACAGGGGAAAACCCCAACACATCAGAATGAAGTAAATCAAATATTACATTAAACCAATGCATACGAAGAATATAAGAGGTACGAGTGTGTTTAGAGAGTTCACACACAGAGCACTGAAATTTGTGTCCACTACAAGAAGTTTTTAGAGTAGGAAATAAAGAACATAAGTGCTAAAAATTGGCATGTCCTAAGCGAGCATGCCATAAATCTAAAGATTGAGAAGAAAAAGTATATGATTCCCAGAAGATAGAAGCACAGAAGCCAGAACCGCAGTTGGTTGAGATCCAAACACGTACAATCCATCTTTCTCATACCCCTTGTCAAAAATTCTCCTCGAAGCCAAGTCTTGAAAAATACAACGAGTAGAAAAAAAATTACTAAACAATTTAAAGATTTGGTAATGCTACTCATAAATAAAAGGTTAAGAGATAGGTGAGGAACAAGAAGCACAGAGTCAAGAGAAAAATTAGGGAATAATGAGATAGTACCCTTGCTATGGATAGGTGTAAGAGACCCATCAGCAAGACAAACTTCCCTATGAGTAGTAGGGAAGATAGAGGATGTAAAATGACTAAACTCACCAGTCATGTGATTAAAGGCACTAGAATCAATTACCCATGTTAGAGGAGGAAAGCCAGACTGAATAGCACGAAGTGCAGAAGATGTACCTAGGAGTGTAATAACTGACGCAACAACCAAGGATGAGGGAGTGTGAGCATGGATCTGATCCCGTACAATAGCAGTAATTTAAGTCTGGAGGTGTTGCAAATTGATAGTGCCAAGGGAAGCTTGAGAAACTTATGCAGACTCCACAGTAACGGCACGGGGAGAAGGTTGTCCCACAGAAGATCTCAAAAGGTAGAGATAGAGTTGAAAGTAGCGGGTCTTCTCATGTCCAACCTTCTCACAATGGCTGCAAGTAAGGCAACTCCCTTTACCACGTCTACGGCCTCCACAAACTCGACTTCCATGTCCTTGAGTACGAGAGCCAAAGAAATTTGAATTGGCTGCGAGAGTCATCTAATCTGTAGCTAAGGCAGAGATAATCCCAGGGCCTGAGTCTGAAAAGAAATTACACAGTGATGACGCTCATCACTATCAATGGTCGCAAATGTCTCAAATAAAGATAATAAAAGGAGTGGTGTTAAGGATCTGTATCTGAAGTACTTCAAACTTAAAACATAGACCCATGAGGAACTAGTATGTCTAATGTCGAACAATCTGCTTAACCACATACACAGTTGCCTCTGCAGACAACTCAATTATAGACTCATAGTGCAAGAGCTCTTCCCAACGGGACTGAAGGAATCCAAAGTACTCCGCCGCACTCTGAGTGTCTTGGGTAGCTTGGGCAATATCCCGATAAAGCTCATAAATCCTCAAGTCATTCATAGCATGCACATATGTCTAAGTGAGGACTGACCACAAAGAAAAGACAGTCTCATGGTACATGAATATAGTATAGATGCGTTGCTCCATAGAGTTAAATAACTATCCAAAAATGGTATAGTTATCAATTTCCCATTGTTCAAATTTGGGATCAATGAGAGGTGACTTAGGGATGGTGCCTAATAACCAACTAGATTTACCTCTACTACTCAAATAAAGTTGAACAGCCGAGACAAGAACTAAAAATTACGACCATCTAACAAAGCGGTGGTACTTCGTTGAGCAGAAGAATTTGCCCCAAGAGCAGTGTGGGAGTCATTTATATCTTGAGTAGATGTCATGACTTACTCTGAACAAGAAGTATAGGTACTTGTGGATTGAAGGGAAATCTCATACAGTCGAAATTAAGGAAGGTCACCTAAGTAACAGGCTTTGCTACCGCAAATCAAAGCAACCACACAAGAATGATGCTGTCGAGGTGTTGTAACAGGACTGTGAAGACAGCAAGTTGCTATTGCAGGGGTTCTATGGCTATCTTAAGCCCTTGTTGTTGTCGTAAGCTTCCAGGTAGCACCCAAGTTGTCGTTGTTATTGTCACAGATCACAAACAACACTATGTTGCTCTCACAAGTTCTGTAAGCCTTCCAAAAAGGTTTTCTTGCTGTCGCAGGTTGCTAAACAGCACCCAAGTTGTCGTTGTTGTCATTGTAGATCACAAACAGCACTATAGTTGTTGTCGCAAGGTCTGTAGGTCTCCAAAAAAACCTCTCTTGCTGTCTCAGGTTGCTAAACAACACCCCAGTGGTAATTGTTGTCGTCGCAGATCACAGACAGCACTATAGTTGCTATCACAAGGTATGTAGGCCTCTGAAAGAACCTCTCTTGTTGTCGCAGGTTGCTAAACAGCACCCCAGTGGTAACTGCTGCTGTCGCAGGCTTCCAAGTAAGACCTTCTTGCTATCGTAAGCTACCAAGCAAGATCTTTTTGTTGTCGCAGATCACAAACAGGTTTTGCAACCACTGTCGCAGATCTCCAAAGGCACCTTAGGTGCTGTTGCAAGCCTCCAAAGACTGCAATGCTGCTATCGCAGGCAAAAAAGGGATCCAACAGTCCAACCAAAGGCAAACGATGAAAAAAAATAGGGCATGAAACACAGTGCAGAGAATTATCGCATCATGTAATCAAAGCCCTAGCAAAAAGGAAGGAAAAAAAAAACCCCTGAAGGAGAGACTACTTAACGAAGCTACTTTAGATTAGTTGATTTTTCTATAGAATGGAGGAGAGAAGAAGAGAAAAGGAGGAGGAAAGAGATCGAAGGGGAACCAAAGGAGGGGGCATTGGATTCTAATGGCTCTGATACCAAGAAGAATTTTAGAATTGTCTAAGTCTCTAATTAAGAGCTTGGCAGATATTTATAATAATAAATAGTGAATGGACATAAATGCCCTTACACAGACAAAATAGAATTAGCCTACTAACAACTATTTCCCAATACAATAAAATCCTCAAAGAAAACCCATATTGGCTCTTTGAAGACTTTACACCAAAAGAAAAGACAAGACAGAGGTAAAGGTGTCTTCAAAGGATCTCGCCTTCCCCTCAACATTCTACTATTTCGCTCCTTCCAAATTCCCCAAGAAATGGAAAATGGTGTAATGTGCATATCTGATAGAATAAAATTTAATTTGAATAGTAGAATTCAAATAGTAAAAAATAAGATTTTAAAAACTCCAGGACTCAATTGTTCTAAGATGCTACAAGTAACTCGAGCCTTTTTATTGTTTTTTTTATAAGCATCCAGCATTTTCAACTTCAGAATGGAAAAACATTAGTGATCTACTTGGTTCACAGAGTCCAACTTATGAAATTGCACTCTCTAAAGTTCATCTTCTGAAGCTTAACACTGAGAGTTAATTATAACTCTAGTTTTTTGGTTGCATGTGAAAATTCACCTTCGAGCTGCAGAGAACTTCAATGCCAATACTTTGTCAATTTAGACTCTACTCAGACTAGAAGGTGTAGATCTGTCAGTAGGCTTGGTGCTTGCTTGTTTTACTTGTACTATTTTCCTGGAAGATGTTGGGAATGATTTGTATTCCAATGGTAGTAATATACTAAAGAGAACTATTTGACTTGACCATTACAACCCAACCCCCCCACCCCCACTATCAATCCAAAATGGGCTGGTGTGACAATGTCATTATTGCCAAATAGTAAATGCTATGAAATACATATCCAACCGTGGCGCTTATCTAGGAGATGCTTTTCATTTGCGTTCACACCCTTCGGAAGAGCCGCTAAATCAAGTTCCCATTTAGGTAAAGGAAGTGGGACAGCTTTACCAATAGATGAGACTCAATCAGGAGATGTTTCGGCTTATATTCCTATGAATGTAATTTACATTCTAAGATCAGTTGGTGCAGATCCATGGACCACTATTATGATTACACTATTAATTATTTGGAGAATAAAAGAAGCTTGACAAAAATAGGATTTGGGTTCTTATCAGTATACTAGAGATGCTTGGATGATATGATGTGATCCACATATCAGGCTCTAGAGTGAGTTATCAACTCTTAATAAGAAGTCATAACTCCAGGTTATAGGTAGAGTTGTACTAAAAAAATGAGAGTTATGAAGAGTTGGAGAGTCACAACCCCCCAACTCTCTGCTTCCAAACAGGCTCTGGATTAAGCATTACTCTATGGTTTAATGGCATGAATATATAAACTGAAATAAGAAACTACAAAAATAGGACATTAAGAATAACAAATTCATAACATTCAAAACATGTTTCCTTTCAATTAGCATATACATCCCATTCATTTCACTTGATTCTACTAATCAAGAAGCTTCTTCCATGGCTAGTGCATTTTTGACAGCAGCAAATTAATAATAAATGGTGTTTCCTTTCTAGGTGTAATATGAGCATAGGAGTCATTGTGGATGTGATAATCTTGAGAGATTTTGTAGTTTTGTTGTTCTCGGGAAGTTTGTATCTCAGTGAAAAAAGGTTAACTATAAGATGTGTATGAACATTATACAGTAAATTATATCACAATATTGTAAAAGATTTGTGGGATTTTTTTACTAGGCAGACCTCAAACCCGAGTACTATTTACAAATATTCCCCTAAAGTTCAAACAACTCCCTCCAAACTTTTCTTTTTCAACAAAGTTACAACTTCTCCCTTCACAAAAAGCATTTGCTTTTAAATGACAAGAATCCCTTTATTTGTTGTCTTTATGCAACTTGGTAACCTTAAACACACACACACACACACAAAAGAAGCAAGAAAGCCTACCATGATTTTCAAGCTGAAAAAGTACAAATATTACAATCCTAATGGACCTCCTAGACCAATTCGAGATGATCAGTTTCCAAATCCAATTGGGAATCAATACTTTCTCCAGATAATCTTTAATTATTTAGCTAGATAGTTCAAATAGAAGAGTAAACTTGAATGAGACAAGAAAAAGCGATGAGGAAGGGAAGGTGAGGCTTGCAGATAGAAGCTAAGAGATTCGAATTCAAAAGGTGTTGGGGGAAGAGTTGCAAAGGGCTGAAGGTAAAGGAAACAGGTAGAAGAGGAGAACCATGGCTGAGTTTGTTAAGAGGCTGAAGGTTCCTAGTTGAGCAAGGCCTTGGATGAAGCTGGAAGTCACGGCAAGGCCTACAGAGACAAGTTTTCTTTTGAACGTAGCACTCTGGTGGCAGCGAGAGATGAAAATAGGGGTGGTAGGTTTCTGAAAATCCAAAGATTCTTAGACAAAGTTAAAACTAGATCAGTGTTTTTCCCGGAGGGTAAAGGGGGCAATGGGTGGAGAGAAGTCAGATTGTTGATCAACCACCTTTTGGAAGAAGAGTAGAGTATGACTGGAATGGAGAGGAAAGTGCCTACTTTATCAAAGCTAGATTCAAAGTGGATAGATGTGGTTAAAAGAGATAGAGAGATTTTTAAACCTTTGAAGGTCGGCAATGAGAAGAAAGGAGATTATGAAAATCCTAAGGATAATTTCATTACCACAAAGGAGAAATCGAATAGTAAAGTGGAATAAGAAAATAAGGTTCAAAGCACTAGTAAGGGTTTTGGGAGATGGAGGTGGGCAATAGCTTGCGAAACAATCTCGGAAGACTTCGATTTGCTGGAGTTCACGAAATACTGTAAATTTGAATTGAAAATTGAAGGTTCCTTTGACAGAAAACTGCTCATCTCAGAATAGGAAATTCTTTTGTTGGACGATAGAGCAGAAACTTCAGTAATCAGAAATCTCAAAGAGGTGATGATAAAAAAGATTAGTGTAAAATTGATGGGTTGGTTCGCAGAGTTAATAAGTTGAATCCAAGTTAGAGAAAATCAGGAACTTGGGTTAGGGTGGTGGGAATTCCATTTCCCTTGTGGGATGAATATGCCTTCAAATTAATTGGGAATCAATTGGGGGGATTGCTGGAGGTAGATTACAGAACAAGTTGGATTGAGGATCTCACTTATGCCAGACTCAAGGTGGGCTTTCTACCATGGAAGGTTCTCAGGAGTCTAGACCTTTTCTATGGTGGCTTCAAGTTCAGAGCAGTGGTGGAATTAGAAAACAGAGAGATTTGAGGAAAAAAGGAAAATAACAGTGGGAGTAATTATAAAAGAAAAAGAGTTTATGAACTTGGAATCCAAACGATCAACGGAATCTAGCCTATCTCCTTCTTTGGTTCTATCGGAATCTGAAAACCAGCTGGAGAAGAAGGTTCCGGGAGATATCAAAGCAGGCCTGGTAAAGACACCTATCACTGAAGATAATGTGCACAGAAGTTTTCCTTAGATTCAAAATTCAAATCGGCAAATAAAATTGTTAATTTGTGTACAGCACGTGCGATCAAATACTTGAATAATTTGGCCCACACAAAGCCACATCGATGGGATCCTCCAAACCGACAGCTGGCAAAATGTTTGGAATGCCTGGCTGAAATCCTGAGATACAGAAAATTTATCTGTTATAACGGTATCGTGGAAAGGCAAGAGAACCAAGGCTTGATAGATATAGCGACAAGTGGTCAAAAAGATGAGTCAACGATCAAGCTATAGGAGATGTTCCGATATATCAACCGACACTTGTTAAGCATAACCAGGGCGTCCCCATTTATCCCAACATTAATCCTCAATATGCCCAGAATTACCACAGAAATTGCACTTCCAATTGGAACAATTGATACCACAGCCAGAACTACCATGACGTGTGCCACCACGAGTGTTACCATGGCCACCACAAGTATCACCTAGAAACCAAGGCTGAAGACTCCTTAAGAGATGAGGTAGTGGGATGAGTAAGAGAAGCTCACTGGAGATGGGAGTATGCATTCACTGCAGTATAGACAAAAATTTGATCCTTGAAGACAATATATTCAGAATTGAGGTTGGAAAAGAGCAAAGCTATATGGAATTCTTCACGTTGACAACGTTGAACTTCCAAGTTGGTGCTCAGAGGCTGATATATCATAATCTCTTCCCACATTCAAGTTGCTATAATGCTCATTCAAGGGTTTATCTCCCTATTTGGTAGTGAACATACGCTAAAATAACTTAAAAATCCAAGAAACATCACTCTCTTGAGAATACATGTCTGCAAGAGAGTTCCAAATCTTCTTAGCGGTATTAAGAAGTTGAACATTAAGAGTTCCAAATCTTCTTAGCGGTATTAAGAGGCCACATAAGGTTCCATACTCAGCCATAGCCATGTCATGACCAACGAGTTCTCACTCCACCAATATTCACAATTTTTCGAATCCTCAGCGGGTGGATCTTCAACTAAATACTACATTTTCTTCTTGACACGCAAAAATACCTTTATAGCGTGTGACCAAGAATGATAGTTATTCCCATTCAACTTGACCGAGGTAATCTATTTAGTTGGATCATGACTTGCAGAGATACGATCATCCATTGGAGCAGCCATGGAGGAGATCAAGCAAACAACGAAAGAAAAAAATGAGTAAAAGCCACCTAAAAGAGGGGCGACAAGAGTAGGAGGCACAACCACTCAACAATTTACGGATAATCAAAAACCCAATTTCGGCCAAAAAATGACCTAAACACGATCAATCTTGAGCAAAACTGCCTGAAAGGATGTAAAAAAGGATCAAGCAGCCCCAAAACACATTCACAACTAATCACAACCTAAAGCCCTAGATACACATCTAGGGTCTATCTTGTAACACCACAATGGATTGAAGCACTTTTTAACTATAGAAAAAAAAAAAAAAAAGGTTTAATAAGATATAAAAAGGATAAAAAAAGAGTGAAAAAAAAGATGCTTTGATACCAAGTGAAGAGCACTAAACCAAGGACAAAAAAGATGGAGAAGAAAAAAGAAAGGGAAAAGATGGGAGAGAGAGTCAAACTTAGTAGGATTCGGCCTCTCCTCAACCTTATATAAGAACTTAAAAGTATGTGGGGCCCACTTAAACATATCTTAAGTTGTGGGCCCACCATTACATAAAATAAAATAAGAACATAAAGAACTCTAACAAATCACATTGAGGAATTACAAATTTACACATAGTGTTCATTTAGTAGTAGAAATGAATTACGATTAGTTAGGTATCGGAGTACCCCTTTATTTGATGCAGGGGTGAAGCCAGGATTTTTGGCCAATGGGGGCTAAGTGCTTATGGTGGTCGACTGATAATCTTGGTTTCCTTCTATGAAAATGTTGGACTTGTCACAATAACCAATGATTGGCCAATAATCGCCATTAGAATGACAGAAAATTCCCACCAAACAATAGATCTTAGACTTGTAAAAAAAAACTTGGCTTAGGTTTAATATTTCAAAATTTTATTTTCTTTAACACTAAAATCTCAAGAATAAGAAAAGAATTTTAGGGATTTGAAGATGATGGATTTTGGCAAGAATCTCTGAAAGATCATTTTTATACCCCCCCCCCCCCCCCCCCCCCCCCTCAATACTTTAACCAATTTTTTTATGAAAATTTCTTTGAATTAACCAAATTGGATCCCCTGCGAAGAATTACCGAATCAGAACTTTATTACTATGTTTCTTGAAAATGAATAGCGGTTGAAGGTAAGGAACCTTAACCTTAACTTAGTTTTCATTAATCTGGGAAGATTGAGGCCAATGAATGCATGTTGTCAATTTGAAAAAACACAGGGATTATCTCTAATATCGATCAATACGTCAGGGGTTAAATCATCAGAAAAAAAAAAAAAAATTAAGTTCAATGGGGTCCCTGCAAGGCATGCAACACACAAGGGTATCTCTACCATTGATTGAAATCGGTGGGGTAGGGTGGGAGAATGCTAAATCATTGACTATTTCCCCAAAAAGTAAGTTGAATTGATATGGAAGGTGAGGGTTCTTAAGTCATTTTTCATTGATAAACACTTTCCTTACTAAGTAAAGTTTCTTGACCGCATCACCTTGTGGCATCCAAAAACATGATACTACATCATATAGAGGAAAAAATTGTGAGAACTTTGAAAGGAAAAAAAAATTAGAAAAATTTATTTTTCACCGTAGAACTTTAATTTTAAATTTGGGAGTTCGGTAGCCATCCATTTTCAACACCTTGTCTCAAGCCCAAAACAGACATTTTATGATTTTTTTTTTGTTTTTAATAGGAGATTTTCCATGAAATCTAGATCAAGGATCGTGGTGTTGGATCGTGATTGTGGGAACCCATGTGAACTCAAAGACCCTTACTAAGATAAGTTAGGCTAGTCTAACTCTTTTCTTATGAGTATTAGTATTAGTCTTCGAAAATCGGGGACAAAAGAAGCATGTTTCGTCAATTTGAAAAAATAAAACAAGGGTATATATCCAATATCAATAAAAGAGGGGGGAGGGGGAGGAGGGGTGGTTCTAAATCTTTGTGTTTTTTTTCCCTTTTTGTAAAGGTCAATGAGGCCTGTGTAATAGATGCATGTAGACAGTTTGAAAACACGGGTATATATCTAACTTTGATAGAAAGGAGGGGAGATGTTAAATCACCGTATGCTTTTTCATAATGTATGCATATTAGCACGTTGATAAAAGCTATGCATATAATTAGCTGGATATATTAGTAATTGATTCATACATACTTAAAAATAAAAAAATAAAAATGTATAATAATGCGTGAATGTAGTAATACTTAAATAATTTTCCATTTAAGCAAATAACTTACATATTAAGAAATTAGTAGTTAATGTGACATAAGTATTCCCATTTCCATGTAGAATATCCTTTTTTTTTCTTTGCGAATTGGACTCTAAAACACTTGTTCAAACATGTAGTGGAATGCTGATGATCTTCATTTACACACTAAATATGGTTACGTATTGTGATTTAATGACTTATGAGTATGTTTTCTTGTCTATTTTATCCTTTCCTATATTTCCAATGAATTTTTTCTCAATATTTCCATAATTTTCATGAAAATTGTATTGATTTTTACACTGATCGAAATACTTAGACGACATATTTCAATTTCCAAACTGACCGAAGTAGACACAAAAACCAATACCTTGATGAGAACTTAGAAATCTCAGTGCTATTGAGACTTGGTCTGAAAGTACATGAGAAAATAAATTACCGGATTCAGTTAAGGTCAGGATGAGTTGACTAATTGGGTAAGAATTATTCTTGCCTGGTCTAAAAGCTGTTTCGACATATCCACAGACCTTGCAGAAGTTGCAGCAACATCAATGCAGAGAAGAATCTGCCAAGAGAATCTGCATGTCAGCATACAATTATGGAACCCCCACCCCAATAAATAAACATAGTGAGAACACCTACTGCAGGTAATGGGCCCAATTGGGAACGTAATGATGCAAAATCTAATTCATGTACAGCATTAGAAGTTCCATGTGCAACACGAGATACTGAATCTTCCACCTGGAAAGGAAATGCAAGAAAAACTTAGTCCCAATTCCATGAAAACCATTTGGGCATGAAAATTTAAATATATGAATCCTACAAGACTCGTGGCTAAAGATAAGTTTAGATGATGGCTAATGACTGACATTTGCACAAAATAATGCCATGAAATATGATGTCTAATGAAATATGAAAACATGGTCCTACTAAAGCATAAATCAAATATGAATAGGATAGCCAGTTTGAAAAGTACCGATACTCTTCTAAAAGTACTATCAACCCATTCAGCAAGTTCAAGAGTTGCTTTATCTTCGGGAGGTAAGGAAAATCGATGTACAGCCTCTTCTCCGATATCAAACTTCGCTCTTTGCATGCAACTGTATAATAACCAAAAACCATTATACATGACTATACCTGGAGAATACATTATACATCTGATGAGTAAATAGGAAGTTTATCCGGTCTGTCTCATGAAGGGCATGAAAGTGGGTTGACTACTAAGTAGATGGAGATGGAAAGATTTGGTCGACCCTGCATGGCTACCTTGCCTCCGTTCCTAAAGGTAGTTCTCCTGGATCAGTAATGAAGTTTATACATTGCCACTCCTTTCTGAGCTGAGAGATCATTTAAAACAACTAGTGAGCACATGCTCCTACGATTGCTGGTTTGGACGTTCAGCTGTTCAAGGCCCGCTCTCTAGTTCAGTCTTCCTAAGGACCTAAGCGGGCTCTAAGGTTTGTTCTAGGCTTCATAAACGGGCTTTTAAAAGGTTTTGTTAAAGACACTAAAGTGGCTCTCTCCATTTCATTTCCTTAGTTCTGTCATAGGGGCTCAGGAGAAGAAGGATTAGAGATAAGCTACGGCTCTGAAGCCCAGTATGGTAGGCCTTATAGCAAGTGTAGCACAGTCAGGGCCTATTGAATTGATAGTGGCGCACGTAGGCTTGACGTTGCCTACTTCTTTTAGTGTAGTTAGGGCCTTTTTATACAAAAAACCATTAGACGTAATTATAACGGAAGAATACATTATACATCTAATGAGAAATTACAACAAAAAACAAACTTGTCCATGCATCACATATATACAAACATAAATATTTGATTTTCTCTCCCCCTCAAGCTCAAAGCTTCTTGAGAACAAACATAGAACCATTTTGGTGTGCACATTACATTCCAACAATTTGATCATATATATATATGAAAACTACAGTCTAAACTAAGAAGATTAATTTATCAATTAAGTAAATTATACTCCAGTTTCTTCCTTGGTACAAAGACTTGTTCTGTACCCGGGCCCACCATATTCAAGATGTCCCATTCCAACAAGATACCAAGGCAATACATAGGGTTGTAGGGTCCTCATCAATCTTCTAGAAATAAAGGGGGAGTTTGGCAGGGCGTGGAGGAGTTGTTCCCTTGATGGTATAATTCAGAATCAATCAATGTTACTGTTAAATAAGTCTGTAGGGTTAGTTTAGTCTTTTCACTTCTTTCTCTTATGTAATACTTATATAGCCTAATTAGGGCTAATCAATCTAATAACTTTTTCTCTCTAATCTTCAATTTGGTATCAGAGCAAGGCTCTCTCGATCTCAACTACTGCTTCGTCTGCTACACCTTCATCATCTTCCTCCTTCTTAAATCACCTCCACACTTCTCGTCTTCAATCCCCATCACCCCTACGGGGGTTTTCCTCCACTCTACACCTAATCGCATCATGCGATAGGGGTTCTAGATCTGTTTGAAGCCTGTGATCAGGCTGTTCTATCAGCAAGGTTGTTGTTTGGAGTTAACAATAACAACAGCATGATAGTATAGTGTTGGTTTGTCATCAACGATAACAGCAGAGGTGCTGTTTGTCATTCACGACAGCAGCAGAAGTGTTGTTTGGCTTCCACGATAGCAGCAGCAGTGCTGTTTGATTTCCACGACAGCAGTAGAAGTGCTGTTTGACTTCCACGACAGCAGCAGCAATGCTGTTTAACTTCCACAGCAACTGCAGAGGTGCAGTTGGGTCTCACGATCACAGCAGACCCTGTGTTGGAGGCTGCAAACACCTACAATCACTGCAGAGGTGCAGTTTGTGGTTTACGATCACAGCAGACCTTATTTTGGAGGCTGCGATCATTGCAGATTTATTCTCGGGAGGCTGCGATCACTCCAGATGCTGTTTCTTGGGTTGCAGCAACAGCAGTTGGCTGTTTAGTGGGCTGCGGCAACAGCAGGTGCATGTCTGGTGGGCTGCGACAACAGCAGTTGGCTGGTTATTGAGCTGCGGTAACAGCAGGTGCTGTTTAAGAGGCTGCAGCAATGACAGTTGCTAGTTTTTTGTGGCTGTCAGGCCATCCTTAGTGGGGAACATCAACAGCAGGTTGCTGTTTGGGAAGTTCTGGGGCACATAACAGCACCTGGACCACTAGTTGAGGCCTACGACAACGGCAGAACCACTCCTTGGTGTCCTACCATTGATTTGATGGTTGTTTGGGTCACATACAACAGTGTTTAATCATCTTCCACGCCTCTTACGATCGTGTATTGCCACCTTTAGGGTGCTTGCGATCAGTTTCTTTTTCAAACTAAAGCACATCTAATCTTTGATGGCTTCCGAGACGTCTTCTTCCTCAATCACTGGTAATAGTAATGGATCGGGTGGTCTTCCCTCTAACTCAACGATTTTCCAGGTATTCAGATCACTACCGTAAAATTAGATGGTCCTAATTATCTCCTTTGTGCAAGATCAGTTGAAATGTTCATTGGTGGAAAAGGGAAAATCGGCTACCTCACTGGGACAAACAAACAACCTGCACAGACTGACAGTTCTTACTCCCATTGGTTTGTTAATGATTCTATGGTCCGTTCTTGGTTGGTTACTTCTATGCAACCACACATTGCGGCTGGTTTTATGTTTTCCTCTACAGCAAAACAGATATGGGATTCCGCAAAGAGTATTTACTCACAACGTCAGAATAATGTCAGAATCTTCAATTTGGAGCGTGAGATTTCTCGTCTTTCCCAAAGAGACTCTTCAGTTACCACTTATATCTCACAACTACGTGCTCGGTGAGAATAGCTGACTTTCTATTCCTCATCCTATGCTTGGAAGGACCCCCTTGATGAGATATTATATTCGTCAATTATGGATAAGAATCGGGTTTTTCAGTTTCTAGCAGGTCTCCGGGACGAATTTGAGTATGAGCGAGTTCATTTATTGGGTATGGATCCTTTTGCGTCGCTACAGACTTCTTATTCATATGCTTAGCGGATGAGAGTCGTCGTGCAGCTGTCCTACCTCATTCTTCAGGGGATCATTCTGCTATGTTTACTCGCTTATCTTCTACACAACCCCCCAGTGGGTCTATGCCTACTCGTCAACGACATAAGTGTGATCATTGTGGCAAGTTAGGTCATGTGAAGGCTCGATGTTATGCACTTCATGGTCATCCTAATCAACAACGTAAACAGTCTCAACGATCCTCAGCTCATATAGTTTCTCAGTCGACTACTGATTCAACACCTCTTTCAGTTACTACATCCTCATCAGACTCGGTATCTCTATCCCAAGCCGAGCTTGACAAGTTCAGAAAATTCTTCAATCAGATAGAGACTTCATCTCAACCGGTTTCTACCTTTGCTCACTCAGGTACCTTTGCATCTGCACACAGTGTTTCCACCACTTCCTCACCATGGATCATTGATTCTGGTGCCTCAGATAACATGACCGGTATGTCCTCCCTATTTCAAACCTATAGTGTTTGCTCTGGTCATCGCAAGGTTCGCCTAGCTGATGGTTCTTTGTCTTCCATAGCTGGTCAAGGTCTTTTACCTGTTACATCCTCTTTATCCTTAACTAACACACTACATGTTCCTCAACTTACTACTAACCTGGTATCCGTTAGTAGTCTTACCAAAAATTTGAACTGTAGTGTAACCTTTTATTCTTCTCATTGTGCCTTTCAGGATCTGGAGTCGAAGAGGACGATTGGCACTGGACGTGAAGTGAATGGATTGTATCTCTTGGATGTTCCCGATTCCCCTAGCACCCATTCTGTTCTTCAGCTTAGTAGTATTAGTAGTCAATCTAATAAGGCTCTTGTAATGCGTTGGCATTTACGCTTCGGCCATATTTCTTTTGGATATTTGAAACACATGTTCCCTAATTTATTTAATAATAACAATGTGCTTGATTTTTCTTGTGAAACTTGTCAATTAGCTAAACATGTGCGTTCTTCTTATCCTATTAGTATGAATCCTACTACACCTGCTATGTTTGACTTAATTCATTCTGATGTGTGGGGTCCTTCCCCCGTCATATCCACTCTTGGTTTTCGCTATTTTGTCTTGTTCATTGATGATCACAGTCGTACCACTTGGGTTTATCTTATGAAACACAAGAGTGAGGTTTATGGGATCTTTAAGCAATTTTTTGCTATGGTTCAAACCCAATTTGGTCGTACCATCAAGACCTTCCGTTCTGATCATGGTACTGAGTACACTTATAGTGAGGTCTTGAAACTTTGTTTCGAGTCTGGCATTAAGCATCAAATGTCCAATGTTAAAACCTCTCAGCAAAACGGCCGATCAGAAAGAAAAAATCGCCATATTCTAGAGTTAGCCCGTGCCATTTCGATTGGCATGAACGTGCCCCAATCCTATTGGGCTGATGCAGTTCTTACTACTGTTTACCTTATTAATTGGACCCCCTCCAGTGTTCTTCAGTTTGTCACACCCCTCTCTAAGCTCTCTCCAGATCGTCCCGTGTTTCCACTTCCTCCGCATGTTTTTGGGTGTGTCTGTTTTGTTCAAATTCTTGATCAAAATCGTTCTAAACTTGACCCTAAGGCCGTCAAATGTATCTTTTTGGGTTATTCCTCTACCCAGAAAGGATACCGTTGTTACCATCCTCCTTCTCGACGACGTTTCATTTCTCGCGATGTTTCTTTTTTTGAGCATACTCCTTACTATAATGGGCCCGTTGGCATTCAATCTGAGTGGTTTCCTCTAGATTCACCTGATGATCATTTTCCTTCTTTATTTCCCCTTCCCCTGCCTGTTCCTCCCTCTCCACCCCCCGTCAGTTCGTCCTCTCCTCCATTGCAGGTTTACACTCGACGTCCACGTGATACTACCATCACTTCTATGTCCGACCAGCTCGCCTCCAGCTCCGCCTCTATCTGTTCCCTGTGTTGATCGTCCTATTGCCACTCGTAAGGGTAAGCGCACTTGTACTTATCCCATTTCAAATTATATATCTGACTCTGCACTATCACCCTCCTATCGGAATTTTCTTGCTTCTGTTTCTGCTGTTTCTCTTCCTACACTATTGCAGATGCTATTGCTCATCCTGAGTGGCGCGCAGCTATGATTGATGAGTTGACTGCTCTTGAAAAGACTCAAACTTGGGAAATTGTGCATCTTCCATCTGGAAGGAAAGCTGTGGGTTGTCGTTGGGTATTCACGCTTAAGCATAATCCGGATGGTTCCATTGCTCGTTATAAGGCCCGTCTGGTGGCCAAAGGTTATGCTCAAACTTATGGGATTGATTATCAGGAAACTTTTGCTCCGGTTGCCAAGATGACCACCATTCGCGTTCTCCTTTCTGTTGTTGTTATCCGAGGATGGCCTCTTTTTCAGTTAGATGTCAAGAATGCTTTTCTCAATGGTGATCTTCAAGAAGAAGTCTATATGGTCCAACCTCCTGGGTTTCTTTCTTCTGCTTCTCCTGCACATGTTTGTCGTCTTTGCCGATCTCTTTATGGTCTGAAGCAGTCTTCTCGTGCTTGGTCTGAGCACTTCACTAAGGCCATGCATCAGTTTGGTTTCCATCAGAGTTCTGCTAATCATACATTGTTCTTGCGTCACTCCCGAGGCAAAACTGTTGCTCTGATTGTGTATGTGGATGATATTGTTCTTACTGGAGATGATGCCGATGGCCTTACCGAGGTCAAAACTTACTTAGGACGTCAATTTGAGATTAAGGACCTTGGACATCTTCGCTATTTTCTGGGTATTGAGGTTGTCCGGTCCCAGTCTGGTATATTTATTTCTCAGCGTAAGTATGTTCTTGACTTACTCAGTGCCTCTGGTCAGCTTGGATCTCATCCAGCTGATACTCCTATTGAGCAGAATCACAGGTTGGCTGATTCTGAGGAGGAGTGTGTGTCCGATATTGGCCAATATCAGCGTCTTGTGGGAAAATTGATCTACTTGTCTATGACTCGCCCCGACATTGCCTATGCTATTAGTGTTGTAAGTCAGTTTATGCACTCGCCTCGAACATCTCATCTTACTGTTGTTTATCGTATTATTAGATACCTTAAGGGATGTCCTGGTCGAGGTATTTTATTCAACAATCATGGTCATCTTCGCATTGAGGCACGGACAGATGCAGATTATGCTGGTTCAGTGACTGATAGACGGTCTACTTCTGGGTATTGTACTAAAGTTGGTGGTAACTTGGTAACTTGGCGTAGTAAGAAGCAGGATGTGGTTTCTCGATCAAGTGCTGAGTCAGAATACAGAGCCATGGCACTTGGAATATGTGAGTTGTTGTGGCTCAAAATCTTACTAGCTGATTTATGTCTTCCTGTGCCGGTCCCCTTCTTACTATATTGCGATAATAAATCAGCTATTAACATAGCTGCAAATCCAGTTCAGCATGACAGAAACGAAGCACATAGAAGTTGATCGTCATTTCATTAGAGAAAAAATAGTTTCTGGACAGATTTGTACTCCCTTTGTCCCTACCTCTCAACAACTTGCTGATGTTCTTACTAAAGGTGTTAGTAAAACCTCCTTTGAAGATGTCTTGTCCAAGTTGGACATTGTTGATATCCACGCACCAACTTGAGGGGGAGTGTTAAATAAGTCTGTAGGGTTAGTTTAGTCTTTTCACTTCTTTCTCTTATGTAATACTTATATATCCTAATTAGGGCTAATCAATCTAATAACTTTTTCTCTCTAATCTTCAATTGTTACTTTATGCCTTGAACAATGAGATCAGAATTGGAAATACCTGAAAAGCCAAGACACTCACTTCAGCCCCTAAAGCTACTCCTCTAAATAGTCCACAGCTCAGAGCTTGCAAAGTTGAGGGGTTCTTAACTAGAGCTAAGTAAAAATTCATTACATACAAAAATTACTATTTCTATGTTAATTGTTTACTTAACAACTTCAAGTGTTTACAGTTTTCCAAACATGACACAAAATAGAATTGTTATCATATTTGTAAGTTGTGAATGCATTATTGATGCTTCACTGGATCAACACAAAACAATGGGGTTCGCCATAATACACCACCCCATACTTGTTTGTCATTAAAACCAAACGTTCAATTTGACATCCATTAGTACATCATCTATAGAGCATAGAATCTTACTTATCCAACATTTATATAGGAATATGGAGGGAATAATTTATTGCAACTGTAAATCAGCTTAAATGTATCTATCCCCTAATATAGACTATGTATTGACCTTATCATCAAATGTTAGGGCACATTTTGTATGGACACTGCTTTGAACAAAATTTTGACAGTTGACCATCTCTCCCTCATAGAAAAATCACAATTGACTTCTACTTTGAATAAAGCCAATAGAGGAACCAAGGTTGTTAAAAGCGTTGAGTGGGGCCTAAGCAGTGGACGCCCTTGGGGCCTAAGCCCCCAGGTAGGGATTAAGCGACAAAAAAATTTGTTGTTTCAATTTTTTATATGTAGTAAAGACCATACAAATAAGAGCAAAAAATAATGTAAATGTCATTACCAAGATAATACTAAGTTTCCAATAACTAAGCAAACTTGTACGTTAACACGGCTAATATGTAAAAAAAATGAAAACAATGTAACCGCAAATTTTGAAGTAATTTGATGCCCCTCATCTTTATTGTTATAATAAGATAAGGCTTAATAGGTGTTTGTTCATGCCAAAATTTGGAAGACAACAAATCTCCCCAACTTTACATCTAAGTTATTATTATCAAGGTCATCTTTGTCAAAATGAATAAAATTACAATCCCACGACCCTATAACCACATTTGTTAGTTTTTACATTTTTCAAATAATAGAAATATCCTTTTATTATGTTATCTTTAAAGTAGCCTTAGTTAATACTTTAAATTACACAAAGACCTTTATAATATATTAAATGATAAAAGATGGAAATATAAGATTATCAATTTAAAATTTTAAAAAATGATTTTTTGAAGAAATTCTAATCATTCATAAAACCTAAAGTTTGTAATTTATGTGCGTTTGCACATGCCACTACTAGTTTTTTTAATCTATGACACCTCACAAATTAGCTAAACATTTTAGACACCATTTATATTTAAAATTACGTAAATACCCTTTAAAACACAATTTATACAAAATTATTTCATAAAATTATCATTTTAACCCCGGGTTTTGAAACCCCGCTTTAAGCGGGTAAGGCCTAGGCGCTTGGCTTGGATGGTCTAGGCAGGCAAAGCAGGGCATAGGCGTAGCTTTTGACAACAGAGAGAGGAATTATCAATCACCCTCTAATTTACACGTTAAGAGTCAAATATTTGCACTCATTTTTATGGGTGAATCCATTGCTTCATTCAAAGCACCAAATGAGAAAGATTTTAGCAGCAATTAAAAGCCAAGACACTCCTCACCCCTTTCACACAAGGACAGCCCCAATCATTAATTCATTATTCAAGAATCAATGGCTTGCTTACTAGTGAAGCTAAGCGAGACTAGTCCTGAGTAGCTCAAGCAGGAATTTATTAAATCTTAAATTGAGTACTTTTGAAAAAAATTTGCTCATTGTAGGATCTTTCAGAGAATGGATCAGTTTGAAGTCTGCAGGGGTATCTAGAAAGTGGAAAGAGTGGAATAAGAGAATTTTTTATGAGAACAAGATTGATGACATCATCCTTAGTATCAAAGCATGTGTGTCCTTTGCTTTGAACTTTGACACCAATAGATTCTAGCTACTTCCCAATGAAAATGTGATTATTCCTCACTTTCCAGATGGCCCAACAAACAGAAAAAAAAAAAAAAAAAAGTTCAATACATTGGCCTTCAATATCAACAACACTAAACCTATCATTTAGTTCATTCTATATAAGAATAGTATTGAGGAAAAAAAAATCACAAATCAGAAACTGGAGAAAAGAGATATTCATTGTAGGAAGTTTAAGAGGAGCATTTGAACTCACAAATTCAACAATTTGGAGGGAGCAGCACGTAGTATTGTCAGGGCCTCCCTCCAACTCCATTGTCGTTCAGATAATGGAAGAAGACGCTGCAAAATAGACAAACGCCATTCCCAATCTTCAATGAAATGTTTAGCATTAGAAATTCTCCAATCCAAAGCCTGTCTTCCCTCAGTAGTTATACAACTGTTCAACATATGATCTTGATCAAACCCAACTGATGGTAAATTGTGATGTAATATCTCAAGTAGCAGCCCCGTAAAAGACATCACCATTTTGTTTCCCCCCTCCCATGTAGTGATATCAGTTTTTTCCAAAGTAGATGTGCATTGCGCTTCAGAATAGCTGCCGGATGAGGCACATTGTGTCAAATTCAGGGAGATTTCATCCATATGTAAAAGTGAGATAACCATGTTCACCATAAATATCTGCAAGTATGTTCACTATTTAGTTGATTGATTGACAATAAATCACAGGCTAGCACACCAAGAATATTTTTATCATGGATGAGAGAGAGAGAGAGAGAGCAAGTGAAAGGATATCAATCTAAATTTAAAATTCTTCCATATTATAATACAAGACCAACGCCTTCCACTTCTCAACCTGGTACATCTAAGTATTTCAAAGGTTTGCTCAAATGCTAGTGTCATGCAACTTGGCTTTGCTCTATTCAGGAATGAATATCGTGGGAAATCGCATAACCTTAACAAGAAGAATGGCACTGTATAACTGTATAAATAACAACACTTCTAGAGACTGCAAATAGTAAGCCACTAACCTTGCGTGGAATATTGCTGATAGCCTCGAAATGGTTCTGCAAGTCTTTCAGATGATATAATGCCATACAGTGATGATTTTGATCTTCATCAAACATACTCTTTTCCATGCCTCCTAAAGCAAGAACAGCAGATTCCAGAGCATAACGCATGTGCATAAGTTCAATATCCTGCATCCTACCAAGATACATATATGAAATACAACTATCAGTGTATAAAATTTGTACGAACCTGGTAGAGAATAAAAATCCTTTGACTTAGTGTGAATGGAATTAGAAGATCATAAGAGCTAGAGCTACATATATTCATTCCAGCTGACGAAAGTGACACAGACGAACAAATAATCTGTGTGGATAATGCTCCAAATAAATGCATTATCCACTTCAAAAATATGCCAGGTAGGAGCAAAAACAGCTAGACTTCAGGCTAATACTACCAAGCATACCCAAACCAAAGAAACAATCATGCAGATTAGAGATTCCTTTGTCTTGCTGAAAATTTTATGCAAGTCAAAATTTTGGGGTTTATTTAACATAAATAAATTACAATTGATTTTGTTTATTATGAAGAAACATGTAACTATGTCCACTGAATGTCTCTTTGCTCCAAAAATGGGGAAAAGATTATGTTTTTATAGGTATAAGAGCGAAGGTGTGGTTTTGATCCTAGGTCTGGTCAACAGACTTTACCAACTTACCAAGTTTGTACCTCGGGTAAAGTCTTCACCCACACCTTCTATTTAATTTCATTATTGCACTCATTTAGAAGGTTGAAGTAATAAGGACTAATTGTGAATCATTCCCACCCAATGAAAAGGAAATCCTCCACCTGCATCCAATTAACTCTTTTGAATGACTGGCCAGTCTATGAGAAAGCAGCCTATGCTTTTGCACAAATATCCCCCATTCTCGGTCTTCAAAGATTATCAGGTCAGGCCCTTCCATATGCCCAACCCATGCAAAGGTTATCATCCATCACAGAATTTCCTCTTATTTCCAAGAGACCACTCGATGAGGTGAATGCATCTACTTGGCTATCAATCCATGTCAGACAACCCACCAACTCAGCCTGAATCTGGGATTCTTTCCTACCTCCTCAAAAGCAAGACACACTCCTAAATATCCTTCTCTAGGATCTATACCCATGTTTGCCCTTTCAACCATAATTCTGAAACTGAATTTGATAGAGCCCACCAACTTCTAAGCCTCACTGAAACTTAATGAACAGTGATTGCACCCATCTTGCATGACAACTCCTGCTGGGATTTTGATGTAGACATGAAAACAGCTCCTCGCACTAATTTGTGTAATTTTTCCCCCGGAACAACAAAAAGACAATAAAGCCATCCCCACATCCTCCCAATGAATACATTCCGATGATTCTTCACAAAAGGTTAGAAACTTCCAGACTCCAAAGTCCTTTTTACTCAATTCAATCCCCACTTCCCTCTTCTCTAGATTACTAACCAAAGACAATAAAGCCTTTGATTTTCCTAATTATCCACATCCACAAGCTCAGAATTCAGCCGAATAGCCTTACTCTACCAATAAAGTCCCTTCTAATAGTATTTAACCCAACTTGCCCAACGACACCCACTAAATCCCCTTTCCTACTGCCTAAAAGCCCCTTGTGAAGGTGCTGAATTGGACTCACATCCACTGAGACCAACATTTGAAGAAAAGATTTCCATCCTTACAATTCTTGACTAGAAGGTGTAAATATGATGGATTACCCCTAGTGTTTCTAATTTCCGCAATTCTCAAGTATGGTCTTTCATATTTGGAACCTGTCTGCTATTTTCATCCCACCCTTGAGTTGAGCTTTTCATCCAAAGAGGCTTTTCATTAGGGCTCCCTTTAAAAATCGTAGCAACCATGGAACCTCACTGAAACCAAGAACTAGAACTGTTGAACCTCTCTTCTTTCCTCTATAGATACAAATAAACCATTCTTTACCCACATCTTTTTAATTGCAAAACTCTTTGATTCGATAATTGCAAACACCTTACTCTCGCTGCCTTCTTCTGTTTTTTTTTTTTTTTTTTTTATCAACCAATCGAACTACTTGTCAACCCTGGTCATCCGAAGAAACCAGGGGACTTGTGGATATAGGTCTTGTTTGGAGATCTATAAGGAAATCTTGCAAAAACCAATTGAACCCCTTTTAAGTGTATTTAAGGGTGAAAGCACACTTAAAAAATCAAAAAATTAAACAGTGAAAAATGGATTGAAGATATTTTACAATTATAACATGTATAAATATGAGTATTATAAACAATTTATAGCATTCAACAATTCAAGGAGTAGAATCATCAGCAGTAACAGAAAAATTAGAGAGAAAGAAGAACAAGGGAGGAAGAGCTATAAGCAGGCCAGCAACAACATGTGTTGTCACGACTACCACACAACATCAACTAGGGATGTCTTGGTTGAGCCCTAACCTGGCCCTAAAGAGGAGGCCTCTACCTTAGACCAGCCCTATATCCCTATTGGACCTATCTCAACCTTAATGGGCTCGGGCTCGGATATCAGATTGTCGATCCTTGGGTTATTGTTTTTTTTTGGTGTAATCTTTATGCTGAGTTCAGAGGTGTATTTTTTGAAGATTTTGTGTTTAGGTGGGAGTTGTCGTGCTCCAGGTAGCTTTTGTATTGTTATATCCTTTTTTCTTCTTTATGGTTGGCCATCTCGACTACCTTGTACATCCTTCTTTCTTTGGCAATAAATTTAAACTTATCAACAAAAAAATATATACATTATACAATCAAATCTGAAATTGGTGTCTTATTTAAGACAAAATGCGTTTATTTTATTTAGGTTTTAGTGAGGCGTGCGCTGGTGCACCATGTGCTTCACTATGGCGCAATCAAGGCGTGTGCCTTAATATGACTCACTTACACTACCCCACCTCACATGTGCTAAGGCGCTTTCAGTCCACCAGCCCTAAAAAAGAAACATTAGTGCTTGAAATGGCATGAAATTTGAAGTAAATTCGCATTTGCACCTCTTCCAAGCTGCCGCAGTAGAAGCTATTGGCTGCATGCTAATTAACTCAATAGCATCTTGAAATTTTATGCCTGGAACCACATCAAACAAGACCTACAGAAAAAGTGACATCAAAATTAGATGCAAAAGATGGTATTTAGTAAGCATATCATAGTTAATTGATATCCAATCTTATTCAGCATATCTGCAAGCTACTGGTATGATGTATTGTACAACACAAACAAACAGTAGGATGCATAATTGGATATTTGTTCTTATAGTGCTGTAACTCTAATCCCCAAAAAACAATGTGTTAAGAACATCTCTGACATTGAGGCTTGTAGTGTATTCGGTTGTGTGTAAAAGATTATTTCTAAAAAGGCTATGACATGGCTTAAAGAGAGCATGCCTTCAATGACTTCCCCAAAGCAATGGGCCTTTACCAAGGGTAGGCAGATATTGGATAGTTTCTTGATTGCTAACAAACATATTAATTCTCAAATCCGCTAAGGGAATCCCAGGTTTGAGTGAAAATTAATATGGTAAAACTTATGATTACATTAATAGGGGGTTAATCGATTACTTGCTAGGTAAGATGGGGTTCAGATTGAAGTAGAGAAGGTGGATTCATACGTAAATTTCTTCTACTTCATTCTCCATTTTGGTTAATAGCTTGTCCGTAAGGTATTTTAGAAGCTCTAGGGACTTAAACAGAGAGACATTTAACGAAAAAAAATTCATTAGAGTAGATCAAGCATTGGGGAGGACGATTTCCAATGCTATGAAGGAGGGTCACCTTTAAGGATTCCAAATGAGTGCAAGCAGCCACAAGATCACCCATGTCCAATTTGTCGATGATACCCCCTTTTTGTTGGAGCTTCTCATGTTCAAGCATGATTTCTTAGGGGTTCTCTTTTTGATGTTTTGAGGCGATTTCAGGGTTAAGCACTAACATCTCTACAAGAAAGGTTTTTGGAGTAAGAACAATTGAGAATATTGGTTCTCTATCAAGCATTTTGGAATGAATATGAATAACCTCCATTATGTCCTATTTCGATCTACCATCAATTGTTGGTTTTGTACCACCAGGGCTTTCAGGACCCAATTATTCAGAAAGTCAAAAACAAATTATTATCTAGGACTCCAAGAAAACTTAGTTCTGTTTTGAAAGGGTGTGGGTTAGTAGTCGAAATGGAACCTTCTCAGTAAAATCTTTCTCACTCCTTGTTTCTCTTATCACTGTCGGATTTAGCTACCTTGTGATTGGAGCATGAGGGTCCCATCTAAGGTAACCATCTTCGTTTCATTTGCATGCCTGGAAAAATACTTAACAATGGGTAACAGCATTGCTAGAAGCATTATTTCTATGAACTTTTGCTTTCTTTGTAAAGCCATTGATGAGTCTGTTAATGATGTAGCACCAATCCACGGAAGCACCACAAACTGATGGTAACGCAGAGAAAGAGGCGAATTCGGGGAGGAATTGAACACCCAAAAATCAGAAATTCATTTATATATCGATACGGCCCACTAGTAAGCCGAATTATAAGCAAGATAGGGGATTGTCCCAAGACCAATCAACCCAAACCAAAGTGGGAGCTTAAAGATCAACCTTAGCTAGCAAGTCTTACAAAATATATGATAAAATGGGCTAAGAGTTCTGCCCAGCGGATCCCCCCTTGGTGTCTTTACACAGACTCCACATCATTAAATATTTAAACCCTTCCCCAACTAAATCCCATTAAAGAAACTTCGGACGATTCCCCAACACCTTGGACTCCAAACATACTTAAAGCCCACTTAGAAACTAACAAAGACCTTACAACTTCACATTTTACAAAATAACAAACATAGACTACAACACATTCCCATGGGTGGGAAGTCCCACCCATTGTGGGTCCTCCAACCCAAAAACCCTTCGTATCCTCTCAAGTATAAATGTAAAGTTAACACCAGGTTGATTCAACTTAGGCCCAGCTGTTCCATCAAGTCCATTATCACTCAAATTATGGGCACCACAATTGAATGGCTCCATATTGGCTTTTCCCTCATTCTTCTTTCGATGCACCACCCCCTGCGCCTCATCAGTTAACCATTTGTTTATTCATTGTAGTGGTGCCCATGTTGTTTAGTCTCACTTCATTAGTGTTCAATCTTCATTGGTGCTTTCCCAATCAGGTTCCACCCTTTTTAAGGGTTGGCAGACCATAGCCTTAAGCTCTATAGGAAGAATATCATGGAGTATGACCCATTCTATGTTTTGGGGAATCTGGGAAAACAGAAATGATTGTGTTGGGGAATCCCAAAAAATAGGAATAGCCGTGCTTTAGGAAAGGTGGAAATACGCTTCAGGTTTTGCCTTTTCTTTGTTGCTTGTAAGTAGGTATCTCCACCTCCAACTTGTTTTGATCTCTTAATTAGCTGCAAAATAATCATTGTCAAAATTTTCCCGGTTTAAGTACATTGGGGCATCGTTTAATCAGCTCCTCATTCCCAGGGATGTGTGGGAGTTTTTTTTTTTTTTTTCTAGTTTGGGGTTTTTTCTGATTAAGCCTTGCTTTGTTTTAGATCTCCTTCAGAGCTGGTTTATACAACTTTTTCATCTAGAGTTCAGATATTTCGAAGACTATAACCCTTCATAGTTTGTTGGGGACTATGGAAGGAACGGAATAGAGAGTATTTGCAGGGGACGAAAGAAATCTCTTATACTTGGCATCAGAGCATCAATTTTCTACAGTAGGCTTTTAAGGAATGTAGGGTTTTGTAAAGATTTCGTCTTCAAATGGGATGCTATTGTAGCGAGAGATGTATGGTTAGCCCCTATTTTCTCCTGTTTCTTAGTATCTTTTTTATTCCTTGAAGGCAGGTCTCCTCGACCTCCTAGTCAAGTATCTTTCTTTGCATTTTCAAAAAAAATTCTTCCCCATGAAAGAAGAAAGAAATAAGCAAACATGCTCCCAAAAAAAAAATAGTTGCGCAAAAAATGTTTAAACAAATCTCTAAAATATTCTATCCCATCTCCACCAAATACAAGAGTAGATGTACAAATTTGTAAAGTTTGCTAAGGTCACAAACAAGGCAATCTTCTCCACCAAGTCTTTTTTTTTTTTTTTTTTTTGATAAGTAATCTTCTCCACCAAGTCATTCACCCAATTGTACTTTTGAGACCAGCATATGAAATACAACTGGATACAACAACTGCACATGAATTATCACAGCATGGCACATTCACAATGCTCCAAATTGGAAAAATCATTGACAGATATGATGTACAACTGCAGCAGTATTATATAATTATGATCCTAACATTCCATAAATTCATCAAATACATAATATAAAACCATATATTTTACCCGCAGAGGTGTCTGAAGAGCAAGTCGTTCCAGCACAAAATTTTCAACAAAAGGATCAGAATGAGCATCATCATCTTCATCCATCTTTTGTTCTTTTCTAGATAATAATAATGAGAGTTTTGAATTCCATGAACGGCCAGAATTGACACAAGCAACAAAAGAAGAAAGATCCAGATGATAGCACAAAATATCACAAAGATGCTCCACACAAGATATCTGTCAATGGCAATTACCAATCATCATCAAACGCTTCATAGTTGTGCATATATGACCAAATCAATGTAATAAACCCACATTTATACATACATACATATTGTCAAAAAGGAGAGATACCTCATCTGATTGCTTTCCATAGAGAGAAAACTCTTCCAGCCTTAGTACTTGAGACTTGCTTGTCCACAAAAGTTGCATCATTGTTTTCCTAGCAACAGTCTTACCAGACAACAGATCCCAACCCATAACAGCTACTAGGGGTTGAAGAAGGGGAAACAGCGAAAGAACCTGTCAAGATAAAATGGATGTGTGATCAGTGAAATTATAGGTGATACCCATCTCAACTATTATCATGAGACTCACAGAGTGTAGTTTGTGCTTTGCTTAGGGAGTACTTTGCCTGGCTAGGATCGATAGCACCTAAAAAAGGGTCTAGGCAGACATTGGTAGAAAAAGCAGTCACTCCAAGGCCCTAAGACTCTAGGAGTTTAAGTGTTCACCTCAGCTAGATATGGAAAATCAATGTTAAATGTGCTCTACACAGAAACTGACAGAGACAAATATACAAAACTTGTTTCTTTCTTATATTTTAGTAAATACAGTTGTCTTCAATGACCATGGAAACAAATCTCACTGTTTGAATGCCTTTCCCAAGTCTACCATTCTATAAAGTAATAATAATAATAACTACAACAGGCTACAAATTTATCAAATCCAGTTTATGTGGTCGTCCAAATAGGTATCTAATGTTGCATACATTTTCCAATTCTGCGGCAACCACATTAATAATCTTTTTAATATTATTTGATTTTTTTGCTTTCCTAAGTGACAATGGTAGCTCGGGTGTCACCCAACATTTTGACTACACTAGGCTCAACACTAAAACTTTGAGCCTGTTGACAAAACCATTTACCCCAAAAGACCAATCTGATGGGGAAGGCGCAACTATGAATATTAGAGTCACAGGTTGAACTGGGGCATGATATGTGAGCACATGACACTCGGTAGCGGAAGCGGATGACACAACACTTAACACTCCCCCTCACCCATAAGGGAGGAAAATTCCTTCGAGGAGATTCAAACCCATGTTGACAAATCATTTGCCCCAAAAGATCGATCGGATGGGGAAGGAACAACTATGAATATAAGAAGGTCACAGGTCAAACTGGGGCACAATACGTGAGCCCGTGACACTCGGGAGCAGAGGCGAATAACACAACACTCACCAAAGCCAACCCTTGAGTTATCATTTTTCAAAACATCCCCTACATACATGCAATACCCATAAAATGAACCTTGATTCTAGATTTAGGAAATTTCAGTCTTTTCAACTCAAAAGCAATGAATCAACTCCTTTAGCTGTAGGTATCACTTCTAGCCATGTTTTTCACCCATTCCTTCTCTCCAACATACCTGAAACCCTATAAATCATATCTTATTGCGTTTTTTACTATTTTAAACCACAAAATATCTATTTCTGATTTTTTGCAGAAAAATCCCTTCCTTTAAGCCCTTTAGTATGTCTTTAACCCAAATCTTTGAAAACTCCTTAGAAAACCTTCATTTCCTCTAATGGTCCTACATCACTAAAGAAGTCTTCACCATTGCTAAAGAAAACTTGTGTGGTACTTCATTTTCTCTTTTCAAAAATTGAATTGGTAACCCTCTTAGGCGCAAAAAAATTTCCGTTTTATATAAAAATGGATCCATTAGAAAGCTCCCAATCATTCCAATGATATCCATTATGAACTATTAAAAAAATTTATCTATTTGATTTAAAATTTCTGTGATAAACCTTAATAGATTGATTTATCATGACTAACAAGAAGGTTGGAAAAAGTAATACAATACTTATAATTTCCCATTAGCACCTCTTGAATGACAATTCCATTGAGCACCACACACAATACACATGACCCCGTTAGTTCAATGTAAAGAATGTCTAATTTACAGAAGAATAACATAGAAGCATTGTCCATTGTGATGTACTCAATAAATTTATGTAGGATACTAAACACATACATTGCTAGCTTCTTGAAGTTGTTCCCTCTTTACAGCAGAGAGAGCGGTATCCATAACACACTCGAGTGTGTGTACTCCAGAGACACGAGCATAGTGATACATGTCCCTCATGCAAGAATTGATGGCCATGTTCTGGGGTAAAGTTTTGTGATCCGAATCAGCAGCATTCCCCAATTCTATGAAGTACTTTTGAAGACGCTCTAAAGGTGGGATCCAGTTGGCATCAGAAGCTCTGTACATCTGAATTTCTTCAGAAAGTAATTCATCTTGAATAACCTGTGGAGTAAATACTTTCTTCAGAAAGTAATTCATCTTGAATAACCTGCGGAGTAAATAATAATGCAACTTTCCAAATTAAGAAACTTGAATCAATCGTGTTCAAGAAGAGTAATTCAACTGTTTAGCTGATTAGGTTTAAGTTTTTAAAGAAAAATGAATTGCTATACTACAGAAGAGAGGAAAAAAACAAGAGAAGTGGCAAAGCCCAAATACAAACAACATCCAAAAAGGAAAAAAATGCAGAAGTTAGAATGGGAGGGCAACCGCAATACTTCTAATAAGAATAAAACCACCATAAAATTGACATAATGCCTAATCAAAGATTTCCATATTATTAACAACAACAAAAAAATAAGTTAACAAGTCCTTGAAAAAAATAGGTTAGAAATCTACAATTTTTTCTTCTTAACAACCAAGTCTAGCGCTCTATACTACTTTTTCAAGAAGTGGAATTTTATTGCAAGAAAAAAAGGAGCTCGAGGATATCTAGCTCCCAGAACACTGAATACAAGAAGACTCACACACACACAAAATAAATCCATTATCCATTATAGTTCTTTCTAGTGCAAATCCACTGAAGTTAGATTTCATTTTCGATATGTTTTTTTGATAGGTAAAAGAGATATATTACTAAAGACAGAGGTCGAGATGACCAGCCGCAAGTACAAAGGGAGAGAAAAGCAAAAAAACCTTACAAAGAACACAAGGAGTCCCACTAAAATACAAACTCCTCAAAGAAAGCCCCTTTAAAAGCTACATCTAACTTGCAACAAAAAAACAAAATAACCTAAAACCATCAAAATTAACTCATGAGTAGAACCCTCCTTATCCAAGAAAATTCTCCTATTTCTCTTCTTTCAAATGCTCCTTCAAATAGTAAAATGAAGCAAAGCCCATAGAACTCTTTTCCTACCAATGAAAACATTAAGGCCCCAACTCCAAAAAAGGAAATTCAAGGAAGCAAGGAGAACCCAATCCAAAATGTACAAACTTATAAAATGAGACCCAATTTTGGAAGCAAAAGAACAATGCAATAGCAAGTGGTCATTAGTCTCCCCACTTACCCGACACAAACAACAAAAGTTAGTAGTAGTAAAACCCCTAGAAATGAAATGATCTAAGGTCAAAAGCTTGTTGGAGACAACTAGTCAAGCAAAGAAAGAAATTTTAGAAGGAACCCTTGATCCCCAAATAGTTTTATTTGGAAAGAAAACTGAAATTTGGGACTGTAAACTGGCCTGGAAAGAACCCACTAAAAACCTTCTCTCCTTGTTACCGGTCCATTCCCACATATCTCTAGCAGTTTGTGCCAAGCACTGAGATTCCAAAACCAAAGATAGGTCAACTAGCTCCTGAATTTCTCAATCGTTAAGAGCCCTTCTTAGACACAGATCCCAAGAGATAACACTTCCAGAGTAATTTAGGAGAGCCGAAATGGGTTCTTCCTTTTTAGAGGAGAGCTCATAAATCAATGAAAATTGCTCGGATAAACCTGTCTCATCACACCAAATGTCTTCCCAAAATCGGATACTATTCCCACTTACCACTTTAAGCACAATCCACTTCTGAAAATCATTGTAGCCTTTTATGATACATTTCCACACTACACAACCATACGAAGAATTCACTTCACCACTCTCCCAACCTAACATTCTCTCCCCATATTTAGCCTTGATGACTTTCCTCCACAAATTATTTTTTTCTCTCTCAAACCGCCACAACAATTTTCCAAGCAATGACTTTTTGGTAGGGCTTAAAATGGGATATATTTTATCTAAAATCCGAGTGATCCGAATTTAGCAAATTTGGTTCCTTAAAGTATATCCGAATTAAAATATGGTTCGGATATGAGTTGATGTCCCTTGACCCGAGTCGGATCCAGGTCGGATATGGATCCATCCCTATATCCGCCAAGATCCGAATGATATATTACTTTGCAAGTTGTATTTTATATTTTTCAAGTTATCTTTCATCAACCAACGATGGTAGAGTGTAGTGGTCAAAGCCTCTCTTCAAAATGGAGAGATTTTGAGTTCAAGTCATCATTTGGCCACATTTTAGCAATTTTATTTGAAATAACCTTGAACAGGTTGACATTATCTGACCCGACCCAAATCAATTAATTCGATCGGATCTGGATATGGATTTAATGAAAGTAAAATGGGTCAGATACAGTTTTAACTATTAGGATCCGAGTCATATTTAGATCCGCATACGAATCCGGATAAAAAATTTGGAAATGGACAAACTCATATCCGGCCCAAACCCGACCCATTTTAAACCCTACTTTTTGGATAACCTAAAACCTTTGATTCCTAAACTTCCATATGTAGGGGGATATGGACGAAAGAAATTGTAGGGTGTTGAAGAGAATGGAGCACTTAGTTCAGGAGGTTTTAATTAGCATTCTTGGGCTTCTATTCTACTGGAGTAAAGTGTTCAAAGAATTCAAAAGGTGGTTCTTTGAAGAGTTGTTATGGAAAATGAAAGGGTTGCACTAGAAAGGCACCAAAACAACTCATATACAAAATTACAATGAAAAAGAAGTAACTAGATGATTCCTCCACGCCACACCCCAGATTGACACATGCAAGAAAACTCTACATAAACTAAATCCCTATATATAATCTTATCTGAAGTGAGTATCTTGTTCAAAATCACAATCCAAATGGAGAATTTACATTGAAAGGGACTTTATGTCCCCAAATAACTCTGAACAAGAGGAAGGAACTAACTCAGCTAAGGAATTAGAGAATTTACCAAGAAGTTTTTTTGTCACGACTACACCCAAACCCTCAAATCTTGGACCTACAAATCATTAAAATCCCTTCCAAGACACTTCATCTTCCCTCATAGTAATGAACTCTTGGATCGGTCTCCTCTTTTCTGAGGATATAAAATAAAGGCCTGGAACCCACCACATAAAAAGACCATCACCACAGCAACGATCCTCCTATAATGACATATTGTACCCTCTTCCCACTTTAAATGCAAAAGATCCACAAAAGATATCAGATCCATGACATCAACAATTGCTTGGACATCCAAATCATTTTGGAAGATTCCTTTTAAATCCGAAATCACAAGACACTTCCTCCTCCCTCATAATAATGAACTCTTGGATCGGTCTCCTCTTTTTTGAGGATATAAAATAAAGGTCAGGAAACAGCTCCATAAAAGAACCATCACCACACCAATGGTCCTCCCACAGTAGCACCTTGTCCCCTCTTGCCACTTTAAATTCTAGTATTTCCCAAAATAGTGAAAGAAATATGTCGCTTCCTTTCCACACACTGCACCCAAATGAAGTTCTCATTTTCCTACTCTCCCAACCATTGCCATTCAACCTATATTTGGCCAAAATTAGAGGCCTCTAAAGACTCCCATTTGCCCCTCAAACCTCCACAACTTTTTTCCCCCTAAAGAGCACAATTCATTTCCCTAATTTCCAATATCATCAGGGGTTTGTCTCCACCAAATGGTTTAGAATATCGTACTAAAAAAAACACTTATTCTTTGACCTTATATTCATCTTCAAGGTCCCCACTAGCCCATAATCTCAAAATATTGTTGCCCCTCCTCGTTGCATTAGCTGTACCATGGAAAAACCTTGTGCTTTTTTAACTTCCCTTCAACCATCTAATGCCAAAGTTTTGTCTCCAATTAATCTCCTCCAAGTAGATTGGCAAACCAAAAAAATACTCCTTCAAGCAAGCTTACTCTTGGGATTCCTTTGGATCAATTTTATGTTTCCATCTTCAACAAATAGATAAGCCCATCTTCTTTCATATCTAGCTACGCTATCTAATTAAGTATCATACCCATTTATGATACACTTTATCACATGTCTTTAACTTCATTATCAATATTATCAATTTCATACCGAATACATTTCAAGACACCTTATTAAATTAGCTACACCACGGGAAAGCCTATTTGTTTTTGTTTCCTCCCTTCAACCATCTAATGTTGGACTTTTGTTGCCAACTAATCACCTCCAAGCAAGCTACCAATCAAAAATAAAAAAATTCCTCAGCAAGCTTACTCTTGAAACTCCTTTGCGTGACCCTTCTACTTCCATCTTTAAATGATAGATAACCCACTCCTTCCTTTGTATTTGCTAAGCAAACTCCTCAAGCACCCAGGGGCGGATTTAGAGTGGGGGCAATGGGGGCACTTGCCCCCATAAGAATTTTCAAACCTTCTTTGGAGTAATGAACTATTGCAATAAAAAATAATGACGAATAAAGAAATCTGCCCCTATTGCTCTCCCAATTTGTTTTACACTCTTAGTTGCCCCACAAAACAGTTTCCATTGTTATGTTGCCCCCACAAAAAAAATTACAATCTTCATTGCCCTCACAAAAAAACCTTCCACTCTTACATTTCCCCCACATGAGTTAAATCCTGGCTCCGCCCCTGCAAGCACCACACTCATTTTACAAGTCCACTCTATTGGATCCCTCCCTATCCCACATCTTTAACTTCAACTTCCAGATTATCAATTTCGTATGGAATATAACTCCAACCCTAGTTGAAATTTGAAGAGAACCCTACCATAATACACCACAAGAATACCAAAAAACTTGACTCCAAGAAAAATGTTCTCAGATATGAACAAAGATGCCATTTTGGATAATCTTCTACCATCCAAAACTGGTCTAAGAAGAATAATCTGACTAACAACTAAAAATTGATTCCCAATTGTCCAACACAAGAAATTCTTCTAGACTTCATACAGTGGTATTCTCTTAGTTCTCAACCAGATGGACTCTATTCACAAAGTGTGCAAAATCTCTCTTACTTATGTTCCTCTCATTCTTTCTTTGAGCAAACTTGATAATATTATGCCTTGTACCATTATTGTTGTCAATTGATGTAGCATGTGTATGTTTTCTGGTGAATCAGTTGAGCATGTTTCATTGCTCGTTTGCTTCTAAGATATGGTTTCATTTTATGTCGCTATTCCATTATTCTAAATGTTTCCCTAGGTCAGTTTTATCCTCATTCGAGCGAGAGACTATTATGGTTCCTTAACCCTTTTATTGTTTGTTGGGGGATTTGGAAGAAGAGAAACAACTGAAATTTTTAAGGGAAAGAGCAATCGTTTTCTACAGAGGTTATTAGCATCATCAAATTCTATTTTTGAAGATTTCTTTTTCAAATGGGAATCTATTTGTAGCATGGATGTTTAAGGCTTCTTTGAAATGGTTGGTCATCTCGACCACCGACCTCTCTTTACTATTAATTGAATCTAAAATACACTTTTCACAAAAAAATGCATAAATATCCCCCAATGCACCAAGGCATGTTCTAAAGACCATAGATGTTATCCAATTCCTCCCAAAACTCCGACCTCAAACTCGTATGTGTAGGTCTATACACCTATCAGCAATCAAGAAACTACTTACCTACCATGAAACAGACCAAACAAGCACTTATCAAAATTATCTACGACATCCATCCTTCACCTCTACAATATACCCGAAATTCCCCCACAAACAGATGGTCAAAGAAACACAAAATCAAAAGCTATTGAACTTCCCTTCATCTTCTCAATTTTCTTGCATTACCATGAATCGTGTTCTTTGTAAATATTTTATGCATCCCTGCTTCCCAAACTTCTCGCATTTCACAACATAATTTTTAGATCCATAATAGAGAACATTTTCCCCCACTACAACTTCCCTCTCCCACCCACGCATGAAATTAAAATAAAGATCATGTTATGTATTTCCTCTAGACATTTTGATTTAGTTCTTGTCAATTGATCCTTGAGGGTGGTAGAATTAGTCCCATCTGCACAGCAATCCTTCAATGTCAACCTCTTGAGATCTGCACAGCAATCCCTCAATATAAACCTCTCGAAATCGGCACCTCCCTATTGAATCCCTTCCTTGTGAGTCCTACCAATTGCCTTGACGAGACCTTTCAACTGGTTTTTGTGGTCCACATATGAGACCCGCAAAAGTTTGTTGAAAGCCAAATATCTTTTGCGGAAGCCATTCAGACACTTGCCTTTCATCCCCTCTCTGATATCCTAATTGACTTTCTTAGCCCATCAAACTATTTTCCTATGCCCCTTAGATATAAAACAGAAATTATGGATAGGTTTGATCTCTTTTAGGGTAGTTGTCAAACATCACAACCTTTATCCTTTTTTTATCATCTAGCCGACCCATCCGCTAGTAAATTCCCTTTGAGCAGTGCAATTTTCAATTCGCCCTCTTATCAATAATTGATATAACATTACATACCAAGAACTCTACCCAATCTTTTGCATTGTCATTGTTGCTTATGTAAATAAAATTTCAAACAATGTAGGAATAAAAAAAAGACATGTTTTACTCTGTACACTGCCAAATAGAATGGTAAAACTAATGAAAACAGCTACTACTAGGATGTTATTTCAAGTAAACAATATATTGATATGAATAGAGATGGCAAGTAAATATATTTTAAAATCCTTCTAAGGTGAATTTTTTTGCCTAGACCACTTCTTTGAACAAGATTTTAGTGGTTGGCCATTTGAGAACCCAAAAAAAAAACATTATCGACTGGATGTTTTTTGAGGCCAGTTCATTCTTTCTATTCTTGTGGGTGTTCATTATGGAGGCTTCTTCTGTCAGCAATTTGCCAGGACCTTTTGAAGACAAGGAATTGACGGATTGTTGAAAACCTAACAAGAAGAAACTCAAGCTAGTACCATGAAAATCAAAGCTCACATGGTCATGTGGTCCACGTTATAATGGTTTAAAGTTCCATATTGTCTCATAATGTTTCCGTCAAGAACAGAATGACTATTATCTCGGATGTTTCGATATGTCTCAGTCCATAGTCACCAAGTTGGGGTTCGGTAATAAGTCGGCAAGGGAAAAAGTCAGAAAAAACGACAAAAATCGAAATAGTGTTAGGCTAATTTATTTTTTTCTACAAAGTAGTGTTATCATTTATATCGTCAAATCCTACTTTAAACTATAAGAATAAATGGTCTGTGAAAAAACACTTTAAAAAGTGACCATGAAATCACATTTTTTTGTTTAAATCGCGACTTTTTCAAAAAGTCGTGATTTAATCATGAGTCTTTAAAATCACGATTTAATCATAACTTTTTGAAAAAGTCGCAACTTTGGTGATTATGCTCAGTCGAGACAATCTCAGTTTTCCTCCTGACCAAGGCATTGCATCGATTAGGCTTAGGCCCACAGCTCAGTTGGTTTGACATATCGCAAAGCAGCTTTGAGGTCGTAGGCTCAAGTCCAGCTTACCCATCAAAACAAAAAAGACATTGCATCGAGTTGAGATAGTAAACCTTGCTCGTTATACCTTGAATAACTTTTCTTTACATGAAATCATATTGTGTGGGAGAGAGGGTTATGATTGATATCGCTTTCTCCCTTCCCTTAGTAGGTTTCCTCAACTTCCTAAACTGCATCTTTTTCATTTTGCACTTTAATAAAATCGACAATTGTCAGAATAAAAGTGTACACAGCATCTCCCAATAGAACTAAATTAAATTAAAAAAGAACTCTTCCGACAAAAAATTTTAGTCTCAATCAAGTAATTCCACAACTGAAATATCTTCATAGGTATGTCACTATTGTTTTCTTTAGATACGTGAGCCAAGGTTAATTGCAGCTGCAAGTCAATGTTATACTACATTTGTTGCACAAAAACTGAAGATGATCTCATTGAAAGCATTGGACTACAAAAGATTGTATTCTTATGTGAAGGGCAATAGCATACTCAAAACCCTCCGATCAAACCAAACGTTAAAATATTTAACCATATCAAGGGGGAACATAATGATGTACCCCACTATAAAAGGATTATACTAGAAACAAGCAAAGCTATAACAGAAAATCTTAAAGTAATCAAAATTACTACAAAGAGTAGTTTAACCAAGACTTCTACAACCTGAATCATTTGCACAAGTTGTATGCAGTTTGAAGAAAGAGCTTCTCCATATATCAACAGCATTTCTTCTCGTATAGCATGCCATGTATTTCCAAAACCATTTATTCGCGACCAAATCTTCTTAGTGAGATCTTGTAAAGCCATCCTAGGAAAAACATGACAAACAAAAAGTTGATAAAGAATTGGAGAACTGAAGAGACAAAATTCAATAGTAAATTTTTGGAAACTGCATTCCTAATGTTCACAAATGAGATTTGTTAATAGGTAAATGAAAAAGTGAACAAGAAGAACAAAAAGCCGGAGAAGAACCACGCCACTAGATGTTGTCTCAGCATATCAAACAAATGTGGTCAGCAAAAGCTTCCCAAGGTTGGAAATAAAGTGGGCTTATTGAGCGCTCTCTTTAAGGAAGTCAATCTTGGGGGAAATCAGCCATCCAAACAACCAATGAATCTATTATTATCATATGAGGCTCCCATCCAGATTATTATTACTTACCTTAATTCATGTGGATGGCCAAGAATGGCCACAAAAAAATAACAGAGAATAGGAATTTTTTATGATTTAATTGGATAATGGGTCATGTGCTTGAAAGGGTGAGTAGCCTAGTTCTTGGAAGGCGAGGAATTTATCCAAAGGAAGCAAGATGATTTGATTAAGAGTACAATATATTCTATCCCATTTATTTCTTATTCAGGTATTCCTATTCTTAATGTCAAGGAGTGTGAAAGTAGTTAATCACATTGTTAGCTGGAAGTTTACCTGCAAATCCAAAAAGCAAGGGTGCTTGGGCTTTGTAACATGAAGCTCATGAACAAGGCACCTTTGGGGAAGTGGTTTTAACGCCTTGATGCAAAGTTAAAGAGTTTGAGGAGCCGTGTTATCTAAGCAAGGTATGGCAAGTTGGAGTTCGATTGGGAAGTGGGAGTCAGTCTGCCCTTTTGTTGTGACATGTGGAAGTGCATTTCTAAGGTGCTCCCTGAATTTTGAAATACAATTGGTTTCAAGGTTGGCAAAAGGAACGTGTCCATTTTTGGGAAGACAGGTGGTGTAGTCCAAGGAGCTCAAGGGACCAATTTCCATCTTTGTTTACACTTTATCATACGTCATTGCTAGTAACAAATTTCATTGTGAGATCGTCTGCAGTTATTTAGTGGGACTTTGCTTTAGAAGAGCCTGCAACGATTGGGGGATTACGTCAGTCTCAAGGCTCTCTAATATTCTCTCCCATCTGTCCTTGAGTAAAGAGAAATATGATTTATGGAGATGGGAGGTCAGTCGGGATGGGAGTTTCTCAGCTAGATCCCTTTAACACTCCGTAGATTAGATGGATTGATCCTCGTTTCTTGAATCATCAATTTGGGATCCAAAAGTTCTTTTTGAAGGTTTATTTTTTCTTTTGGGCAGTTGTTCAAAAGAAGATCTTCATTGTGCAAGGGTGATGGAGAATCCACAGATCATATTCTCATGCATTGCAATCTGCCACGCGAGGTTTGGTCTAATTTTATGTTGTTTATTGTGGACTTTTTTAAGATTGTTGTTGTCGTTGTTTAAGGTGAAGTATGTGTTTGGAGTGGCTTCCTCGGGAATGAAAAGAACCTTAAGAAGTTTGTTGCCTTCTGCCGTGGAGTTATGGGAGGGGAGGAATGCTCATGTCTCCAAAAATGCTTCCAGGCCATTGCAAGAGATCATCATCCTTATCTCACATTTTCTTCTCTTTCGGTGTAAACATTTTCAAAATGTTCCAACGGGGATTTTACATAGAACTGGAATACGGTTTGTAATTTGAGAATGTGAGTCCAAATAGTTTTGGATTGTCTAAAATGGCATTATTGATATTTCATTGGATGGGATTGGAAAAGTCCTAGACGAGGAATGACTTTTTTAGAGTATTGCCTTTTATGGCTTATTGGGCCATAAGGGAGGAAAGGAATCAATCAGTTTTTCAAGGAAAGGAAGAAAACCTGCATTCAACTTATCTGAAGATAAAGGGTTTCTTTTTACTCGGACATCCATTTTAGATGACTTCAAAGGACTTCAGTTTGAAGATTTTGATGGCTGGATAAGGAGCTAAGGTCTGATTAGCTCTAGGGTCCCTGTTTTTAGGGAAAGAGTGAGTTTCTTACTCACTTCACTTTTTATGTGCTTTCTCCTGTTTTAATGCAAATAATTTACTTCTAAAAAATCAAAATATATAAAGAGTTCGCCTATGTCAATGATTGAAATTGGGCACACATAAAATTTAGTTAATTTCTCCACAAGTTTCAACAAAAGAACCCAACTGTAGAACCACTACCCACTCTACCAGAAAATAATATATTTCCATATAATGACTGTATGAAAACTCACAGCCCTACCCAAGATCCACACTAATGGATCATATGAAATTGGGAGATTTTGGGTGTAAGAAAATGGAATCAAGCGGAAAGGCTGATCCTTGTTCAAGGGTCATTCTAGAATGATTTTTCCTATTCAAGGAAAGACACAAATCTTGCAAAGCACTCAAGTGTCATCGAATCTATAATTATTCAAAGAAAATAAATCCATGTCCAACAACTTCAATCCCACCAATTTTCTTAATCATAGCTAGAAGAGCATGGTACATGCCGATACCATTGACACTATTTTTTTTTCAAATTTGTAGAGATTAATATCGGCCAAAGTGAAAATGAAATAACATATAGTCTTTTCAATCAGGTTCACCAGAAAAATAAATGAATTTACCAATATTCGGGCTCCATAACACCATATTCTTGATGAAGAAACCGAATATGAGAAATCGCTCCATCTTTGTCATCCTCTTCAAGGCATTCCTTCAAAGCTTCCAAATGTGCCATCTGAACATTCTTCTGTATCGAAGTGAGAACTTTCAATTCTTCCTCCAATGAACCTTCCTTCTCCTTCTCCTTCTCCTTCTCGTTATCCTCCTCCTCCTTCACCCTCACTTCATTATGAACAGTAATAGCCAAACCCAAATCATACGGATTTGACCAACAAACTTGTTTCTGAATATTCCAACATATCGCATTAAACAACTCCGCTTGATCCAAAACCAACTTCTGCAAACACTTGAATTCTCCATCCTCAAATACACCAACAGACTTAATTTCATCCTCAATTATATCTCCCCTTAATCGCCTCAAACCTAAATCAGAAATCCGATCTAAAACATTCAAAGAATCACTCAAATCACTTCCTGATCCCTTCAAATTCACAAAATCCTCAGGCCGATACTCAAAATTCTCGCTCGAACTCGGAAATTCTTCTTTCTCGATACTCTCTAAATCTACAAGTCTTCGAATACTTTCTGATCCCTTAGAAGAGATTAGCTGTAATAAAAGAAGGAATTCGACTTTTAACCTAAATAATTCCGGGTCGAGATTCCAGATCGATGAAGAGTCCTCGAAATCGAGTAACTCGAGAGCTGATAGCCAAGCGAGTAAAGATGGAGATGAGCAGGAATCCGACCAGAGTACTCCATTAAATCTTCCACCTTGAGATACGATGGTCTGGAGGATCACTCGGGCAAGAGATGGGTTTCTCTTACGTAAGCTTAGCAGACAAGCTCTGAAGGGTTCGAACTGTGCGAGGAAGAGATGGTTTACAGTTACTTTAGAGAGCAACTCAATTTCTTTCTCCATTGATGTAAGGATCGATGCTCTGCAGAGATGAAAATCTCTGAAGTTAGTAGAAATAATTGTTCATGGTGTCTCGTTGTTTCGGTTGAGTCTCCTTCGGGCTTTTAACGCCTAAAAATGGTCGCAGAGTTCTCTCGACGCGACTTGAGATTTTGAGAATCGAAGGTTTAATAGGGGAAGTTATCGTCAGTGACATGTTTTTTTTTTTTAACTCTCGTCTCGTCTCGTTCATGAAAAAGACCGAACTGTCTCAGACGAGTCAACTCTAATCAACAATATAAACGCCCAACTTCGTTTTATAATTACTAGTAAAATGCACGTGCGTTGCACGTGAGAGATTATCATAACATACAAAAAATATATATATATGGTCCCGTTCAGCAACAAACATTTTGGCAAAACATTTTTCAAAACATGGGTTAGAGGTTTTGGAATGGGCTGATTTTTGGTGAGGATGATCTCTACGGTGAGGAGATCATCCTCACCAAAAATCAGCCGATTCCAAAACTTCTAGTCCCAGTTTACAAGTTAAAAAATAGTGGACCGTCCATTTTTTGTAAATCATTTTTGATGGGGTTAGAAGTTTTGGAATCGGCTGATTTTTGGTGATGATGATCTCCTCACCGTAGAGATCATCCTCACCAAAAATCAGCCCATTCCAAAACCTCTAACCCATGTTTTGCCAAAATGTTTGTTGTTGAACATTTCCCATATATATATATATATATATGGGAAATGTTCGGCACCAAACATTTTGACAAACATTTTTAAGCCATCGAATATAGTGTAATCGGATGGATCAGATTCAATTTAACATATAAATCGTAAGTTATGTAATATTTACAACGCCACCCTTCTTCTTTCCTATATTTAGTGCCCCATCCTTATCTCTTCAAAATCATAAGTTATTTTTACAGAGAGTGAGAACTCTCTCATTCTCTCTCTCGACAGACGCTTCTCTCTCACTCTCTCACTCTCTCAAACCCTCTCTCGATCGATAGAACCCCTCTCTCTCACTCTTTTTCACTATCTCTCACTCTCTCAAACCCTCTCTCTCACTCTCTGTTATTTCTGTGGAACCCTCTCCATCGTCTTTCACTCTCTGTTATTTTGAAAATGAGCTAAAATGGTATGCGACAGAACCCCACCCAAGCAAAATCAACTACACCTTAGCTGACCAGATGTTGGAATTCATTCGAGCCAACAAAATTATCACTAGGGGCCACAACATTTTTTGGGAGGACCCAATTTACACCCTCGCATGGGTGCATAATCTCACAAGTGATGAGCTACGATTGGCCGTTAACTCACGAATTCAAAGTCTCATGAATAAATATAGGGAGGAATTCGTATATTGGAATGTGAGCAACGAAATGCTTCACTTTGATTTCTACCAAAAACGACTTGGTCTTGATGCAACCTTGCATTTCTTCAAGACTTCTCACGAAATGTCGTTCGTGTTTCGTGCGAGAAAGAAAGTGAGAACGAGAGAGATCGCTCATTTGAGTGTTTCAGGCGAGAGGGAGAGAGAGAGAGGGTTTCGTGAGAGAGAGAGGGTTCAGTTCTATCGATTCGATAAATAACTCTTCTATGTTCGGTTGTTTTATAATTGCCCAGGGAGGTGGCACTAATTTACATATTTTGGAGGGATGGCGTTGTAAATAAACATATAATCTCTCACTTAAATTTGTTTGAATCTCGTCCGCTCATGTGCTTGTTATCCAATGCACGAAACACGTTTGTCAAAATGTTTGCCAAAATGTTTGGTGCCGAACAGGACCCATCTATATAATTTTCAATTATCATAATTTACAAATACTTTATATGTAAAAGAGAAATTAAATATATTTATTTTCCTTAAAATAAATTATTATAAATTAATTTCATTTACTTTATAGTAATTGTTAATTAATTAATCACATCTTACTTCACTATGCAAAATCACGTCAAGGAAAACTAGGGGTGGAGCCAGGATTTTTTCTTCGTGAGGAAAAAATTCTAATGTGAGACATTATTGATATAATTTTTTTTAAATTATTATTAACTTTTTCAATATTTTCATTTATAAGTATGTCTTTCAAAGTTTACAAAATTTTGTGTGGGCAATGTCATTTAAAGATCTTTAAAAAAATTAATTTATGAATAACTCCATCAATGTTTAAAAAAATTTGTGGTGCAAAGTCTTTAAAAAAAAATTATTTTAAGTAGCTCCTTCAAGTTTCAAAAATTCTTGTGGGGGTAATTGCCCCCACTGTAAATCCGCCCGAGGAAAACTACACACAAAGCCTCAATATAATTACCAATAATTGTATTGTGTGCCCTTGTTAATTACAAAATACGTATAATATTTCTTTGCATTCTTGTATTGTGTGCCCTTGTTAATTACAAAATACATATATAATGTGCCACGACACATCATTTTGTATATATTAGAATGTTGGAAGATATTTATAAATTGAACATGAAGCAACTGCTCCAAACCAAATAAACAAATTTGGTTAGGGGGAGGGGGAGTTGAGACGTTAAACAAAATAAGATCAAGTATATCCGGAAGAAGCAAATGATACAAGTACTACATAGAACTTAAATGATTCTCAATACAAACAAATTAAGAAGTATAAACAAAGCTTATAAGTAAAATTATTGAAATCAAATCAGACTCATTACAGTCCCTTACAACTCTCTTTATTACAATTTAAAGAAACGTAGAGCCCCACAAAAAGATGTAACCAAGAATAAAAAAAAATGATTATGGGAATTTTTGTGTAGAGGCAAACATTTACAACAAACCAAAGGGCAAATAGCTTTAAGCATCCCACTCGATTGTAAATCATATGGTAGTATGATGAAGCATTCACTGAAAAATGACATGTAAGATGAGAGCAAACCAATGAGCCCATCTAATTTAACTTTTTCTTCAGAGGTGATAGTGGCCATTCACTCCTCACACCCCCCCTCCCCCTCCCCCATCGACACACCATGGCTTCAACCTCCTGCAATAAAGCATCCAATAATCCACCATTATTTCTTCTCTTCCTTTCTTTTTTCAATACTAGATGTATTTCATCAAAATCATTATTTTCCCATGAAAACTATGGTAAAATTCTTTAAACTTGTCAAAAAACAAATCAACTAAATAATAAATAAATAAATAAAATCAAAATTAAAAGATTTGGGAGAAATACATAATACAATGTTAGAAAAATTTGTCAACAATTTGCATCTAAGTTATCCTATTTCATTCATAACAAGGTATAATACAAAACTTTTATTTTCTAGATAAGTGAGTTGAAAATCATTTAAATGGGTTATCAAGAATTGCATCATAAAAAAAGAGAAGTTGTATCATTAGGATAGTACAAGCACATATTGTGCATTTAATTTATTTTTTTTCACTTTATGGTTCAACTGTTTAGGATAGTTGAAACGTTTCATCCCAAAACAGCATTCAATATTTAAAAGAAAATGTATAATTGTACCTAACAGGAAAGGTGACAGGTAAAATATCAAAATTATAGCAAATTGTAAACATAGAGAGTGTAATACCATGAATTTTCAAATTCTATCTCGAAGAAACCAAATGGTGATATTTTAAGAAAAATTCTGAAAAAGGGACTTAGAGTATGTAGATACGTGATTTTCGTCATTATGAGGATCACATCTACGATGAATTGGAGTCGTCACCATTCATGTACTAAGTGGGTGTGAATGGTCACCCGATAGACATTTTCCAAGAAATGATATTTTTGGCATTAATGACTCGCGATGGATAAAGAACTAATCAAACCTAGGGATTCGGGTAAACGGCTCGGTTAGAGAAAAGGGAAGGTGTTAGGCACCCCTTTCTCCCCGCCACGTGGCGGTAACCTCGAATAACTCGGTCATTTTGATTTAAAATAAATAAAAAAGATGTGCCACGTGGGTGCATTTGTACCCTAGATAGGGGTTGATTTCGATTTCATCATAGGGTCATTCATTAATGGAAATGACCCTTTTCTTTAGCCTTGATGTCCATTCATCCTAAACCATTTAAAATAAAATGAAGATGATGGGATGGTAGAAGAGGGAAGAGGAGAGGGTAGAGAGAGAGGGGGGAGGTGCGCTTTGAACCCACCTTGTATCCTTAATCTCTTTTTTTTTTCTTCTTCTTCTTCTTCTTTTAACTTCTATGTCCTCTTGAGTCCTTAGTAGAATGTATGAGAGTGAAGTTACTTTTTAGAAAGTGGTATGAGAGCGTAGTAGAGTGGAAGAGACATGAGTAGAGATTAGATTTTCTTTTTTTTTTCTAGTAAGACTTGGTGTAAACTTGATAACTATTTTTGGGATGAGGGGAGAGGTATTTATAGATGTTTATAGGGGGTTTGGAGGTATAATGGGGTGAAAATTTGAAATGGAGGATAATGACATAGGTTTTAGGGGTGAGAGGTATGAAATTTGGGGTGAGATTGATGGTAATTTTGTAAATAATGAAAATGGGTGAGGTTTTAATCCAAATGGTTTGGATCCTACCCAAATCCATTTGGGTAGAGTGTTTGGTAGGATGAGGTGAGTGATGATTGATGAGGGGAGTAGGGGTGTAAGAGGGTTGTTTGGAGAAGGAGTGTTAGGTTGATTGAAGAGGTAAGGTGTTTAGATTTAGGAGAATGGGTTGTGTAAGAGGTGGGTAGATTGGTTTTGGGGAGGAGAAAGGGGATGATGGCATGTGGCAATCATGATAAGAGGGTGAGGTAATGAGATTGGTTGATTGGTTGATGGTGGTTATTTGATTAGAAAGAAGAGTATGGGTTGGTTAGTTGATGATGATGGAGGTATGGGTTGATGTGATTTTGTGAGAGTGTTTTAAGGAAGGTGATGGGTAGAGATATGGGTTGTGATGTGGGTGGTTGATGATATTAGAGAATGATGATAGGTTAGGTGGTATAGGGTATGGGTTGTGATGTAGGTGGTTGTTGATGTTAGAGAATAGAGATAGGTTAGGTTAGGGTAGGGTATGGGTTGAGGTGATTTTAGAGGGAGGTGATGTGGGTTAGATGGATTGTTTAGAGAATAGTGATGTGGTAGGTGGTTAGATGAGGGAGGTGAAAGGGGGTTGTGACATGTGTCACCTTTTGATGTTGAGGGAGGTGATTGGTTGATGTGGGTAAAGGTTGATGGGTTAGGGTTGTGGGTTGGATAGTGAATTGGGTATGGATAGTGATTTGTGGATGTATTGGACTTTGACTTTTAGAGGGTTGTAGGTTATTTTGGCTTGGATAGGGTTAGTTTTGGATTGGGTTTTTTAGGGTAGATTCATTTTAGGGTTTAGGAGACATGGGGTTAACTTTAGGTTAGGGTGTAAGGTGGGAAATTGGTTTTTGTAGATTCGATGGTTCATGAGTTTTGAATGGGCTTAGGGTGTTTACGAATTCGGAGGTGGAGCGGTGGAAGGTATAGGAGGTGGTAGGCGTCCCAAGTCTCACATTTTTAATTTATTAATTTTTTTTAGATTTTTGTAATAGTCGATTTGATCAAAAATGCCACGTGTTGGCAAATTGGGCTTTTTAGGCCCGTTGGAGAGTTTTATCGATCGTTCGGTTTCTCTTGGATATAAAATAGATGTGGTGGGGTTGAACATGTGTAGGATGGGTCGCAACCCTTCTTATAGGTCCCTTAGACCATTGGGAGGTCTTAGGGCCTTGATTTACTCAAAATTGCCACTTTTTATCGTTTTGGGCCTTAGAGGCCCGTTGGCTTATTTTGTTGGAAAATCGGTATTTTGAATGGAGCGGGGTAGATGGGAGCATGCCGAATCCTTTTGGTAGTCCTACTAACACATTGAGAGGTGTTAGAGGCTTTAATTTTGGCAAACATGTCAGATTTTAATGCTTCGGGCCTTCGAGGTCCGTTGGCCCACTTTATTGGAACATTACTGGTTTTGGGCCCTTTCAAGTGAGGGCCCATTCAAATTGAGATGTCTACAGAGTAAAACACTCAAATATTGATGTATTCATTTTCAATGAAAATCGACTTCGCCATTGGATCCAAAAAGGTCGAAATATATATTTTAGCCTATAAGCAAGTTCGAATTCGTGTTCGGATGAAAAAATTATAAAATCCTCAAATTTTATGTTGAGTGGCACATAAAATAGCAAAATTTTGCTAAAGCAAGAATCAGAATAATTCGACTACACCATTAGGTCCGGAACGAAAAAATACTCAAAATGGAATACTCATTCGTCATTTTCCGATTCCGAATAGTTAAGTTATCGCCAAAACTAAAAATAATGGGAAAATTACAAAGATGCCTTCAACCCTTTTCTATTTAAAAGAAAGTTGGCTTTCTTTTAATTCTTTTTCTTTTTCTCCAAAGAACCAAACACCAGCCCACTCTCAACCCAAGGATTTTGACCCATTCCCGTCAAGTTCTAGTGCAAACGAGGTCAAATTGAACCTCGACGAAGAAAGTAAAGTTGTCGGCTACAACGAGAGTTACAACCTCACCATTTTTGTTTGTCCATTCTCATTCGTCTTCCCCATCCTCCATAAAAAATCAGTCGTGTAGTTCGAGTGAACCTCAACACATTCACTCCAAAGGCTTCATCGAGTTAAGAGTTAGGTCCATATTCATTGTAGAAGATAAGGAGAGCATCGTCGTTGGATGTTTTGTAAACCCTCGTTTATTTTGTATCCAAGTCAACTCAACATCGACTCTCATGCCATCCAACCTTGATTTGTAGTGCTAGCTCATCACCCTTGGTGTCCATGAACTTCAGTATGAGACTATCACTTCCTATTGGTAACCATAATTTTTGAAATATGCATTTAGAAAATTTTATCGAACATGTGTCGAGTTCATAAATCGTAGAAATCTTTATTTGATTTGTAATCCATGTTAGAAATAGAGTTTTGATGTGTTTTTTTTTTATCAAGTTTGAACATGTATTTAATGAGTGGGTCGAAAGATTCGAAGAATGGAAGAGAGATGCGAAAAAAATGATTGGAAAACCAAAAGTTCGTGCAATTGTTCAGTGTTATTGGCAGGAATTGACGATGCCACTGCTACCTGTCGCAGGTTATTCTGGCGGTGCTACCGTCAGAAATTTTTAATCAAAACTGACTTCTGACTTTTGGGTTGCTCTCCTCATGATTTATACATGTTTTCCTACCTTTATTTCATTAAAAACATTCTATTTACTTTAAGTTCTTTAATGAAATTAAGGTTTTACCCCCAATTTTGGAATAATAGAAATGGTTTCAAGATCCAAATATCCAATGATCAAAATTCGAATTTTGGGTTTCAAGAACAAAACGTAAATTTCAACGTTTTCGATAAATTTTCAAAATTTAATATCTTTCGCGTTACTTTGAATTAAACTATAAAAATTACATGGTGTCGAATCTCGTGTTCAAGGCTTTCATTTCCAAAAACCTATTTTTGATTTCAAGAACTTTGAAAAATCGAGTTTTCGACACATAGTCAAATTTTCACAAACTTTTTCAGTTTTGGACAGTTTGACTTCGCATACTTATTGGGATCCCGTTTTAACAAAAAATGGATAGTTTTTCAATCGAATGATCAAAATGAAATGGAGACCTTGAAAAGAGAAATGTTGGATTTTAAAAGTTGAGAAGTGAAAACATTAAAAAAATAGGAAAAGAGGATAAAACGGTAAAATGTCAGAATCACACCGAGGGTGATGTTCACACCGAGGGTGATGTCTGCATTTTAATGATGTGTTATGTGTAGGTTGGTGAAGGTATATTCAGGGATAATGATTGGTTGCATGTTTATTTAAATTTTGTTAGTGTAAAGACTCTGAGTTCTGTTATTTATTTTAGGCCAGGTGGTCATAGTTGTATGGTAGGAAATTGGATATCCGTTCTCAACCTTGTATTGTTAATTTCTCGTTTGTTTTTAAAGAAAAATGATTTATATATATGTAACTATTTTATGAGCTGTTAAAAAGCTTGTGAATGCCTGAAGGGATAGTGTGTCATACCATCCAGAGCAATGTACTATCTTAGGATATACAGTAGGGATTACCAAGCTCATATGTGGTACAGGACGCATATGAGAGTGGAGTCACAACTGGAATCAGGTCCATTCATTTCTATATTTACCAATGAACATGTATTATAAAGGTGGTTATGTATGAATGGAGTTGTATAATTTGATAATCTCATACACGCCTAATAGACATAAACGAAGATAATTAGTTAGTGATCACTAACAATCTAGTAGTAATCAAACGTTCTGACACATCAAAAAGAAATCAATTGCTTACGGTCACGTCAAACGGTTAGCCTAAGTCGAATAAATAGTCCTGCAAGTATGGTAAACAACGATCAGCCACAAACTCAAGAACAAATATACTTTATTTTGAAATATCATGTCCCGATTGGGAACGATCCAGTTGTGAATCTCAATTCTCTAATTCCACTACTCTACCATTGTGTAATATATACCTGTTGTTCTATTTTGAATTATAAACTACAAAGCATGTTTACTACTTTAATGTTGTCAATTATATTTGTATAAAAATGGAAATGTATAGTGAGTATTGATGACTGATGTTATGTGGACTTTTAAACTGTTTAATTGCTCATCCCTGATTATATGTACCAGTTAATCATTGTTTAATTTGTAAAAACTTTGCATGTTTTGAAATAACTCACTATAATTACTCGATCACATTAGGTGGGATTATTAGTAGGAATTGCTTGTGAACTTACTGGGTAACCATTGTTACTCATCCATTCCTTTATATTTTTTTAGTTTCAGAACTTGTAGTTACCGAGACAGGTACAAAATCGACAAGTGAAAAGTATATGATTGATCAGATCAACAACTAGAGTCTGTTGCATGGTGAGCACTAGGGCTACACCCATTAGTAGGGTCAATTTCGTCAAAGATGTATATAGATTTTGGGGTTAAGTGTTAGTGTAACACCCCGAATTTTTAATTCGTATCTCGAGGAAAAAATAAATAGTAAAATTTTAAGAAAATCTTGAAAGTGGGATTTAGGAGTAAAACTTTAGGATGTTTTTAATCATTTTTAATGGAATCTGACCTCACCATTAGATTCAAAATGATCGAAAAACATAGGTTAGCCTGTAAGCACGCTCAAATGCGAGTCCGAATATAAAAGTTGCAACATCCTCGATTACCGGGTCGGACTAGGCTAAAACAGTGACTTTTTATTTGAGCAATAATTTTTAAAATTCGATCATACCATAGGGTTCATAACGAAAAATTATTCAACATAGACTATTTATTTGTCATTTTTGGAGATCAGGAAGTTGAATTATCGCAAAAAACGAAAACGACATCAAGTTTATGGGTCACGTCAGGCCAAAAATGTAAATTTTTTCTGGAGACATAATTTGTAGAAATTGACTACACCATTAGATCCGGAATGAAAAATTAGGCGAAATAGAGTATTCGTTTGCCAGTTTTGGAGACCGAATGACAAAGTTATCGTCGATCAAAACAATAGGCGAAATACCGAATTCGTCCCAAATATTATATAAATAATATTAAATTTTTTTTTTTAATCTCATCTTCCCCAACGCGTCTAAACAGCCGAGACCAATACGAAATGACATTTTTTTTTTCTCTTCGACCTTCCACCTCAGATCTCTCGCAAACGGTCCACTTTCGACGATCGTCGCAGAAGAGAAAAAGGTCCGCAGCTTCATTCTCTACAAAACCCACCCAACCTTTCTTCATTTCACTTTCTATTTCACCCGATATCGTCAAAAATCAGCCGTATTTAGATACGGAAATTTCGAAACTTTGACCTCAGATTTCGTCCGTTTCGGGGTCAAATCGCTTTCCGACGCAGAAGGGAGAAACGTCCGCAGCCTCATTCTTTACATAACCCAACCAAGTTCCTTCCGTTTTCTCGTCTTTTTCACCCCGTATAGTCAAAAATCAGCCGTATTTTATACGGAGATTTTCGTAACTTCGACCTCGGTTTTCATCGATTTCGGGGTCAAACCGTCTTTCGCCGTAGAGGGAGAAGAGACGAGTACATCGAGATCTTCGAAACCACCAAGCTAGTTTCGAAAATCAGCCGCTTCGAAGTTCGGTCAGTCTCAATTTTCGCGCCAATCGTCTCGATTTCCGCGCACGTGCTTCAATTCCGTCGCCTAGTGATTGTAAGGAACTCTCAATTTCTATTAGTAATCTAGATTGTGAAAATTGCATTTAGGATTTTATCGAAAAATTTGGATGTATTTTTAAAATATAGAATTATTTTGTTATTTCAAAAATTTACGCCAGAAATTGCATGTTTGATATGTTTAATTGTATTTTTAATAAATTATACGTGGGTAGGGTATTTTAACGGGTTATTGCCATAAATTGGGTCTTGCACTGCTCGGACCCCGTTTTGATATGAAATTTGTATTTTTTTTCAATATTATTGATAGAAATAAATTCTATAGTTGAAAAATGTGATTTAATATTCAATGAACTCATATTGAGTTGAAGAATATCAAAAAATGGATATTTTATGAAGAGATTGAAAACTGTAAAAGTCGAAAAAAGGGAAAAAGGGTATGAAACGGTAAAATGTCAGAGTCACACCCGAGGGGTGATGTCTGCATTTTACGTTGTTGTGTTGTATGCAGGTTTGTGAACGAATATCCAGGGATAATGTTACTGGTTGCATGTTTATTTACTTTCTGTTAGCGCGAGGCGCTCTGTTATGTTATTTATTTTAGGCCGGGTGGCCACACTTGCATGGTAGGAAACTGGATATCTATTCTCAACCTTGTATTGTTAATTTCTCTTTTGTTTTCAAATGAAAATAATATATATAAGTAGCTATTTTGTGAGTTGTTAAAGAGTTTGTGAATGCCTGAAGGATAGTGCATCATATCATCCGGAGTGGTGTACTATCCTGGGATGTACGGTAGGGACCACCAAACTCATACGTGGTATGGGACACGTATGAGAGTGGAGTCACAACTGGAATCCGGGTTTATTCCTCTCTATCTTTACCAGTGAACTTGTAATGTAAAGGTGGTCGTATACGAATGGTTTGTATCTTTGGGAATCACATGTACGCCTGATAGGCATAGACGAAGATGATTAGTCAGTGATCACTAACAATCTATAGTAGTCGAACGTTCTGACACATCGAAAAGAGACCCATTGCTTACGGTCACGTCAAACGACCAGTCTGAGCCGGATAAATGGTCAACCAAACGTGGTAAACAGCGACCAGCCACAAAATCAGGAACTAAAAACTAGAGAGAAATTGTAACATCATGTCCCGACTGGGAGCGATCCAGTCGTGAATCCCAACTCTCTAATTCCAATACTCCACCATTGTGTATTATGTATCTGTTGTTTTGATTTTGATATAAAATGAAATGCATGTTTATGTTTCCATTTGATCAATTAGATTTGTATAAAAAGAGAATGTTATAGTGAGTAATGCTGATTGATGTGATGTCAGTTTTACAATGTTTAGTTGCTCATCCCTGACTATATGTACCAGTTAATCGTAGTTTATTCTGTAAAATTTTGTTTACTTTAAAATGATTCAGTATGTTTATTCGTTCATGTTAGGAGAGGTTATTGGCAGAAATTGTTGCTTCCTTACTGGGTAACCATTGTTACTCACCCTTTCCTTCTCCATTTTTTTAGTTTCAGATCTGAAGCTTGGCGAAACAAGTGTAGAAAATGAATGAGGATCATCTGGTTGGTCAGATAGACAACTAGAGTCCGTCACCTGGTAAGTACTTGGACTATACCCTCTAGTGGTGTCAGTTTCTCCAAGTAGTCTTATGGATTTGTCTTGAGTGTTAGGAATTCTGTTAGAGTGAGGAATTTTGTATAATCCTGTATATAATTTTTCTTCTTCCGCACTCTGATCTATCGAACATTATTAGACGTATATAGGCTTCCGCTAGTATTATATTTTGTTTGTTATATGCAGGATTGTATGTCGTTTATCAGGTGCAGGTTGAATCGCCTTGGAATGCTAACATAAACAGAGGAGACCATGCCGAAATTTCGAGGTGCCACCTCGTACCTTGAAATCTGACATGGGGATTTGTGTTAGTGTTCGGCGGGGCGCCACAGTTAGGCTCATGTTAGAGTGAGTATTTTTTGTAATCATGTATATTGTTGAACTTCCACACTCTGATCTATTTGCATGTTAGATGTATTTAATCTTCCACTATTATTTCGTGTTTGCATTTGTATATACAAGATTTGTTGTATATTGGATTATCAGGTTTTCGAGTACCGTGAAACACTAACATAAATAGAGGGAGCCATGTCCAAATTTTGATATGCCACTTACTATCTCGAGATTTGACCTTGGGATTTGTGTCTTTAACAGGACGCCACAGAGGACTTCACCTCATTAGACAAACTATAGAAATGGATAATGGTGCGAATCATATAATAGACTTGTACAATTGGTTGAAACTTTTCATTTATATCATAACCATCCAATACACATTTGTAAGGGCAACACATTCTACTACTATAAATAAAGAAATATGTGAAATTCATCAAAAAGGTCATATTATGACGAAAACCATCAGTACTCATATTACAAATGTAATCTAAACAAGGTAGCCCTCCCTACAAAAATAGTATCAGACCCATAATGGTGATGGTACTTTAGAAGAACAAAATAAATTACTATATATATGGGGACGGTTCATGGGACAACAATTGTGATAACATTTATAACAACAATTTTTTTGTAAACCACTTTTGATGAGATTAGAAGTTTCGGAATGGACTGATTTTTGGTGAGGATGATCTTTGTTCATACATTATATTCCAAAATCTAAGTACTCTTTAAATTGTGATACTATAATACCATTATATGGTGACCACCTGTAAATTTATAATAATTATTGCCAAATCACACTATAAGTGAATTTATTTATTTTAAAAAGTTTATACAACATGTAATTAACTAAAGTTTGACAATTTGAAACATCCCTCAAGTTTCGATGAAAATTTGAGATGTCATCTCCCATGTTTTCAAACTCATGATAGATTTCCTTGATTTTAGTCATCAATGAGACATGTCAAAATCATCCATTATGGTTGTATAGTCTAGGTATATTCTTAGTTTTTATTTTCACTACCTATAAAATTTTAATTTTTTTTTGGAGTGGTGTATAATTACATTATTTAGGGTGATAATACAACCACATTTTTTTTTCATATCTTCCTATGAAGAAATCGAATTGCAAACACTTCATGCTTGTGAAACCAACGATTAGAACTAAGATGTTGATTATTAATGAAGATGAAGATGAAAGAATGTGGTATATTAAATAATGTGTATCAAAGAAGAAAGAGGGATGAAAGTTATTGAGGGATGATAGACGATAGATAGGATTTAAAATAAATGGATAAATAAATTTAACACATACACAAAATGCTTAAGAGATTGTATGTCATTTCTTGAACCGATAGTATATCCATTGGAGTGGAATGAATATGGCATAAAACAAACAATTCACGTGGAAATCTTGTGATCTTGAAAATCAGAAGAAATTAACAAAGAAATACAAAAACATATTTTCCTTTGAATGAGCGTTTCAAATAAATTAAAAAGATGTTCGTTTTACTCACATGACCCCAACAAGAAGTAAAGTACGCTCAACCAGAAAATCCCCAATAGATGATTCACCAAAATAACAAACAAAAAATAAATTTCTTAAATTATTAAAAAAAAAAAAAGTGAGTTTAATCACTCAAGTGATAAAAAATAATGAAAAACAAGACAAAATTAGTCCAAATGAAGAAAAATCATTAACAAAATGCTCAAAAATTGAAATAACCTAACAAATAATAATGAAAATAACAATAAAATCCAAATAAATCTACTAATAAAAAAGATATAAAACCTGAAATATAAGATGAAGGCGGTTCAAATGAAGAAAGCCCTTTAATTTAAATACTCAGATGAAAACCTCAACAAATATTTAAAATTTTCAAAAAATACCTAATAAATTAATTAACCCAAGTGAGAAGATACCTGAAATACAAGATAAAGGCAACCCAAGTGAAGAAAACTTATTAATCTAGATACCCAGATACTTGGAAACAACCATATAAAAAATAACTCAATGAAAACCTAACGATACTAACCCAAATGATGAAAAATCAGAAATATAATATGAAAGCAAAACAACACAGACAAAGAAAATTCATTAACCCAAACAATCATAAGGTTCAGTTAAAAAAATGAAACAAATACATACCTTGTTGATAAATTGCTCATTTTTAACTTCTTATTTTGGAAATCTTCTTTGGTTAAGTAATTGGTTTCAATAAAATCTCTTTTTTGGAAGACATTCTACAGAAGTGTGCAAAATTCAAAACTAAAAAACACACTGCACGCTGTAGACACCCCAATTTGAACGGGCCCTCACTCGAAAGGGCCCAAAAACAGTAATTTTCTAATAAATTTGGCCAACAGGTCTCAAAAGTCCGAATCATTGAAATGTGGCACTTTTGTCAAAATCAAGGCTCCTAAGACCCCTGAAAGTCTAATGGGCCCGCACTAAAGGGACCCAGCAAGCTCCCATCTACCCCGCTCCATTCAAAATATCGATTTTCCAATAAGATAGGCCAACGGGCCTCTAAGGCCCAAAACATTAAAAATGGTAGTTTTTGATTGAATCAATGCTCCTAAGACTATCCAATGGTCTAAGGGATCCATCAAAGGGATCGGACTTATCCTACGTTGTCCCAACCTTCACCATTTCACGCTTGTATCCAAAAAATCGGTAAAATTCTCCAACGGGCCCAAAAAGGCCCGATTTGCCAACACGTGATATTTTTGATCAAATCAACGATTGCAAAAAATCTCAAAAAAATTAATAAACTAAAAAATGTGAGACTTGGGATACCTACCCTTCCTCTACTTTCCACCGCTCTGCCTCCGAATCCGCAAACACCCTAAGCCCGTTGAAAGCCCACGAACCACCAACTCTTTCCTAAAATAATTTCTCACCTTACCCTCAACCTAAAATCGATCCCATATCACCTAAGCTCTAAAGTGAACCCATCCTCAAAAATCCAACCCAAAAATAAACCCTACCCAAACCAACATAACCCACAACCAAGCCCAATACACTGAAAGCCCACAAGATATTATCCAAATCATTATCCAACTCACAACCCTAACCCATTAACAACTACCCACATCAACCAATCAACCCCTCAACATCAAAAGGTGACACATGTCATCATCCCCTTCCACTTTCCTCATCTAATCACTTACCCCCATCACCATTCTCTAAACAATTCATCTAACCCACATTATTTCCCTCCAAAATCATCTCAACCCATACTCTACCCTAACCTAATCTATCTCCATTCTCTAACATCAACAACCACCCACATCACAACCCATACCCTGCACCCCCTAACCTATCATCATTCTCTAATACCATCAACCACCCATTATCACCAAGAAAAATCCTACCAATTCTCTCTACCAAGTTTCACTAAGAAAAAATCTATTTTCTCTACTTATCTTCACTACCTTCACATATTATCTTTCCAAAAAGGAATTTCACTATCATAATTCATTAAGAACCTAAGAAGCATAGAAGAAGAAGAGGAAGGAAAGAAAGAAAGAAAAGTGACTTTGAAGCTTCAAGGTGGGTTCAAACTACACTCCCCCTCTCTTCCTGCCTTCTCCTCTTCCTTCTTCTATTATCCCCTTCATCTTCATTTTATTTTAGATAACTTAGGGTGAATGGACTCCAAAGCTAAAGATCTATAAGGATCATTTCTATCAATGAAATGACCATATGATCAAGTCGAAAATAAATCCTTACTTAGGGTACAGATACACGACACGTGACACTTTATTTTTCATTTTTTTTAAAATTAAAATGACCGAGTTCTTTGAGGTTACCGTCACGTGACGGGGAGAAAAGGGTGTCTAACACCTTTCATTTTCTCCAATTGAGTCGTTTATCCCGAATCTCAAGGTTTGGTTGACCTTTATCCATCGCGAGTCACTATACCAAAAAATGTACATCGGGTGATCATTCACACCCACTTACAACATGAATGGTGGCGACTCCAATCCTTAGTAGATGTGACTGTCGTAATTACGAAATCCACGTATCTACACACGCACAATACGTAGTTATGTATCATTGAGGGTTACAACCTGCACATGTGTTTCATCGGCGACCAACAATATATGACAAAAAATCAGCCCATTCCGAAACTTCTAACCCATATAAGACAAAAATCATTGTCATAGATGTTGTCATAATTGTTGTCCCATGACCGCCCCATACAATGATGAAAGAGCATCATCACCGAACGTGTTATACATGGTTCATATCAATCTACTCAGTAAGGATTAATTATGATAGTTTTTTAACCAATACTTAATTTGATAGAGGGGGGATCTTAGGCATCTAACCTATACAATTTACTTTTGCCCATCAACCAACTTTCAATATAACTGATTATGATGGTTAAGAACACCCAAAGGGATAGCATGACCCATTATAAGTTGGTAGCAATTCTGTATTACAGAACCTTTGCACAAAAATGAAGGATGGCCCATCTTCCTATATTCACATATACTACCCAAATATCCCTCAAATAATAATTGAAAAATCGTTATGCTATTAGAAAGTAAGCAAAACACAACATAGGTTACACAAGCAAATTTCACTCAAGAAACATCCTCGGGTATTTTTATTTAGGTCATCATCTCCTTGTAATACTTCCAATGCTTCCATCTAAATGTTAATCCTATATCAAATTATTCATAGAAACACTTTAAGGTTTAGAGAGACAAGAAATGATATGCAGGGATAAAAAATAAAAATAAATTAACAATCGATAATCAATGACTATCTAAATAAGATTCAACAGACCTCTTAAAGAAAAAGGAAAAAAATTGTAACAAGGTATTCAACCAAGCATCAAAATCTTGAAATAAAATTCAATAAAAAATATTACCCATTCTTTTCAATGACATCAATTTACAAACTTTTGAATCATCAATTTCTATCAAATGAGTACATTGAATAAATATTTTCTACATATAAAATAATGAAATTCCCTTGAGTTAAACATGCATAAATTTGTTACAAAGGACTCCTACTAATTTAAAATCCTAACATATTGAGATACAAATTGCCCTTAGATGATGTTGGTAAGAAAGATGTTTATGTAGATATAAAATTCGTATGATTAAACTATAAAAAAAGACTTATAAATCAATAATCATACATTCATATATTTTCCAAACAAAATTGTTATAATGGGGGGACCAATTGAGAAAAAGTTTCATAGTCGTTTTAGAGTCACATCATCTGTATAAATTATAAAATCTTTTTCAGGCGCAAGAGTTCAAGTTTAGATACCCAACTAAATTAGTTTAAGAAAAAAAGAGTAGTGTTAATCCAATATACGAAAAAAAAAAGTGTAATAGTTTTTTAGAAAAAGCTTACTTGTGTAGACCAATTTGTTATAGAGTATACTATTTTACAAACGAATCAGAGAGGCTCACTAAACGAAAATCCACAAATTTCAATTTCAAGTAGAGCCGTGAGAAAACTAAACTTCGACAACATCCTTAACTCTATTAGTTGAACCTCTAAACGAACCAGAGAGTTTTTGATATGCTAGAGATGAAGCTTTTTATTTTCTAAGGGTCATTTTTGTAACCATCAAAAACCATGACTTGTTCATTCATGAATCATGATTTTATCACCATTAAAGAGCAGAGAAATCCAATTAACAGAATCCTAATTTAAAATGTGAAAAATATATTACTAAATAAAAAAATAAAAAAATTTGGTATTTTTATTAAAAATTTTGATTCAAGAATTTTTACGAAGAAATAAAAGGCAATAGATTTTAGAAATAAAAATCAAGGGATTTTTACACAAAGTTGAAGTTGTTTGATTGGAGAGAGAAAGAGAGAGGATGCATATAACTCATAATGTAAAATAAGGTGAAATTTAAAGAATGATAGAGAAGGGGGATTCATATAACTCATGAGTTAAAATAAAGTGGAGCTTGAAGAACGATAGCTATTGTATTATGTATTATATCAAAACTTACGACAACCACTTAATTTTTCTATTTCTCAAATGCGCAAGAGTAGCAATTTCCTCTATTCTAAATCTAATGGCAATTGAAGTTCAAAGAGACATCTGGTTAAAAAAGGAAGTTGATAAATAAATAAAAAACATCACAAAACATATTAACCCAATTTATAATAAATTTTGACTTTCCAATATAAAAATTAAACATTTTATTTACAAGTAATTGCATAGAGTCGTGCTGGAGTGACCTCAAGATTGGATTTCATATCGCACTTCTTGACGTGAAAGTAGATATGAACCATAGATATTTTCACTCGTATCTCGAGAAAAAACATCTATGGTTCCCATATACTTTCATGTCAGGGTGTATGTTGTGAGGTCAAACCTTGAAGTTATTTTAACATTATTCAATTGCATAATGCATATTTCATCCTTCTTGTTGATTTTCTAGTCTTCACTGTGAAAATTGATTCAAGTGGGTCTAATGTTAAAAAAAAAAAATCATATTATATAACCAATCAAGCATTCACTACTATTTATATATTCTTAAAATTAAAAAATCAATACGAGCATAATATTAAGACGTTATTCCAACAAGACAATACTTTCAAACAGAAATATTTGAAATAAAATCTTCAAATACATTAATTGCACTTTACATGTAACACCCCGAATTTTTAATTCGTATCTCGAGGAAAAAATAAATAGTGGAATTTTAAGAAAATCTTGAAAGTGGGATTTAGGGGTAAAACTTTAGGATGTTTCTGATCATTTTTAATGGAATATGACCTCATCATTAGATTCAAAATGATCGAAAAACATAGTTTAGCCTGTAAGCACGCTCAAATGCGAGTCCGAATATAAAAGTTGCAAAATCCTCGATTACCGGGTCGGACCAGGTTAAAATAGTGACTTTTTCTTAGAGCAATAATTTTTAAAATTTGATTATACCATTGGGTTCATAACGAAAAATTATTCAATATGGACTATTTATATGCCATTTTTGGAGATCAGGAAGTCGAATTATCGTCAAAAATGAAAACGACGTAAAATTCAGAGGTCACATCAGGCTAAAAGTGTAAATTTTTTATGGAGACATAATTTGTAGAAATTGACTATATCATTAGATCCGGAACGAAAAATTAGGCGAAATAGAGTATTCATTTGTCATTTTTGGAGTCCGGATGATCAAGTTATCATCGATCGAAACAATTGACAAAATACGGAATTCGTCCCACATTTTATTTAAATAATATTTTTAAATTTTTTTATATGTCATCTTCCCCAACTCGTCAATACAGCCACGCGACATAATAAACGAAAAAAAAAATCGTTTTTTCTTTCGATCTTCCACCTCAGATCCCTCGCAAACGGTCCATTTTCGATGATCGCCGTAAAAGAGAAAAAGATCCGCAGCTGCGTTCTCTACAAAACCCACCCAACCTCTTTCCATTTCAATTTCTTTTTCATCCAATATCGTCAAAAATCAGCCGTATTTGGATACGGAAATTTCGAAACTTTGACCTCAGATTTCGTCCGTTTCTGGGTCAAACCGTCTTCCGACGCAGAAGGGAGAAACGTCCGTAGCCTCATTCTCTACATAACCCACCTAAATTTATTCCGTTTTCTAATCTTTTTCACCCCGTATAGTCAAAAATCAGTCGTATTTTTATACAGAGATTTCTTAACTTCGACCTCGGTTTTCATTGGTTTCGGGGTCAAACCGTCTTTCGCCGTAGAAGGGAGAAGAGACGAGCACATCGAGATCTTTGAAACCACCGGGCCGGTTTCGAAAATCAGCCGCTTCAAAGTTTGGTCCGTCTCGATTTCCGTGCCGATCGCCTCGATTTTCGCATACGCTTTGATCCTTTCGCCTAGACATTGTAAGGAACTCTCAATTTCTATTAGTAATCGTAGATTGTGAAAATTGCATTTAGGACTTTATTGGAAAATTTTGGATGTATTTCCAAAATATAGAATTCTTTTATTATTTCAAAAATTCACGCCAGAAATTGCATGTTTAATATGTTTAATTGTATTTTTAACAAATTATACGTGGGTAAGGTATTTTAACGGGTTATTTCCATAAATTGGGTCTTGTGAATTGCTCGGACCCCGTTTTGATATAAAATTTGTTTTCTTTTTCAATATTATTGATAAAAATAAATTCTTTAGTTGGAAAATATGATTTAATATTCAATGAACTCATATTGAGTTGATGAATATCAGAAAATGGATGTTTTATTGAAGAGATTGAAAATTGTAAAAATCGAAAAAAAAGAGAAAAAGGGTATGAAATAGTAAAATGTCAGAGTCACACCCGAGGGGTGATGTCTGCATTTTACGTGGTTGTGTTGTGTGTAGGTTGGTGAACAGATATCCAGGGATAATATTATTGGTTGCATGTTTATTTCCTTTCTGTTAGCGCGAGGCGCTGTTTACGTTTCCGTTATGTTATTTATTTTAGGCCGAGTGGCCACACTTGCATGGTAGGAAACTGGATATCTATTCTCAACCTTGTATTGTTAATTTATCTTTTGTTTTCAAATGAAAATAATATATATATGTAGCTATTTTGTGAGCTGTTAAAGAGTTTGTGAATGCCTGAAGGGATAGTGCGTCATATCATCCGGAGTGATGTACTATCCTGGGATGTACAGTAGGGACCACCAAACTCATACGTGGTATGGGACGCGTATGAGAGTGGAGTCACAACTGGAATCCGGGATATTCCTCTCTATCTTTACCAGTGAACTTGTAATGTAAAGGTGGTCGTATACGAATGGTTTGTATATTTGGGAATCACATGCACGCCTGATAGGAATAGACGAAGATGATTAGTCAGTGATCACTAACAATCTATAGTAGTTTAACGTTTTGACACATCGAAAAGAGACACATTGCTTACGGTCACGTCAAACGGCCAGCCTGAGCCAGATAAATGGTCAACCAAGTGTGGTAAGTGCAGCGACCGGCCACAAAATCATGAACTAAAAACCAGAGAAGAATCGTAACATCATGTCCCGACTGGGAGCGATCCAGTCGTGAATCCCAACTATCTAATTCCAATACTCTACCATTGTGTATTATGTATTTGTTACTTATTTTAATATATAAAATGAAATGCACGTTTAATGTTTCCATTTGATCAATTAGATTTGTATAAAAAGAGAATATTATAGTGAGTAATGCTGATTGATGTAATGTGAGTTTTAAAACGTTTAGTTACTCATCCCTGGCTATATGTACCAGTTAATCGTAAGTTCTTCTGTAAAACTTTGATTATTTTAAAATGATTCAGTATACTTATTCGTTCATGTTAGGAGGGGTTATTGGCAGAAATTGTGTTATTCCTTACTGGGTAACCATTGTTACTCACCCTTTCTTTCTCCATATTTTTAGTTTCAGATCCGAAGCTTGGCGAGGCAGGTATAGAGTACGAGTGAGAATCATCTGGTGGGTCAGATAGACAGCCAGAGTTCGTCACTTGGTGAGTATTGGGGTTATTACCCTGGTAGTGTCGATTTGTCCAAAAAAATATTATAGATTTTGTTCTGAGCGATAGGACTTATGTTAGAGTGAGAAATTTTCGTATAATCCTGTATTATAATTTCTTCTTCCACGCTCTGATCTTTTATACATTATTAGACGTATATAGGCTTCCGTTAGTATTATATTTTGTTTGTTATATGCAGGATTGTATGTCATTTATCAGGTGCAGGTTGAACGCCTTCAAATGCTAACATAAACAGAGGAGACCATGCCGAAATTTCGAGGTGCCACCTAGTACCTCGAGATCTGATATGAGGATTTGTGTTAGCGTTCGGCGGGGCGCCACATTACAATAGAAAGGAAAGAGAAGCTAGTTTGGGTAGTTCGCTCTTTATGTTAATTTTCAAGTATATTTATGAAAATTGAATCTATTAGGCCCAATTTGAAACAAAAATTAACAAAAACATGCCCAATTAACACTATTTACAATTAAGAGTAGTTAAATTCATATAAAATTTTAAAAATAAATAAAGAAAATATTTTCTAAAGAATCATAAAAAAAAAAAGATCGACATACTCATAAGTCATAACAAAAATCCACTATCCCAAACAATAATCTAACTCAACTAAAAGAAGTGAAAAAACTCAAAACCTAAACCTTAAAAGATAACTCATATACTCAAATCGTATTCAATTAATCACCAAACTAAATGAAATTTGAGCATTAAATTAACAATAAAAAACCTTAGAAATTCACATATAAAATAGAAGGGAAAACATAGAAATTTAACAGCTCTAACCCACATAGAAAATAAGGAAATACTACAAAAATAAATGATCATTTGTAATTTATTTTACCTATTAAAGTAAGGGTTGACAGGAAGAAGGAAGATGGTCAAATAAGAAGGGGTTAATTACTTTCAAGGTGAAATCCTTCATTTAAATAAATAAATTACAGTTTAGATGTATATATATATTGAGAGAAAGAGAGAGAGAGAAATAATGAAGACAAACTAGGTTACTCTAGTTCCTCTCAATTAATATTTCTATCATCATTAGCTTCAAAAGGTTTTAGTTGGTAGAATCCAAAAAGAAAATACCCTAATTTCCATAGGCAAAACAATTTCAGAGCATTTGATTATTGCTTTTAATCTTCTTCAACAACCAATAAAAGTCGACGTGTGGAAAGAGAGATCAACTTTTGCTCATGCATACCAACAATCCCCTCACTTAGTGGAGATAGATTTTGGTAATTAAGCCCAATTCTCACCACAAAAAAATTCATTTACATTTTTTTTAAATGGACATACATTTAACTCAAACCAAGATGCCTAAGATATATCTGTCATTTCTTGAACCGATAGTACACACATTAGAAATGAACGAATATAACATAAAACAAACAGTACAAATACAAAAAATCTCAATCCTAAATATCATAAATTGATAAAGAAATAAAAATATATTTTCCTTTAAATGAGTGTTACAAATCAAGCAAGATATGTATTTTACTTATATAATTGGAAGCGAAACGCTATGAACCCTAAGAACCCCCAATAGATGGATCACCTAAATAACAAATACAAATTATTTTTAAATTAAAAAAATGTAACACCCCGTGTTTTTAACTCATATTTCGAGGAGATCAGATAGTAATTATTCGAAGAATATTCTAAAAAGAAAAACTTAGAGTAAAGTACCCGGATTATGTTACGTTCATTTTTGTTAAAAATTAACTTCACCATTAATTTCAAAATAATCAAAATATATACTTTACCCTGTAAGCAAGCTTGAATTCAGGTTCGGGTAGAAAAGTGAACAAATCCTCGAATTTCGCGTTAAGTGGGACTCAAAATAGTAAATTTTTGTTAGAGGGAGAATCAAAAAAATTTGACTACACCATTAGGTCCGCAACGAAAAATTATTCGACATGGTATACTCGTTCGTCATTTTTCGAGTCCGGATAGTCAAGTTACGGTCGAAACTAGAAATAATAAGGAAATTACAAGTATGCCCTCGCCCTTGTTATAAAATTTTTTTTATTTTCTTTTAAGTCACTTTCTTTCTTCTCCAAAACACCCAAACTCAGATTTTTCCAAACCTAGGTTCTCCACTCCTTTCACCTCAAGATCCGTTAAGAACGAATTACTGTTGAATCCCGACGAAGAAGACAAAGTTGTCGGCTACGACGAAAGCTACAACCTCACCCTCTTTGTTAACCCATTCACGTCTGTTTCCTCACCCTCCATCAGAAATCAGTGAGTAACTTAGGGTATCATCACACTCAAAATTCCACTATGTTAGTAGAGGCTTGTCTTCTAGGGTAGAAGTGGAGGAAAGTGTCGTTGTCGAAGGAGCTGCAAATCCTCGTCCTTTTTGCATCAAACTCAACTCAACACCAACTCTTTCGCCACCAACTTTGATCCTTGTATGAGTTCATCACCTTTAGCATCCACAAACAAGTAGGGGACTTTTAATTCCTATTGGTAACATTAGATTTCTCAAATGTGCATTTAGGGTTTTGAAACAAAACTTATTGTTTGCATTTAAATCGTAGAAATTGGTGTTTGATTTCAAATTCATGGTAGAAGTAGGTGTTTTGATTATGTTTTATCAAATTTTGATAACAAAATCGTGGGTGGGTCGAATGGTTCGAAGAATGGAAGAAGAAATCGAAAAGGGGATCGAAAACTCGAAGGTTCGAGTGAGGTTCAGGCTGTCGGCATGAAGGGTCGGTGCCACCGGCACCTGCCGAAGGCATTCTGTCAGTCCTACCGACAGAATGGAGCTTCTTCCACCATGAAACCAAGAAGCCGCAGAAATTTTTGTTCTATCGGCAGATGCCGTTGGTCCCACCGACACCTGCCGATGAGTAAACTGTCGGTTCCACCGACAGCATCTTGATTCTACCGCCGACAGCCACCGACAGACACAGTTCTCTTTAGAACTGAGTTCTGACTCTTGCTTTGACCTCCCCATTGCCTATACTTGATTTCCCACCCTTCATTTCATTAAAAATATTAAAATAAATGTCCTCTTTAATTTTTACTTTCCATTTACTTTAAGTTCTTTAATGAAATTAATATTTTACCCCCCATTTCGGAACAAAGGGAATGGTTTCAAGATCCAAATCTCAAAGGATCAAAATCCAAATTTTGGTTTCAAGAACAAAACGTAAATTTCGACGTTTTCGACAAGTTTTCAAAATGTAATAACTTTCGCATTACTTTGAATTAGATTACAAAAATTATATGGTGTCGAATCTCGTGATCGAGACTTTCATTTCGAAAAATCCGTTTTCAATTTCGAGAACTTTGAAAAATTGAGTTTCCAACACTTAGCCAAATTTTTATTAGCCTTTACTACTTTAGCCAGCTTAGGTACCGTGCATCACGGGACCTTGTTTTTAATAGACTTTGATAGTTTTCGATGAAAAGACCAAAAATGATTTTGAAAGATTGGAAATGAACGGTTTGACTTGAAATGACAAAAAATGAGAATGTCGAAAGAATGGGAAAGGGATGATCGGTAAAATGTCAGAATCACACCTGAGGGGTGATGTCTGCATTTTACATTGTATGTTGTATGTAGGTTGGTGAAAGGATATCCAGGTTATTAATGAAAGGGTTGTATATTTTTTTACGATTATGTTAGTGCGTGCGCTGAGTACTGTTGTTTATTTTTAGGTCGGGTGGCTACAGTTGTATGGTAGGAACTGGTTATCCCTTCTCAACCCCGTTCTGTTAATTTCTCTTTTTTTTAAATGAAAAATCATATATATACGTAACTATTTTGTGAGCTGTTAAAGGGTTTGTGAATGCCTAAAGGGATAGTGCGTCACATCATCCGGATGGGTGCACTATCCCGGGTTCATTCCTTTCTTATCTTTACCAGTGAACGTGTATTGTAAAGGTGGTCGTATACGAGTGGAGTGTCATTTGGGAATCATATGCACGCCTAATAGACATAGACGAAGATGATTGGTCAGTGATCATTAACAATCTAGTAGTAGTCAAACGTTCTGACACATCGAAAAGAGACCCATTGCTTACGGTCACGTCAAACGACCAGCCTGAGTCGGAAAAATGGTCACCCGTGTGGTAAGCGCAGCGACCGACCACAAAATCAGGAACTAAAAGCCAGATTTATGTTGTAACATCATGTCCCGACTAGGAGCGATCCAGTCGTGAATCCCAACGCTCAAATTCCATTACTCCACCACTTGTACTATGTATCTGTGTTATATTTCGAATTATAAACTGAGAAGCATGTCTACTATTACAATGTTGTCAACTATATTTGCATAAATTGAAAATGTATAATGAGTATGGATGATTGATGCTATGTGAAAATTTTAAACTGTTTAGTTGCTCATCCCTAGCTATATGTACCAGTTAATCGTAGTTTCAATTGTAAAACTTGAATGTTTTAAAATAATGCAGTATGATTATTCGATCACGTTAGGTGAGGTTATTAGTAGGAATTGTTTGTGGACCTACTGGGTAACCATTGTTACTCACCCTTTTCTTCCATTTTTTTTAGTTGCAGAGCTTGTACTTGGGGAGGAGAGCATTGAGCCATCCGCTGAGGAGCATCTGGTTAGTCAGATCGACGACCAGTGTCCCTTACCCGGTGAGCGTCATGCTACTTCTATTAGGAGTCTGTTCGTCCTAGGAGAAGTCTATGTTTTTGGGGCTGAGTGCTAGGTCTATGTTAGAGTGAGGAAAATGTTGTAATCCTGTATAACTCTATTCTTTTGTGCAACTCTGACCTTGTATTTTGTTGTTCATAAAAACTCCCATCTTCCGTTTCTTATTTCATTGTAGATGTGTTGCTTTATACATGATTTGTATGATTATTGTTTTGTCAGGTTTGAGTTCCGTGGAACCCTAACATAAACAGAGGAGACTATGCCGAAATTTCGAGGTGCCATCTAGTGCCTCGAGGCGGCCTTGGGATTTGTGTTAGCGTTTGGCGGGGCGTCACAAAAAAAAATACATTAATCATTCAAATGATCCAAAACTATGAAATATAAGGTTAAATTGTTTCGAATGACGAAAACATGTTAACAGAATGTCCTGAAAATGAAACAACATATAAAAAATAATAATAATAAATTCCATTAATCCAAACACTCAGAATTGTTGAAAGACTTAAACAAAAAAATAAAAAATACTCTAGCAAATTAACTAAGCTAAATGAAAAAATACATGAAATAAAAGATGAAAACAACCCATTAATCTGAACACCTAGATAATTTGAAACAACCGTACAAAAAAAAAATAGTTAATACAAAGTTAACAATTTTACTAACCCAAACAATGAAAAATCAGCAATATAAGATGAAGGCCCCAAATCCAAACACCCATTAGGTTTGAAAAATAAGAAAAATAAACATAAACATACCTTATTGGTAGATCGCTTGTGTTCATCTGCTTTTTTGCAATTTTAACTGATTGTTTTGACAAATCTCCTTAATTTCAAGAAAATCTCTTCTGCTTTGAAAACTTTTTTACATAAATGTACAAAATTCAAAATAAAAAAAATGAAATTCAAGAAATAAAAAACAATTGATTCTACTTACCTTGAATTGTTTTCCTAACACACAAACAATACCCATATATGTATCATTATGCATATGTGTTTCATAAAAAACCAATAGAAATCAATGCGTGGAAACAACAATACAGAAATGACATAAATTAAATATCATTGAGGGGGTTATCACAACTTGCACCTATTTCTCTCGCGGAATAGTTAATTATTCAAGAAGTCTTGCAGGTCTAATGACGACCTTTAATTATATCACTTTATTTTTTTTAAACCAAGTTGAAGATGCTTATGTAAACCTTAGAAATAAATGAAGCTAAAGAATATACATGAAATATGATAATTCAGTTAATATGAAGTTGATGAGAGATGAAGATTTTACAAAGAAGTTGAATAGGTTTTCCAAAGTAATTGAAGAGTTGGTGATATTGGCTTTTGTTGGGATACAAACACAATTTATTTAAAAATAAGGGTGTTTTTGTTAAGTGAAAAAGTTGTACCAACCAATTCTCTTTTTATATAGGTAATAGATAATAACTTTATTTATTATAGTTGTGTGTCTTAAAATACTATAATGTCATGTGACCATTTTTTTTTTCTTCTCCTCTTTAACTTTATTATATTTTCTCTTTTAGCCTTTAAATCCTAGAACTGGCAACAGATCAATTCGGTATCGGATCAATACCACTTCAGTACCGATCCAAATTTTTTTAATTATGTCCCCAATCCAAATGAATTAATTAATATGTGAACTAAATTTGATTTGTTTCATTTCATCCTTAATCTCAAAACGATCTAATCCGAACACATGCCTTATTTGCAAATAATCAACGTTCAAGAAAATATAAAACATATAAATTTGAAAAAAATTTATTTTCCAACTACAAATATAGAGGGAAACCAAAAAAACTAAAATGTTTTATATATATATAATTAAGTATAAATAAAAGTATTAAAATATGTTCGGATCTGTCACGCCCCAATTTTAGGATTTAAATTTTTCCAAATCTCGAGGGTTGAGCAAAAAATAAATATAAATGAAGATCTTCAAAACTTAAATACGATATGTATTTCTTCTAAATAATTTTGATATTTTCCTTAAAAATTAGACTTATGAAAATTTTTACTTGTAAAAATATACCTATATAATCAAAATCCATATATCCACTATATTCCAACCACCATATCATAACGAATATACAGTACTTAAAAAAAATATAACTATAATTACAACTTAAAAGTATACATAGATCAACTACACATCTCATATAGATCAATAGTTATCCACGTTATAAACATTAACTCTTATTCTCTAAACATATACATACAAAAATACACAACACACATGATATTACTATATACAAGGAAGTTTAAAACTACACAAAATAGTTCCATTAAAGACAAATCTCAGCTCACATATAACAAAAATAATGTTTGTTATCCTGATCTTACGATCCCTCTATATAAAGTTTTCCATCAAGAATAGGCATCTCAGTTCAGTAGTTAGGACATCTATAATGTTTTGTTGGTATGATGAGTAATAAGAAAATTACTCAATAGTAAACTCACATTTTTGTAAACAACCCATTTTTGTACTGGCCTGATTAATCAACTCGTCAACCCGATTGTGACGGTTCCTAATGATGGATGAATATTCCAATATTTTATTTTGTTATTAGATATGTTTCAAAAATTCGAATGAGGTATCTCAAGTAAACAAAACTTTAGAAATCACGCTACGCTAGGAAAATATAATAAAAAAACATAGAAATCATCATTTTTCCGACAAAAAAGCTTTACGAGAAAAAATCATCCAAAATTACCAAATTATCAAAATACCCCTAACATCAAAACATCCTTAGAGCCTACACTACGCTTAGGAAAATCCTTTCGAATACATAAAATATCAAATTAAAACCAAATAAACTGTTACACCAATTTTCACCAAATTCAACAAAATTACGAAAATACCCCTCATAGGATCCATGATCATTTTACGCCAAAAACTCATAAATGACATAAACCGATACTCTCGTTGAATTCCTTACGAAAATTGATTTTAAAACATCCTAAAATATAAAAAATGACTTCGAAACGCAAAAACCCTCTTTGAAGGCAAAACAATAATTTTTCAACCTTAAAAATTCAAATTTTCAAAATTAATAATTAAAATATTAATGAACGTAAAGTGAAACCTTAATAAATTAAAATTAAAATTTAAACAAATAAAATCAATTCATTAAGTCCACGAGCCAAATTTTAAGTGGTGACCCACTTGGGGCCTACCTGATATTTATTAGAAGACCCCTCCATTTGGGGTCCCAAAGAATTAAAATATAATTAAGAGGTTCTCAAAAAAAAATTAAAAAATATTCTTTCATTATAAGTAAGAACGGAAATCCTAATTCAAAATCCTAATTAACCTTATCTTAAAGAGACTTAGTCAAACTAAAAAATTCTCAAAAAATTTTATATATAAGAACCTCCACAATCAAATCTTGAAGGTCAAGAGAAACCCTAGGAAAGAGAAGTCAAAAACTCTTTCTGGCCTTTCCAAAACCTTAAATTTGAAATACAAACTCCCCACCTAACACCCAAACACCATTTTTTGTTCAAAAAATACCTAGAAACCCTCCAAAAAATACAAAAAAAAAAAATTCAGATTTAAGAGGAGGATACCTTATCTTGGTGATCGGAAGCGAATCTAGTGACAAAAAAAATAGGAAAACTCACACGAGGACGCATTCCGCCAGTTTTAAGGGAATCAACCGTTACAATCACCCAAGGTAACAAAGGTAGTATTTTATTTTGATTTTTAGGTCATATTTTTAGCAATGTAAATTTTTGGAAAAGTGGAGATTGGTATTTGCAAGACGGGATTGGTGCCTAACACCTTCCAATCCTATAACATGATCCCCGGACCCGTAGTTTCTTTTTCGTAGAGTAGTGTTATTTATCTGTTTAGAGTTATGATTCGATTCCTAGATCGTAAAATTAAGTGGCGACTCACAAACTCCAAAAAAACATATCCGCATCCCGCGGATCGAGGGAGTTTTCAATTTCAAGTTAATAGTCTTAATATAAAGGAATAACACAAGCTAATATATTTTAAACAATGCATGTTTTTAAATAAATAAATAAATAAATAATATTCGAAACAAACTAATCTTTTATAAAATGGTAACGAAATATATCTATCCCACAATAATAATAAAAAAAACATACATATGTTATAAGAATATCAATCCTAGTGGTATATGTGATAAAAATGACGAGGTACACAATCGATATAAAAGTATCGATTTGTATATCGATGCTCCAGTATTTAACCAGTGTGGAGCTTACCATTAGTTCTTAATTTTATGGTCGGTCTAACAATATACCATAATTGGTTGACCACATTTTTTTGTTCAAGTTTGCCATTAATCCCTAACGGAGTTCAACTGTTTGATTATTTTAGACTGTAAATGATCATTTGACAAGTAAGCTTCATCGTACCTCTATGATATGCATGTATTCTTAATCAATCTAGTCATCTAAAATCATATTTACATTACAATTTACTATTTTCTAATAAAGATAAAATAAGATTTTTTTTTAATAGTAGATATAAAGATATTCTCAAGTGGTATCCTATACTATCAGAGAGAATATCAAACCCCTATTATTCTAAATTAATTGGCTGTTTCTAGAAAGAGCCATCGATTAATCTTATGGACATTCGTTATCCCTTTAATAGATAACAAAAACAATAATTATATTTTTTTTAAAATTCATTTGTAATAAATTAAGCATTGTGATATTAAGTAGCTGAAAGTAATTGAGTGCGTATGTGATTTTCTTTTGTCTAACATAGGTTGTCATGTCTTATCAATTTGAGGAACCTGTGGATAGTTCAAATAAAAATCCTTCAGAACACATTTACTTAGAGAATGGGAATAGCCTTCGCAAAGTGTTGAACACTTCTAAGTATACTCCTTTGTTCACATTGGAAGTCATTGTTTAAAAAGCAATTTGTTCTTCATCAGTAAAAACAATTCTAATGTTTTAGAGTTGCAAATGTGAACTTCTCACTCATAATGTTAGAATTATTTTAAAAAAAATGTTAGGTTGGTGCTTCCGTTAAGGAATTACAAAGGATATAATGATTTCTAGAGTTATTTATTAATGATTTGTAAGGCCTTTCGTGCATCTTACACTGCAAGAACAATACTAAGATAAAATTCTTGTATGGAATCAAATAAATTTCTAGCAAGCCTAGTTGGTGTGGATGCTACTATGCTAGGTATGAGTCTCTTGCAATTGTGGTGCCTTTTTCACCTATGTTACGGGGTTTGGGATTCAATTTAGGCTAAAATGTGTCTTAACATACTCTATTTTTGCTCGGTATTGATAATACAACAGACTTGTGTCGAAGTGCTTATTTATGGAATATTTTGTGATTCATTGAACTAGGAATGAAATTCTTTCAATATCAAGTTGTATATATTTGTTACATATGTATGTATCAGTTGCACATTGGATAGATTCATTTATAATCATAATTTAAAATTTTCACTTAAATGACTATCTCTGATTAAATAAGTTACCCAAGTGCTTTTTCTTAGTGTCATTTGTGTAGTTGGATAGAATACAATGTAACTCATTTTAGATTTATTAGAAGATGTTACCAATATTAGGATTCAAAATATGATATGGATCATACAACCCGCACATGTAGGGCTCATTGAGTATAAAAATGTCCATTATTTTACTTTGTAATATTAAAAAACCCTTCAATCAATGTTTAAATTAGAGATGATCCCTTTTGATGCACCACCTTCTAGTTAATATAATGAGAGATGATTGAGTATGTGTGGTTGGACATAAAGTACCTCTAAAATTTCAAATTTGTCCCAATGTTATTATATGTAAACCAACTGTCATTAGGGCCTTTCTTATCAAAATGATTAAAATTACAAAAATCTCCCATAATTACGCTAGTTAACTTTTAAAATAATAAATAAATAGTTTACATTATAAAATTGCCTTTGTATTTTAGATGATAAAGTATTATATAATACTAAGTAATCTATTTAAAAATTTTAAATTAATATTTTATTGAAGGAAAAATTACTAAAACGGATTAAATATTTTAATATTTATAAAGAATGAATTTTTTTTTTAAAATTATAAAAAACGAATTAAGTTATTGGACAATATAACGTTTTAATAACTCGTTGGACCGTCCAACATTTTAATGTGTTCAAATATATTGCTTTACAAAAAATGCCTTTTAAATGTATAAAACGTTGGACTGTCTAGTGTTTTAATAGATTGCTTTAACACCCTAGTAATTTAGCCTTTATTTAAAACGTTGGACATTCTAGCAAATTACTAAAACTCTAGCTTTTCCAACGATTTAATTCGTTTTTGATAATTTTTTTATATAAAAAAATACATTATTTTTGTAAATAGTAAAATATTTAACCTTTTTAAGTAGATTTCCCTTTATTTAATTATAAAAGAATTATTTACATAAATTTGAAGTTTTTGACTAATGTTTCTTGCCCATGACATGTGAGTTAAAAGTTATTTAAACTAAAGTAGTATTTAATCCTCTTTAAGAACAGTGTTCCTTTAGGACGACCTCCTCCCTAAACCTAGGGGTACAACTTGGTTCGATTTGGTTCAGTTTGATGTCAAATTGGATTCGAATTGACATAGGTCGGTTCCATTAAATAAGAACCAGAACCGAACCAAATTCCATTGGAACCAAACCAAAAATCAAATTAAAGTCGGTTTGGTTCAATTCGATTCCACGTATTGCAAATATTTTATAAATTATAAGTAATATTTTTCAATGAAAAAATAAACATAAAATTTCATATAATAAATTACAAATCTATCCATAAAAAATCATTAATTTATCCATAAAAGATCACTAATCTATGACTTAAAATAATTCATAATAATAATAATTATATATATATATATATATATATTATATATATATATATATATATATATATATATATATATATATATATATACACATAAATATATATGGGGGCGGTTCAAGGGCCATATGTAAAAACATATGAAAAAATAATGGTTTTTCAAAATATGGGTTAGAGGTTTTAGATTGAGCTGATTTTTTGCGAGGATGGTCACTATGATGAGAAGATCATCATCACAAAAAATCAGCTCAATCAGAAACTTTTAAATCCATCAAAAGTGATATACAAATTATTAACAAAAATTGGTAAAAAATCGACGATCCACATTCTAAATCACTTTTAATGGTGTTAGAAGTTTCATATTGGACTAATTTTTTTTTTCGGAAGTAATATCTACTTCAGATGACTGACAAGTTTATAGCAGAAGCAATTTTAAATATTCTTCTCTGATTTCAAACAACCTTTGATAATTTTCCCAATATGGTTCATCTCTTGGTTTATTTTCTCTTGCATAAGATAAATATATGCTGTATAATTCTTGATAATACATTCTTAGAATTTCTAGTCTTTCTTTCTTATTGAAATTGTAACGAGGCATATTAAAACTAAATTGATGTTGATAAACAAAGATAACAAACTTGTTTATAATGGAATAAAAGTAGTAAATAACAAAGCAAGAAAGCTAGAAAATATTAAACAGAAAATTTATGACAGAAAGATTACCTAAATAGTTTCTTTTTTGGATCTTTGTTGGTAGACGGAGATTGGTTAAAAGAAGGATGCTTGGGTTGGTTGATGCAAAGGTTTAGGCTAGGGGTTTCAAGGTTTCTTTTCTTAGAAGTCTTTGGATATTTTCGGATGCTTGTCCATGAAGTTCTGTGTTCCTTTTATAGAACACGGACTTGAAACAAATTATTTTGAGTCCGACTAGGTATTGATTAGGATCTTGACACTTGGGCTTGCTGAAGATAAGGTTTTATGAAAAGCGAGGTAAAGGGATAAGATTCTTGGCTTTGATAAAGTGAAGTGGAAGATATGGGTGGATATGGATGGACAAGTTTACGGATAATTTGAGGACAGGTGGTCACATAGATCCAAAGAAAATACTATTTAAATATTCCTTTTTATCTCTAACAGCACATGGGCGGCTGCCTTTGGGTGGTTTCCTACTAGAGATAAGGACTTGGCTTGGACTCAATTATTAATACTTTTGACTCTTTGAAGATTCTAGTATATCTATTCTTGATTGTTCTGGGCTTCTTGACTTGATTCTTCTCTTGACTTGATTCTTCTTGTCTTGACTTTGATCATTCTTCTTGACTTCATATACTTGAACAATTTTCTTGGCTTGACTGGGCCTTGATCATAGTATATCTATTCTTGATTGTTCTGGGCTTCTTGACTTGATTCTTCTCTTGACTTGATTCTTCTTGTCTTGACTTTGATTATTCTTCTTGACTTCATATACTTGGATAATGGCATGGAGGGAGAATTCCTTCACAATCATCTTCGTTGAGAGGTGTGAAGTCTTCATAGGGATCTTCATCTTTTCCAACTTGAGAAAGTGCCTCAAGTAAGTGCTTACGCATTTCTACCTTCGAAGATGCTCCTGCTAACTTGGATTGCAACTATGACTTGGATAATGGGAATTCTGAGGAACTTGGTGCAGTTATTCTTGACTGTTGGGGGTGACTGTGTAACCATGCTGTAACTCCTGCTTTGATAGCTTTTTCAAACCTTAGATTTGCCCACCATTTGACTTTAAATTTTCTTGAAAATGCTGGTATAGCATGGAATTGGAAAATTGAACCTGTGCAATATTCCCAACAGCAAATCCATGCTAGAGAGAATTGTGCAAAAAAGATCAAAAGATTTGGAGTCTGATTTTAGTATTCTGGAGCCATGAAGTTTTGGATGAAATATTGAAATCCTTCTTGTACTGGTGCAGGAAGGATGGCTGGTATAGGTCCATATTGGTTCCACCATTCTGCAAACCAATTTGGAAATTGGATCTCGATTTGGTCATTGAAAAGAAAAAACCAGGAATGGTTATATTGGTCATTTTGGAAGGTGAAAGTATTGAACCAGGCTTTCTGATAATCCCAATAATTATAATATTGAGGATTGAAAGGTTGGGATAGTTTTTTCATGGTATTAGGATTTTGTCCCCATGTAGTAAGAGTAAGAATTTTCAGAATTTTACATTTAGAGTGGAAAATTCTATTAGGATCATTTTTATATGGGGTATGGGTGATGAGAGCAGAATCTGAGTCTACGAGAATGAACTCGTAAAATTTTTGAGTCTTGGTATGAACTGAAGAGATAAAATGATTTGGTTTGACAAAGATTGACTGAGCAATTGTTTTTGGACAGGACTTTTCCAACTCAGGTTCTATTGTCATGATTGGAGTGAGGTTAGACTTGTAAAACATATGAAAAAACAATGGTTTTTCAAAATATGGGTTAGAGATTTTAGATTGAGCTGATTTTTTGCGAGGATGGTCACTATGATGAGAAGATCATCATCACAAAAAATCAGCTCAATCAGAAACTTTTAAATCCATCAAAAGTGATATACAAATTATTAACAAAAATTGGTAAAAAATCGACGATCCACATTCTAAATCACTTTTAATGGTGTTAGAAGTTTCATATTGGACTAATTTTTTTTTCGGATGATCATCCCATCATAGAGATCATCCTCACAAAAAATCAGCTCAATCCAGAATTTCTAACCCATTTTTTGAAAATTTATTAATGTTACATTGTTTTTACATATGTTTTCTCATATGTCCCTTGAACCTGAACCTTTACAATACACGTTCACTGGTAAAGATAAGAAAGGAATGGACCCGGATTCCAGTTGTGACTCCACTCTCATACGCTTCCCATACCACGTATGAGTTTGGTGATCCCTACCGTACATCCCAGGATAGTGCACCCCTCTGGATGATGTGACACACTATCCCTTCAGGCATTCACAAACCCTTTAACAGCTCACAAAATAATTACGTATATATATAGTTTTTCATTTAAAACAAAACAGAAATTAACAGAACAAGGTTGAGAATGGATATCCAGTTCTTACCATGCAACTGTGGCCACCCGACCTAAAAGTAAATAACAGTACTCAGCGCACGCGCTAACATAATCGGAAATAAACATGCAACCCTTTCATTAATAACCTGGATATCCTTTCACCAACCTACATACAACATACAATGTAAAAGGCAGACATCACCCCTCGGGTGTGATTCTCACAATTTACCGTTTCATCCCTTTTCCATTCTTTCAACATTCTCATTTTTCGTCTTTTCAAATCAACCATCAATTTTCAATCTTTCAAGATCATTATTTCAGTCTTTCCATTGAAAACCTTCAAAGTTTATTCACAAAAAAGGTCCCGATGATGCACGGGGCAAAAGCTGTTAAAAATAATGAAAGCTGGTGAAAATTTGGCTAAGTGTCGGAAACTCAAATTTTCAAAGTTTTCGAAATTGAAAACGGGTTTTTCGAAATGAAAGTCTCGATCATGAGATTCGACACCATATAGTTTTTGTAATCTAATTCAAAGAAACGAGAAAGTTATTTCATTTTGAAAACTTGCCGAAAACGTCGAAAATTACGTTTTGTTCTTGAAACCAAAATTTGGATTTTGATCCTTTGAGATTTGGATCTTAAAACCATTTCCATTGTTCCGAAATGGGGGGTAAAACCTTAATTTCATTAAAGAACGTAAAGTAAATGGAAAGTAAAAATTAAAGAGGACATTTACTTAAATGTTTTTAATGAAATAAAGGGTGAGAAATAGTGTATAAGGTGTGAGGAGGTCAAGCCAAGAGTCAGAACACTGTTCTGGTCAAAACTGTCTGTCGGTGGCAGAATCAATATGCTGTCGGTGGAACCGAAATAATACACATCGGCAGGTGTCGGTGGGACCGACAGTCCTGCTGACAGAACAAAGTTTTCGACGGCTTCTTGATTTCGTCGGTGGCAGAAGCAACATTCTGTCGGTGGGATCGACAGAATGCCTTCGGTAGGTGCCGGTGGCACCGACCCTTCCCACCTACAGCCTGAACCTCACTCGCGATTTTTGGGTTTTTCGATCCCTTTTTCGATTTCTTCTTCCATTCTTCGAACCATTCGACCCACCCACAATTTTGTTATCAAAATTCGATAAAGCACAAACAAAACACCTACTTCTACCATGAATTTGAAATCAAACACCAATTTCTACGATTTAAATGCAAACAATAAGTTTTGTTTCAAAACCCTAAATGCACATTGAGAAATCTAAAGCTACCAATAAGAATTGGAAGTCCCTTACTTGGTTGTGAACGCCAAGGGTACAAGCTAGCACTACAACTCAAGGTTGGATGGCTCGAGAGTCGAGGTTGGGCTGACTTGGATGCGAAACGAGCGAGGGTTTGCAAGGTATCCGACAATGACGTTTTCCTTCTCCTCTAAAATGAAGTATAGACTTAGCTCCTAACTTGATGAAGCCCTCGGACGGAAGATGTGGAGGTTTATTCGAGATACCCGGCTGATTTTTGATGGAGGATGGAGAAAACGAACAAGAATGAACAACCAAAGGTGGTGAAGTTGTAGCCCTCGTCGTGGCCGACAATTTTGCCTTCTTCGTCGAGGTTCAACTCGGCTTCGTTCGCGCACAAACTTGACGGAAATTGGTCGAAACCCTAGGGTGGAGAAGTGGCTGTCGTTTGGGATTTTCTTAGAGAAGAAGAGGAAAGAATGAAATAAAAGAAATCAGATTCCTTTTTATAATAAAGCTGAGGGGCATACTTGTAATTTCCCTCTTATTTCTAGTTTCAATCGTAACTTAACTATTCGGACTCGGAAAACGACAAACGAATATACCATTTCGAATAATTTTTCGATTCGGATCTAATGGTGTCATCAAATCTTTTCGATTCTCGCTCTAACGAAATTCCACTGTTTTGGGTCCCACTTAACACGAAATTCGAGGATTCTATAACTTCTCTATCCGAATTCGAATTCGGATTTGCTTACAGGCTAATGTATATATTTCGATTCTTTTGAATCTAATGACGAAGTTGAATTTTCCTCGAAATTAATCATAACAAGATCCGAGTATTTTACTCTAAGTCTCTCCTTCGATATTTTTTTCCAAATCTCACCATTTAATTTTCTCGAGATATGAGTTGAAAATCCGGGGTGTTACAAGAAACCCATGTTTCTAGGACGTTGGATTAAGGGAAACCGACAGCTAAGAACGGGGGAGACGTCACTTCAAAAGAAACGAGTTTCTTTTAAAACTTTATATTGAATTCCAATCACCTCCCTCGTTTTTTGTTAAAAAAAATAAAAATAAAAAATAAACTCTCATTACAACTCACTGTCTCTCTCACAAGTCCCCTTTCTTATTCTCTCTGTCTCATACGAATTTCACACGGAAAGTAGACGATTCTCTCTCTCGATCTATCTCAAGATCTCTCTCTCTCAATCTAGAGTTTGTGATCAAAATGGTTGGTACATGTATATGGCTTGAGAAAACAAAAATAACGATTATTACTTACAGTTGAATTTTAGAAATAAAATGACCTTTCTAGTGAGGTTTCGCCATTGCTATTAATATGTCTCAATTCGGAAAGCTATCATACCTTTCTTCATGCAAACAAGACGATTGATTTATTTATTTATTTTCTAGTCAATGTTGCCATTAAACCACTGGTTTTCCATCCTTATCTCTTTCAGTTAAAAAAGAGAAGGGAAAAAAAGAGGTTTCCTTCAATTATAATTTTATTCTATTTGAATATGGAATCTTAAAGAAGAGGATGATTAATCTAAGTTTTGACTCAACAGATAACTAGTTTGTGCAAACGACAGTGGTGTTTTGAGAAGAAATCACCAAGTAGGATGATATTTTGTGTAGGTAGCGGGAGCGGATCCTCTGTAGCACACGGTTTCTGTGGCAATCCTGTAACACATTTTAAACGGTTGGAAGAGCTCGATTCGTCTATGAGAGAGAGAGAGAGAGAGAGAATCATCTACTCTCTGTGTGAAATTCGTATGAGACAGAGAGAGAATAAGAGAGGGGACTTGTGAGAGAGACAGTGAGTTGTAATGACAATTTATTTCCCTTTGTTTTTAAAAAAAAAAACAAAAAATGAGGGAGGTGATTGGAATTCAATAGAAAGTTTTAAAAGAAACTCGTTTCTTTTGAAGTGACGTCTCCCCCGTTCTTAGCCGTCGGTTTCCCTTAATCCAACGTCCTAGAAACATGGGTTTCTCATTCTGTTTCTAACACAGCCCTCGAACCGCCCCATATATATATATTGCATAGGTGTTTGATTCTTGGTTTGATTTGGGTCTATACAAACTTGATCCGAGAACCGAACTAAATTGATCGATTCTCAATTTTTGTAATTCGGAATGAAATCACAACTTATTTCAAATCAAACCAAACCACCTATCGATTTGATTCGGTTCTCAGTTTGAACCGGACCAAGTTGCACCCCTACCTAAACCTACACCGTATGGTTGATTTAAACTTTTACCGAAGTTTCCAGAGACAAACCGTCTCGACACGCAAAGAACCTTCCAGGCCCTCTCCACTTTCTATAAAAGCTACTCCAAATCGTCCATTTCTCAACAAATTTTATCCAACACGTCCTCTAACATTCACTATAATTCCACAGAACTCCCATCCTCTTACAAGATGCCGAGCCGATTTTCAGGAGCGATAAGCCAAGATTGGGAACCAGTGGTCCTACACAAGTCCAAACCCAAAGCTCAGGATCTCCGTGACCCAAAAGCCGTGAACCAGGCACTCCGAACCGGCGGTTTGGTCCAGACCGTGAAGAAGTTCGATGCAGCTTCGAATAAGAAACCGGTTACAGTAGTAAACACGAAAAAACTGGATGAAGCGGCTGAACCGGCTGCGCTGGATCGGGTTTCGACAGAGGTGAGGCAAGCGATACAGAAGGCGAGATTAGCGAAGAAGATGAGCCAGGCTGAGTTGGCGAAGCAGATTAATGAGAGACCTCAGGTTGTACAAGAGTACGAGAGTGGGAAAGCTGTACCGAACCAGATTGTGTTGGCGAAGATGGAGAGAGTTTTGGGTGTTAAGCTTAGGGGCAAAATGGTAAATAATTGAGATTTTATGGTGTTTTGTGGTTTCTATGTGTAATGTGCAATTCTAGTCTCATACAACTAGGCCTTTTTTTTTTTTTTTTCCTCTCCTGTAAATGAGAAGTTGTGGAAGAATGAAGAAATTAATGAATTTTTTTAAGGTTTGTTGCAGATTTGTTTTGGGGTTAATTATATTTTGATTGGTAGCAAAATTCTCTAATTTGGCTAATGTGCGATTTTTCAATCGAGGATTTATTAACAAAAAATATTCGTAAATTTTGTTTAATAAATATTTTTATTAAATAAATTTTTACAATTTTGATTTGATTTTTACGTTCATTTCTACATTTAAATAATTTTTTTTGGTTTTTTAGTTCTTTCATAGATCTTTTTCTTTGTGTATCCGGAAGAAAAAGATCTATGAAAGATAAGCGTTGGAGTGTATTTTTGGTAGAAAAATAAAGTTCAGAGGAGTATTTAATGAGGGCTACTATTGCCACACCAATTCTTATATAAGCTTTTATACAGTTGATGTGGCATTAGTAAAAAAAATTGATGTGGCAATAGCAACTCTCGTATGTAATGCGTGTGACTTAAGGCACAAGTTAACACTGAGAGTTTGGTGTGTGTGTGTGTGTGTTTTTTTTTTTTTTTCTTCTTCTTCTTCTTCTTTTCGTTCGGGGGCTTATATTAATGTATTAAAGTTCACCTATGCCTATTATATGGGCATATGAAAAAATTGAGATAAAAAAATAAAAAAAATAAATAAAAAATAATAAAATAATAAAATAATAAAATAATAAAATAAATTATAAAAATAATAAAATAAATATATTAAAAAAATAAAAATAAAATAATAAAAATAAAGTGGATCTTAAGAAATTATAGTATGATTGAAGAATTATTATTAAAAAAATTAAGATTAAGGGGATAATAAATGAAAAATAATAAAAATGTGTTAAATGAGAATAGAGAGTATATTAAGTTAGAGGAGGGACATCCTCTTATGAGTTAAAGACGTAAAAGTTGAAAAAAAAAAAAATTTAAAGAGATAATGTTATAAAAATTTTGAGATTAAATGGATAATAAATGAAAAATATTAAAGAGGTAGAAGAGAAAATAAAGTGGGAAGTTTAACTCACAAAATTATTATAAAAAAAAAAAAAAATTAAAAAGATAAAAGAAAAAATATAATAAAATTAAGAGATGTGAATAAATAAAATAAAGTGGGTTCAAAGAAGATATAATTTGATGAAAATGATATTATTAAAAAATTGATATTAAAGGGATAAAAGAGAATATATAGTAAAATTAAAAGAAAAGGCAACCTCTTTTGAGTTAATGGGGTAAACGTGAAAAAAAAAAATAGAGTTGGAAAGATATTAATAAAAAAATTAAGATTAAAGATGTAAAAGATGAAAAATAATAAAATGAATTAAAATGATAGAAAAAAAAAATAAAGTAAAATTAGAGGAGATGGAGAATAATAAAAATAAAGTAGGTCTCATGACACTATAATTTGATGGAAATTTTGTTTTTCACAAAATTATAATTGATTGGATGTTTGTGCCATACAAAAGTATTTCATGTTTCATTATATAGATTGAATTTGAGTGGTGGTTGATGAATGCATATTTTATATATTTTCTTTCTTCAAATTTAATTTTTTTTTGTCATCTTTTTTTCCATTAGAGATCATATTCACACAAATAAAAATAATAATAATTTGAATGTATTTCAATTTAACGATGACTCAAGCTTTTTTTTTAATGGAGGTTTTAACGAAGAAGTGAATGTGTAACAATCACTAGATTATGAATTGGATAGAAGCAAAATTTTTTAAGTCCCAACTTATATAAATAAAAAATAAAAATTTAATAGAGCATTAAGGGTTTGGTACAGTTAAGACTGATGCACATTTCAACGAGAATGAATTTCAAGACAACATTGAAACAATTATGTCACAAGAAAAGAACGCTGATGGTCTTTTTACGAAGGCCCAAGCTATACCCACTTTAATGCTTACTGCACCCACTTTCCTCTATATAACCCACCTCAAAATGCATTTTTTTTTAGGTGGGTGAAGTGAACACAAATGGTGGGTGCAAATAATCTGACCCCCTTCTACAAAGGTTTAGAGTGTACGATTGCAGCATAGCAAAGACTCGTATGAATTCAAAAACAGAAATTCAATATCAATGATAGGGAAGAAAACGTTGATTCACAAGTTTGATTGGCTATCTGTCATATCTCAAAAACTCGCAGACCTCGTTTGAAGTTAAATTTTGAAATAATCTAAGAGGGACATCAATGAAGCTTATTAATTCAATGATGATCGATATGAC